>NC_138826.1:28308120-28656948 GCF_965183815.1 Platalea leucorodia
CCTACAGTCAAGTGGCAAAGATAGGGAAGACAGACAGGCCCGTCAGAGGGAGCCAGCAGTTTAGCGAATGCGACTTCAGTAAGGGAGTCCTGAGAATCTCCAGGCTGCAGCCGTGGGTGTCGGTATTTCTGCAAGCGCAGGAATCTTAACCACCTCTTTGCAGAGGTTCCTCTGGCCAAACACACAGATTGGAAACACCCAGGAAAAATTAAAAAAAAACAAATGTTTGCAATGTTTAGGGATTTTTTTTGTGGTTTTGGTTTCAAATCAGTACCGTTTGTGGCTGCATTAACATCCAGCTGTTGAGATCGCTGTAATAGATCTTTTTGCCGTGTATGGCATACGGAATGGAAGAGAGAGGGAGGGGGGATGCAAACCAAACTGTTCCCGATTGTCACCTACGGCCTTCGGTGCCCCGAGCGTTCGTGTCACTGTCTGTACTGCACAATCCATAGTAAGACAAGCTGGGTTGAAGGCAGCCAGGAAATCACTGCAGGATGGAGGGAGAGCAACATCACTATCTGCGTAATTATTTTTAATAATCGGCTTGAGAAGGGGCATTGACATTGGACAGACATCTTACAGCTTCATTTTTGTTTTGCTTTGCATTCCGTTTTTGTGACTGTTACAGATAATTCAGCCTTTTTCTTTTTCCCTCCTTCAGTTTCTTTTTTTAAACTTTGGCTGCCGGGATGAGCTCTTTCTCCTGAAGGACCGGGCATGGGGAGAATAAGTAACTGTCGGCAGATTGCTACTGCCCTCAAGAGACCCTGCTGCCACAATCACTGTCTTGCCCCTGTGGTCTGTGCTTCTCGTGTGGTTGCTGCTCCTGCATGAGCTTCCTATTGCTTCTGTGCCCATTTCTGTGCTCTTTGTCTCTCTCTCTTTCTCTCTCTTATAAATGATGTACAGTAGCTGTGTAAGAAGTGCATGTGTGCCAACTTTGCCCTTGTGGTGCAACATTTCAGCTTTTGCCCACTGTACAGTTATTGGTTTCGTTTCTTTTTGTTACTAAAGCAAACGCGACCCTACTCCTTTTCCTCCTCCCAAATCCAGTCAAACGCCCGTTGTTTGCTCACCACAATATGTTTTAAACTGAAGTGCCAGGCAAAATTTTGTTTGTTCCTGTCGGTTTGAGTAGATAGCTTCCTAGCCCTCTGTGTTTAGTTTGCAGTGCTGTAAATGGCATGCTCTGTGCTTACGACTCTGGATTTGCTTTCCTCACCAAAGTCATCTTTGTAAATTCTTTGCGGTTTTTGTTTTATTTTGCTCTTTTTGTTAACGTTTCCCACTACTGCTGTACATGCGTCATGATATATATATGCTAGTCAGCAGCACCTTGCTGTAGATATTAAAGGAAGTGGCGGTTTAGTTCTTTTATTTTCCAGTAGGAGTATTGAATCTGTCAAACATATTATGTAGAGATGGTCCCACACTTATATTTTTCCTGTTTCAAGTTTTTTTAAGAAAGGCGCTGTTCATTATGCAAAATCAATTATTTTAAGAATTGCTATTGTAAATATCTTTGTGAATATTTTAGTATCGTCTTTGATAATATTCAACATTTTCATGATCTGGTTATACTTTTGCTGGTGTTTTTAAATACCTTGTCTGAAGAAAAATATGGGTCCTTTTTTAAAAAAGAAAATTGAGGGTTCTTTAACAGAATAAGGGAGTTGGTTTGGTTTTTTTTTTTCTTTTTTCCCCCCCTGTTTTCTTTTGATAAATTAGCCCAAATTTCATATCCATTTATGTGATGAATGAATTGATACATCAGGCAGTACCTGGACAATCAGGGCCCAGCTCTGTCGTGGAAACATAATAAGAAGTGATTGCCTAGGGCAAAAGAAAAAAAAAAAAAAAAAAACGACTAACCGACGGATGTTCATTGACTGCGGGTGATTGTGGGCTGGTAATGGCAGAGGTGGCGTTCGTTTGCCCAAGTGAGCAGGACACCTAGGACCGGCTGTCTGAGCAGGTAAAGATGCACTGAGGCAAGCAGCAAGTACGTAAGGTACCATATTTATATCGCTATACTGGTGCTCCGGTCTCTGAACCTGGGGCACGGTAACACTTAGGGAGGTTGGTGGGTGGGGGAGGGAAACAGTATAGTATATTTTATTCTGCTTAGAAGTGTCTTTTTTCTTATGTAGGCGTGACAACCTGCAGAGGATCTCTGCAGAATATTAACGATACCTTGGTGTAATACATGGTAATATGGTTGTGGTGTGGTGCTGCTATCACACAACTCCTAGGAAAGACCGTTCTTCAGTTACAGATGTGTTTTGTAGCCATTTTGCTGTAGTAGTTTCCCCCTGTATTTTTGCTGCATTGTTTATGTAGGTATTGAAGTCATTGGCAGGGGTGGCTAATGATAAACTGACTTTACGCCCTTAGAGTTTGGGGTTTTTGTTTGGGGGGGAAGGTTCTTAAGCCATAGGTTTGGGAATAAAGAAGATTTCTCGCTATTAGTTGGAACTGGTTGCTCAGATTTTTTTAATTGAGTCTGTTTAATGTTCCACCCTCCATTGATTCCTGAGCAGCTAAGTTAGTCACCTGAAATGATTTTTCTCTTAAACACAACATTAGTATTTTAAACGAGGTATGTTAAGGATTGACCTTTTGCTAACTGGTAGTATTTAAAACGTATCATTTAAAAGTACCTGTTGGAAAGCATAAAGGGAAAAAAACCCATAGATATTAGCAATATGTTTGGAGCAGTGTTTGCATCTGCGTTGTACAGTAATAGAGAACTAAAGTGGACGGTTGACATTTCTAAGCTTACAGAAACGTTTGGTTTCTAAGCAGAACTCAAGAGAGAAATTAAGATTTTTACCCATCACCCAAATGTTGGACATTTGAGACAGTTTTAAAACTTACCTGTCAGCTAAAATCAGGTACTGTATAGTGGAGTCAGTATGAAAAAGCTTCTAAATGAAAATTTAGTTATTTTTTTATCTGTTCACTGCCGTATTAAAGTTTAGAGAAAAAAAAACCTAGCAAATAGGGTAATCACAGTCATTTCTTTTAAAGCTTAATTATTATATGAAATTCCAGTAGTATTTTTATTCTTCTTTTTTGGTTTGTTTACTTTTTAATTGTTTCCCTATGGAAGTTCATCTGGGAAAGAACCCACAGAGATCTACAGTTCTGCTGCCAAGACATTATTTAGGACTGACAGATACACGCCAATGTCTGCAGCGGAGACTCAAGGGACAGCTGTACATATGTAAATGACAAATAGAGACATGTTAACAGAAATGCATTCATTTTCCTTGGAATGTGCATTGTTTTTATTTCGCAGGAAAAAAAAGCTTGAAGCTCCATCTTATGTGGAAAATGAATCCTGTTTGTTAGCGTTTGTGGAGTCTCAGCATTTGTTTCACTTTCACTTCTGTAATATACTCTGATCTTTTGTTTTGTTTTATCTACATGTAATATTTAGCTTACGTGTACTAGTCTATCACCTGTGTATTTTTAGGGTGCTACAGAAATAATGAAGAAAAATAAGGGGATTGAAAAAAATTGTAACCAAATTCATACTTTGTACAATTTTTGATATCACGATCAGAGGAGAATTAAAAAAAAAAAAGAAGTACAATCTGAAATAACATGCAAAAATGGCCATTGTCTTTGTTTGTACATTGTATGTACAGTACAATGCAATCATTTCATACTTTAAACTGGTCAGAAAAAATAATTGTGATTTTTAGTCTTGCAAAACTGTATGTAGTTAGATGATGTGACAACCTAATATTTATCTAATAAATATGTATTCAGATGAAACCTGTATATTAGGTGTTCATGTGGTTATTTTGTATTTAAAGATCAAATTATTTGACTATTGCTAGACATTTATATACTCTGTTGTAACACTGAAGTACTCTCATTTGCTCATGTTAATTTTTTTTTTCCTAAATAAATTTGCAAAATTAAGGTCTGGCTAATCGGCAGCTGCTTCGTAAATTTTCAGTTTCTTTTTGAAAGAACCAGCTTCCCCTTTGCCCTGCCTGGTTTGTGCTAACGGGGAAGTCCGTCGCGCAGGAGGCAGCTGCTTCATCAATCTTGCGTTTCTTTTTGAAACAACTGGCTTCCCCTTCGCCCTGCCTGGAGCCTGTTAACGTGGCGGTCGGTTGCCCGGGATGTACCTGTGGGGAGCAGGAAGGGAAAGGGGTGAACCACCCTGGAAGAGACACGGAATAAAAGATTATGAATTCAAATTTGCTGATAGGCACGGGGTCACGTGGAAAAAAGTCCCTGCGAGCGAGGTAGTGGTGACGTCCAGTTCCGTACGCAGGGCGCTGCGTACGTATCGCCTAAACAAGTAGTAATTACTTGGAAGTGAAATCTTTGCATGACATGAATATAACAGGAAAGGAGGGCTTGTCTCTGGTGTTGGCACGTGTGGAGGGATTAAACATCCAACACGGGAGATGGTTAGCTTCGTCGTCATTTTAAATGCTCGCGAGTTTGATGCTTTCCTTTCAATTGGAGCCTGTCGTTAAAGTGAAATTAGTGGCCTTGGAAGAGGACTAAAATGAGAGGTTTGTTTTTTTTAATGCATCCCCATCTTAAAGTTGAAGGACTTGGTTTCAAAATGCAGCCTTTGAGTTACAAAGTCTGCTTAATTCACCTGCCAGTTTAACTGTAAGCAGACGGTATCGCGACACAAGGAACACACACAGGGTCGTATCAACACCAGCCGTGGCATGCACAGCTCCTGTCCCGGCAGAGTGCTACACCCGTACTTGGCTGCGGCCACAGGTGCCGGCCACTTTGCAGCTGAGAACTTGTTTTAATAGAGAATTACTGAGTACCTCTGTATGGCGTTTGTGGAAGTGTTTAGTCTAAACCCACCTTTGAAGTGCATTCAAATATATAGGAACAACCTAACCGTTTCAGAATATGAGTATCTATACGAGTATGTAACTGAGATATAGCAATTACTCCGCAGCTCCACAAGGACGCAAGTCCTTATTGTTGATTGAGATACACACAAGTATATATACAGATACATACATAAAAATCTAGACAGGAGATTTATTTTCTCAAAATTGGGAAAAACAGTTTGTTTCTGACTCTCAACTTCTGCCTTGCTTGCTGGCACTACCCGTTACAATGGGCTTTTAGGATAACGTAATAAAACTGCGTTACAGTGCACTCGGTAGTGAAACAGAAAAAAATATTTATCTGCTCCAGCCAATAATTAATGAATATTTTGGTTTTGGTGTTCTGTTTTCCTGGAAGCTCCCAAGAAGTGTCAGCGAGACATTGTGCAAACCCGCTTCGGTACTGTACAGATGGAGAAAAGCACGAAGAGCTCGAGGGATGTCCTTAAGCGCCGTACATTTTTCAAGCTTACTTTGAAGTCTGAGGAGGCTACGACAATTCCGACAGTGGAGTTTCTCCCAGGTGTCACCTGAGGACCCCAGGATAGGTGTGATGTTTGTATCCAGTTGATGCCGTGTCTCCCACCCCGCGTTCTGGCAGCGCGTTCTGTGCGTCGTGCGTTCTGCGAGCGCCTCCAGGCAGCCGCCTACGTGAGTATCTGTCTATGACTTCTCGGCTTGTCACTGTGCTTAGCAATTGTCAAACAACTTCAGAGCACTCTTATTTCCCTACGTTTTTTCTCTACTCTTCCTAATCAGTATGGACCTCTGAATCACATTATTTTGGTTATCCACGTCGTGTTCCGTTGCCATGGTCTTCATCGTGCCTTTCACAGGAGCAAGAGGCTGAAAAGCATTAGAAACACGGCAGAAGGAAGGACAGGGCCCCCCTGTGTTTTCTGCTTGGACAGTGGGGATGGGACTCCTGTCTGTAAACACAGCTGCTTCCTTTCCGTTAAAGAAGCAAGCTAGGCAGCATATAGAACGGTTGTACGACTCTCACCTCGTATGCTATATATAATGCTCTCATTTGTTATCCTTCTGTTTCCCTTTAAAACTAATTAACATACTTTTACATTTGTGTACCTAGCCTCTTATTTGTATGTATATTTAACCAGAACCCACTTGCCTCTTATCCGCTTAAATTCCAAGTCTACAAATCTTCCTGTATTGTGAACTTCCAGTCACGAATGATTACCTTTCTTTTTTACATTTTGAATTATTACCAGCATGTCACCTTATTACAGTTTTCCACTTTCTATGTCACTGAAATCCTACCGATTCTATGTAGGATATTACTCCTAATGTCTGTCGTTATGTCAATGCACTATTCACATTTGTTCTCTCTAAAAGGAACACAGGATTTTTCTTGTATCAGACAGACCACAGAAATCTTCTGCTGAGGTATCTTGTCTCATCAGTACACAGAATTTTGCAGGGGAACATAAAAACAGTCCAGAAGGAACCTAATTAATGACGCCGTTTCATTTATAAAGCAAGCAGGCAGCAATTACATCATGACTCCTACAGGCGTTAGCACACAGAATCGTACAGACGGGCGTACTGGTTTGTTTGCTACGTGGTTCGTCTGCATTTCCAGAAGCTCCTTGCCTAAATCGTAATAATTGGTTTTCTGCTATCTCAGTCTATCCTTCTGTTAAAAACCTTCTCTTTTCTAAGCGTGTGGACTAGACGAGATTAAGCTCTTTCCCTGTTTATTGAATGTCTGCTTGGTTTGTCCAGTATCTTTCCTATTACTGAACTCACCCTATTTTTTGATAGATCCAGTTACACATAGTAAAGTTAGCTTCTCCAGAACCACTAGTATCTGCTACTTTTAAATACACTGGTCTCGCTACGCTTTTTTGGCTTCATTAGACATTGTAAGCATTTTGGGATTACCAATTCTGTTTTTCCCCTAGGTCAGAGTTTTGACCAATTACATTTTTAATTGAATCTTACAATCTAAACTCTCCTGTTTGTCCATAGTTGTTTCATGATGTTGGTTTTTTTTGGATTTTGTTGAAATATTCTGGAACACTTAATTTCATTTGTCACCTTGTTCACATATCAACACATCGATTATTGTGAACATGGAGACAGGTTGTTAATTTTAATAAATTTTAATTAGTCAAACACTAGAAGAAGTGAAATATATTTTTAAATATTCAGACTGTTGTTAGGGTTGTATTCATCTTCCTTTTGGTTTTTTTCTCCCTTCATTTGGTTTGCAAAAACTATTGAAATGCTGGAGTTGAAGTCTATTGGGGTTTTAATGCCTATCTAAATTGATGGAAATTTTCACCAACTATTCTTACGTTTCAAATTTATAATCAATGCTCATTTTTTCCTTGTTCGTTGCTTCTGTAGTTCTCAGGATGTACATTTGTACCTGCAAAATCAGTGAATTTTGGACTTGCCCATGTACCCATCTGATTAGCTGTCCTAGTTAGTGACTGGTGAAAATAGACAGTTCATAAAGTTATGCAGAATACGTTGCTTCACAAGAAAGCGTATCTGGCTAGCAGTTTTCCTTTCTGAATTATGAATGAT
Source organism: Platalea leucorodia (assembly GCF_965183815.1). Lineage (NCBI taxonomy): Eukaryota > Metazoa > Chordata > Aves > Pelecaniformes > Threskiornithidae > Platalea > Platalea leucorodia. The sequence goes on from NC_138826.1 coordinate 28,315,563, forward strand.
GGTCCCTCTGGGAAGAAGCATTACTTTCATATTGCCACTATCAAACCGATGGCAAAATGTGGAACAGTGACACTGAGACAGAATCAAGCGGTAAGGAAACCTGGACTCCTGACTCCTCTGAATGCTGATAGAAATTCTTACCCTGACCCTTTAAGTATTTCACCAAACATCTCATTATCCAAAAATGATGTTCTTCAGTTGTAAATGTGACACACGTTAATTTGCATCTGACAACTTGTTAGCTCAGTTGGTGGGACATTGTGCATTCAGATGATTGTCACATGCAATTATGGCATTTAAGTATGTCATAATGTTCCATGCTAGCTAATGGAGTAATGCTGTTATACGCTGATGGTCAGCAATCCTTTCTGTAGTGAAATTGCAAAAAAGCAGAAAGGAATTTGAGAGATTCTGTATTGTGAGGTTGGTTCCAGCAGAATTGTTAATTAGAAAAACTGGTGGAATTTTTTTAGTCTTGTTACATCTGTGAAGCTTTGAATTTTTGGGTGATTCTTGTTCCAACTGATGCCACCTGACCATTTTTAGCGTTCAACTCCTGTTGTGAAGTTGTACAACTAAAAAACATGTCTCAAAACTATGACTATTGTTAGAATTAGTTTAGCGCAGACAGGATAATTCATCTTGTACAAGGTACAGAGGCAGCTGTTACCTCAAAGAGTCATTGTTCAGATTTACACACAAGACAAATTCAAGGAAAACCCAAGGCTTTACCAGGCAGCCGATTAAAGCACAGCTCTTCAGAAACAGCGCAGAGAAGAAAGGTCATGAAGATATGACAATGTAAGGAAACTAATTGTGTAGAAGGCTGCTAAATACTGGGGAGGGGATAAGATCAGAAAAGGGACCAAACTGAACCAAATACCCATGAGAAAATAATTTTAAAAGATCAAGTACTATAGCAGGGATGGGAAATGAAAAACATATAGTTGGGAATCTGGGATGCTGCTGGTGATGTGCTGCATGGGACCATGGGTCCCACGCGGCCCCGTGCCTCTGTGAACAGCACAACCATTTCCCACTTGAGTTGCAAGTAAAATTAACTTCTAAAATGCACCTCAACCTAGAATGTCGTATTACCACACCCGGTCAGTCTTAAAATGCTAAATGTGTGATGTTCTTCCCCTTTCTTTCACCTGGTTGCATTTTCTAGTGTTCTTGACAGTTATTACAGGAAGTGTCGGTACTCCTCTGGTTTCAGTTTTATCAGTTATGTATTTGTTATATCACAGAAATGAGACCTGGTCAATGGAGTCAGCAAGAGAAAAGATGAGGCACGGCAGGAGCTGGTAGTGGTGAGAGAACAGATGTAGGTTTCCATGCAAGTGGGTGCTGCAACAGCCTCTTGGGATGGAGCAGGGGGCGATGCGGTGCTGACTTCCACTCCCCGGGAAGGAGCTGAGTCTCCTCTGATGAGTAACTCCTGAGCAATTCCATTTGCAGTAATATCATCCCCAGCTCCAGACCCATCTTACTCATACAAGATGAAGTAGCATGACTAATCAATTCTAAAAGTATTTCTGATACTATTAGCTTACTACTGGCTCCTCAGACTAGCAGTGGTACCTCACAGGTAAGTAAACTAAACTGATCCCTGTAACTTTCAAGTTCTGTTATAATTGAAATTTCTGTGTTTTATAAGATAAAGGGCTCCTGTAACTTTTGTTGTATCTTAATACTGTTTCATAAGCATGCAAAGCGTCTCCCCACCCACCCACAGACAAACCACCTATCTAGGTGTCCTGAAGCTTTGTGAGTCCACTGGGAGTAACAGCTGCATTTTTCTTGTAGCCTAAAAACATGCATTTAAAATGTCCTGCAGGCCTCGCCAGGCTGTTGTGATCTATCCGTAAACGTTCATGGACCGGCTGTAGTGGTGTACGGACGACCTTCTGAGAAGCTGCAGGCAGCTGCAAGGTGCCCTGGGCACGGCGTAAAGGCGCTGTGTAATCCGACATATTAGCAGTGAGTTTCCATACATTATGCAGGGAGATTGAGTAATGAATTCCGAGCAAGCAATGTCACTCAGAACTTCTGAAACAGAAATGCTAATCACGACTGTAAAGAGCATGAGTGGATTGAGGTTTTTCTTGTATGACTATTTGTAGGTAATTAGTATGAAGTCATGTGGGGAAACTCCTCCTTTATGTACAGCGTGTGCTGGAGAGAAGGTTCACGTTGTGAACTGGGTTACTACAAGTTCCTAGGAGGAAACCTTGATTGGGGGAAATATTTATTAGCATTTTTTCTTTTTATCTGTAAATGTACCTGTGTGGCTACTCTATGCCCTTTGAGCTCTTGTATGATTTAATTTCACACTGCAATCACTTAGTATAATGGAAAGGTCTTTCACCATCTCCCCCACTCTAGTCCCCATTCATAAATAAATGCATATCACAGATACAGATCACAGAAATCCTTTCCCGCTCATCTTCTAGCTTAGCCAAAACCTTGAAGAAAAAATTACAGTGAGTGTTTTAAAGTGCAGCACATCCAGGCTCTGCAGCTGGAGGGTGGGAGTGCCCACTGCAAATTCCTGCTCTCCCCACTTAAAATCAAGCTGAGTCCCAGTATGACCTCTCCCTCTACTAACAGTCCAGATGAGCAGGGTCCATGAGATAACTAGGTCCCAGATGTGCAAGGGTTCTTAAAGTCAATGCTAAAATCAATACCATGGGAATTCCCTGTATCACAGTATCAAGTGATGTTCCTGTGAAATCCACTTAATGGTAGATGGTTGCAGTCTATATTTGAGTTTTTATTTGCATGGTCTAAGCATACAGCCCCATGAAGAGCGTATCAAAGCGTGCCACAGACAAAGAGGAGTTGCATGTAGTTGCATTCTTGCCATTGGCAGGTTGCAAAATGTGATCTTGCCCCAGCTGCCCAAGATCAATCCAACAGCAGCAATCCAAGATTGAATAATACCATTAACCTACATTCCTGTGTCACAAACAAGTAGGGACGCGGTCAGGCAGTTAGAAACGCATATCGCCTTTTTAGGAGTGCAGTGTCAGCCTGCTGGGAGGTAACGCCATTTCAAGCCCCTTGAAATCAAAATCCCCAAATTTAGGTCATGTTTCAAGCATTTATTCCTTCTGTTTGTTTAGAAGAGTCACTTAACTGCTGTTGTTGTTTCCTGTCCATCTTGGCACAATGGTGGTAATATTTACTCAGTTCCTTCATGATCTTGTTTGTGAAGACTTTTAAGTTGTAAGCAATGTATCAATATGAAATACTGTTATTGTATCATTTAAGGTTCTTTTTCCTATGCAGGAATTTCTCTGCCAGGACATAAGAAGGGTCCTTTAATAGGTGTGTTTCTAAAAACACCTATTTAGAAAGTTATATCAAACGGGTCCTCCTTGTTTATCCGTCTGTAACTTCTGTATTGTCTTCCGAGATTGGTGGAGGGGAGAGAGAATGATGAAATCTGCAGGGCGGGTACCCATGTCCCCGAGAGCTCTGCTGAAGCGTCTATCTTGACTTTTGTCCATGCCGCCAGATTCTCTTGCCTATCTTGTATAGCGCAGGGATGCCAGGTGTGCTCATTTGCTAGCCAAATGTGCTTCTCTCCTAGCCAGATGTTGCAGAATTTCAACGATGAACATACCTTCGAATGCATGTGTTCAAAGCTCCTCTAAAATCATTTCAATTTGCTGAGCTAGCTCCAAGCCTCATTTGGTAGTGATCTAGGGTGGTCTTTGACAGAGCTTCTGGAGCATGTTTTCTGTCCTTCTGGGAAAGTGACCTCTGTAATACACTCACAAGTTCCTACTCATACCGTCTGCATGAGTTTTAATTCATCTGACAGTGCAGGAGTAGACCATAACAAGTGATTTAGTAGCTTTATTGCGTAAGCCTAGAGATAATAATTCAGTCCATATTCCCAAATAAAAAAAAAAATCACTGCTGTGAGAGTGAGTTGCTTTGCCTTCTCACCAAGGCCTGCAAATGAGGAAAACTGCATTGTTTGCTCTGCCAAAGACACCTGTGATCTCTTAGCAAAACAGTTCAAAGCTGTTTTGCTGGTGTTTCCCAAGTGTGAAATAAGATGGTATTTGCTTTTTCTCATGTTTCGTCTTGTTTATTAAATAATAAATCCTTCAGGGCCACAACTGTCTGTTGTTATGGGTATGCACAGAACTTAACACCCAAGTGCTAATTTTGGTTTGGGCTTGGAGTGGCTACTACAATTAAAACAATATTAAAGAGAGTGTGAGGTTTTTTATGGTCACTAGGGAATAAGCAGATTGATGATTAGATTAAGTGAAGTTGTCATTTCCCAAAAATGGACTTGAAGCTGAGAGGATATGACAAGGTAGCTAGAAAACGCATACTGATTTAGCTACTATTAAAAAAGAAAAAAAACACCTTTAGATTATTAGTAAAGGAATAGAAAACACTGGCACGGCACTGTATGTATAAAGTCACTGTTCACCCCTATCTTGGATACTGTGCAAAGATCCCCTCATCTCAAAAAGTCCATAAAAGTGGAAACAGCTCGGAGAAGGGCAATAAAGATGATCCCAAAGACACAGAACAGCTTTCTTATAAATAATAATTGAGTTGGCTGTGACTTTGCAGTCTTGAAAAGAAATGACTGAGAGCAGAAAAGATGTAGGTCTAAAATGATGCACAATATGACAAAGATGGATACCAATCAACTTGTCTCCTCCAGCGCAAGAAGTAGGGCACGTTAGATGAAGCTAATGGGAGCAATATTCAGAATAGATTCTTGATGCGCTGGGCAGCAGGCCTGTGGAAGGGCAGCTTCCAGTTCATTGCCAAGGAAGCTGCTGATGCTACAAGCTGCAAGTTAAGACACATCCAATGAGTGGATAAGTACACAGGAAAAAAAAAAAAAAAAAAAAAAAAAAAAAGAAAAGATTACTACATACCAAAGTTGCATCCAACTTGGGAAGTTCTCTGAAGTGGAAGCAGTAAGACATTGAAAGCGTACTGGCCTGTAACACACCCCTCCCCTGTTTTTGCTCTTCTTTGGGCATTCCTTTGAGACAGGATTTGGGACAAGATGGACCCTTTGGCATAGCCTAATATGGTTCTGTAGTTATAATGCATGGTACGTGCTATCGTCGTCCCTACGATACTGCCAGCTGTTGAATTGCTATCTGAAAACTCTTAACTTGCTAAATTTATCCCTGATGTTCTTCCACTTAATGGGCCCGAAGTATGGGTCTCTCTGGAGTGTGTGCCTGAAAAACGGTATTCATCTAGGGTTTCTCAGTCGTCTGTAATTGTACGTGGTAGTTCTGCCCTGAACTTTGTGGTCAGGGCAGTGCCTTGATTGACAGCTTTCTGATGATTCAGTGAATGTCACTGATGAAGCCACTTTTAGCTGCTGGACAACGAAGAACTTAAGTGGGACTGAAAGTTTACTATTCCTTGTGTAGGGGCTGTCTTTGTGTGATTCTGTCATACCCTATTACATGGTTGTGTTACTCTAACCTTCACAAGAATAACTTAATTTATAATACAAGGAATGTGAACATTACAGGTGCATAACAGGTGCATAACTACTAGAATCACCCTTGGTTTTCTTTTTTTTTTTTTTTTTTAAGAATCACTTTATGAACCATTTTCTCACATTCAAGGGCTATAATTTTTAACAAGGGCAGCCTGCAGTGCTATAGATAAATGCTATTTAGTTTTGGTGACTTACTGCCTTAAAATAATCTGTCTAAAACCATGCATCCTTTTTAGAAATGTCTTCATAGAAAGCCTGTTTCCATCTGGGAAGCTGAAAGAGCAGAGCAAGCAGACAGAATGTCATATATGTGCAGAGTTCATTTTGCAGAGACTCAATGGTCCAGTTGTGTCCCGTTAACTGTGAGGTTTATCATAAATGAAAAGCATCAGGCATCCTGGGTGTCCTTTGCTTCAGGTGTAATGGGGCAGACCACTGTAGGTGCAGCATACTTGCATGAGCTTGTCGTGGAGAACAGAACTTCTTTTCCTGTTTGTTTTCAGTGAAAAAAAGTTGGTCTCTGGTACCAGGGGGCTCGTATCAGCGATACGACTGCTGGCTGAATAAGTGCGGATACAGTAATGGTAGGCTGTCGTTCACCTAGCAGCGTGGAACTGCACCGTTAATCATTTGGATGAAATAAAATGTATGCAGATTGTAAAATATCCCAACAGGACTAGTTTTTGAGACAATGTATACTTGCTTATGAGAGGAGTTGTCTTGCTGCTGATAGGCTGATGGAAGAGCTTTCTTTGACCTCACAGACCAGGATCAAACCAAAGACATTTTGTAGCATTAAGAACTTGAAAAACTTTTGAAAGTTCTTATATACAGAATCAGGATAGCAACTCGAGAGGATTTCAAAATAACATCTGAATATGACTAAAATATGTACTAAGTATTTTTATCTAAGTTACTAAGTTGGGAAAACTAAAATGATAAATGTTGTTATTTTCATATAAACCATGAACAGTATTTCCCTTTATAAACCATTTAACCTGGACTACTACTACTACTCACTTTTGCAATCCCTCAGGCAGGTTTCCTGGCAAAGCCAAGGTGAGGCTATGAAACGATGTCACGGGCACCCCGGGGGTCTGCGATGCCAGGGTGACACCACAGGTACCCGCTCAGGCGCGCCCACCTGTTTCGTCATGTGTCACGATGCAATTCCCTGGGTGCTGTCGGTGAGTAACGCGGCGCGGGCAGCCCATGGCTCCCATTTCTCCCCTGCACCCAATTATCCTGCGCACGTGATGGCGGCGGCCCGGCCTTTCCCGCCGAGCTGCTCCCCTGGGGGCCTGCGGGACAAGGCCAAAGGCGTCGGCACGGAATTGCAAAATTTTAGAAACTTCCCATCACTGTTGATCCCTGGGGTAAGGGGCTGTGAGGAAATGTGCAAAAAAAAAACCCCAAACCCAAACAAACACACAAACAAAACCCCACCAGCCCCTAAAAACGATCGTGAAATGGTAGGCGGTGAGAGGACGGCACGGGTCCCGCTTGGCGGCCCTGAGGGAGCCCGAGCCCGCGACGGCCCGTTGTGAGGGGAAAGCACCGGCTCCCTGCGGAGCCGGCCGCCGGCACCCCGCGGCTGAACCCGCCCCGCAGCCGGCGGGCACAGGCGGGCACCGGCAGCTCCGCCGCCGCCGGGCGCCTCTGCCCGCGCTGCCCCACAGCAGCCCCGCCGCCATTTTCCCCTGCCCGCCGCCCCCAGCGGGCGCTGTGGCGCCGCGGCCGAGCCCTTAAAAGGCGGCGGCGGCCGGGTGTGTGCGTGTGTGCGCGCCGGTGTCTGTCAGCCCGCCTGCGGCATGCTGGCGCTGAGCGCCGCCCGCCGCCTGCTTCGCCCGCCCGGGGACCTGCTGCCGCCGCCGGGGCTCGCCTGCATGTGGGCGGCCGGTGCCCGCGGCTGCTGCGGGGCCGGCGCCGGCCCGCCGAACCCGGTGGTGTACTTGGACGTGGGCGCCGACAACCAGCCGCTGGGACGCGTCGTGCTGGAGGTAGGGGCGGCCCGGGCTGCCGCGGGGGGGCGGGGGCTGCCGGCAGCTCACCTGGCGCCGGGGCCCAAGGGACGGTGCCCAGGGAGCCGAGGGCGGCGCGGCGCCCGGGCATGGCGGCCGGTGAGCGGCAAGGTCAGGGCAGGCCCGCGGGGGGGGGGGGGGGGCGGCTGGCGCGGCGACCGGCGCCGGCTGCCGGGGCCGCTGCCCGGGCTCTGCTCCCTGGGCGAAGGGCGGTGAGGTGGCTCCCTCCCAGGTGGGAGGCGAGCAGGGGTCGGAAGAGGGCTGGCGTGGGGCAGCTGCCGTCGGTGTGTCGCGATAAGGCTGGCCTGTGTCAGCAGTCAGTAAGTAAGGCATCCCCGCGGGACGGGTCTGTGGGGCTTGGTGCTCGGCGGTGGCTGCGGCCCCTGAGATGGAGGGAGCCTCGGTGGAAGGAAACTTTGAACCCTAGCGTGAAAGCTGGCACGCTGGACGAGAGCAGACTTGCTGCCGGCGCGTTCCGCTCCTCTGAGAGCCCCGCGCGGTCCCAGCAGTGACCCAGCGGCCGGAGCCCCGGCACGGCCCGGGGGGTCCTGCGCCGGCCGCCCAGGGGCTGGCCTGCTCCCGGGGCAGCGCGCCCGCTGCCGCCGCGGCCGCTCTTCGCTTTCGTCCTCTCTTTTCCTTTTTTTTTTTTCCCCCCCCGGGTGCTTATAGCTCGATTCTTAGTCTTCGGTTTTCTGAGGTACTGCCTCTTTGAGCTTCCTCCTTCGCGTGCATTGAAAGGTTTGCACAGCTCTGTTAGAACTGGCAGCTAGCTCAACAACCAGCTAGCTTTATCATTGGAATTTCAGTCTCTGAAATACCCAACCCTGTAAAGAAGGCCCGAACAGGAAAGCTGCGGTACACGCTACTCTTAGGAAAAGCACGATAAACGCCGAGACTTTAATTGTGGTATACCGCGTATCCGTAGGGCCGGGCAGGTGCCTCTGAGTAGATGTGTCGAGCACGGGGAGGAACGAGGGCTGCGCCCCAGAACCGCGCGCCGGAGGGGGAGCGATGCTCCTCCAAACTGCTGCCTGCTGAGGGAATTCAGCGGCCTTCTGCCTCCAGCACCCGCGTTGGGTCTGTACTGCTAGATTTTTAAAAACCTAGTTCGTAAGGGTTCTTTCTAAAAGGGTTTCTCTTGAGGCTAGAGCCCAATTCATTTTTCTTCATTGAAAGCGTCAGCCTATAAATTAAGTGGATACTACCAGCTCTCATGTTCTCGGGAGGCAGCATTTGAGGGAGTCATAGGTAAAAATATTGCTGTGCAAGTTCCTTATTCATTAGTGAGATTTAGTAAATAACTGAATGATATTATAAAAAAGAGCATTAATGTGACTGTATTTCTTGTGGCAGCATTTCATTTCCATGTTAAAGACTTTTAGTGTGCCCAGTTTACAGAATATCTGAATGTATTGCAGCACCGCCTTGAATCTTTGGCTAAGTTGTGGTTAAATTCAGCTGCAAATTATAGGCATCCGAGGAGAGCATCCTAGGGAAGGAACATTAACTTCTTGCCACAGCCATGCTGTTTGCAGGCGTCTGCTGCTGGCTGCTGTCATATGCATGGCTAGATGAAACTTTGGTCGGACCTGATATGCCCATTTTTATGTCACTTTTTCCAGGCAATTATAATACTATACGTTTTTAAGATTAGTAAAAAGATGCATACCCATCAAAATCAGAAATTTTTGCCGGTAACAAATGTGTATCTAACATCATGAGTCAGTTTTGATACACAGTTTCTGCTCTTCTTTTTCCTTTGCCTTTTCTGCAGATTTCAATGCATGGCTCTGTGCTGGGCAGGCTTTGATCTCTCTAGTTGTATGCAAACTGGCTTTGATCCTTGGGGTCCACCATAAAGATTCTTCTTGGTTATTGCTAAATTATTGTGTTGATCAATGAAATCATTAGACACTGCTCAAGTTGCTCTTCATTAACTGGCCAAAATTTGCATTGAGGGGATATTTTTAATTACTAGCCAAATGCTTGGAAAGTCTTAAGGTGTTCTTGGAATTTTGGGTGGCTTGTGATTTCAGATAGCTCCTCACCTTGGGAAGAGGGTGCAGTTGTACCAGCCTCCCATGCAGAAGTTTTCCTATGTATGTATGAAAAAGCAGACCTGCTAATTTGTTTGTTTATTTTTCTTTAACAGCTGAAAGCTGATGTGGTTCCAAAGACAGCGGGTAAGGCGGCATCTCCAGAATTTCATACTTAAATATTTAAGGTTTAGATTGTGATTCTCAGGAACAAGAATATTCTGTTGCCTTTTGGAAACCATTTCCATATTCCATCTCCATTTATTGAATAGAGAAATATGATACGAACTTTGTCAGAACAGTGCTAGTGAGGAGTTATAATTTCTTGTTGTTCCAAATAATTTCATTTTGTAATTTTTGCCAAGACAGTACCGTCCATATGTTTGGTTATCAGTGGTGAATAAATATGTTTAAAAACACATTACTTTGCATTAAAATCAAACCCCAAAGCAAATGGGAAAGGGTAAATCAAAGGGATGGTGTCTATTAGAGTTTCCAAAGAGCATATAGGGTTTTGTTTTCCTCATCACTAGCTCATCAGTGCACTCATGTTACAAAGTTTTTGTGTTTTATCAGGTGTTTCCTTCCTTATGTGTTTATTTAGTGGTTCTGAAAAACTTGTACTTTTCTTTCAGTTCCCAGTAGATTAATATCCTTAAAAAAAAAAAAAAAAAAAAGCATCATCTTCACAATTACTATAGAGAACAAAGGCATAAAAGTCAGAAAATGAAGTCTTTGACTCGCAGAGTGGTGGGTTTGGGGAGGTGGGGGTTGGAGTTAAGATATAACAGCAAAATAAAAGGGAGATGAGATGGAAAAGGGTTGTGTTTGTACCCTGTTCTGAGGCTAAACAAGGCTTGTTTCCTTAGCTTTATAACAGAGTTTTTTTTAAAGTATGGAAACAACTAATAAATCAATAATACCTTAAAGATACTATAAAATTTTTCAAGTGTATAAACTTGGGACATAGTTAATCTAGTTGTGTTTGATTATATTACGTATCGTATATGGCAAAATAATATTTTATGCTTTGTTTTCACAGAAAACTTTAGAGCTCTTTGTACTGGTGAAAAAGGATTTGGGTATAAAGGATCCACTTTTCACAGAGTGATTCCTTCGTTTATGTGCCAGGTAACATTTGGGTTTTTTTTTACTTTTGCTATTAAATGTATCTCTTAAGTTTTTTATATATTTTTAGAACCGATTAGACTAGTAGTAACATTTTAAGTGGCTCTGCTCTAACCTTTGCTAACTACAGAATAAAGAAGTGATAGTGTGACTTGCGTTTCTGATCTTTTTGCTATGGCTGTTGGTTAGCACATCTTGTGTACAAATAAATGTAAATTATGTGTAGACTGTCTTAAAAAAACTGGCTTAAGGCTTTCTGCTGTTGTATAGCAGTGTACTTGTGTGGGGCATATTTGGCAAAATGGCACTTGCTTGGGAGAAGCATCTGTGCATAGAATGACAATCAACCTTCTTTTCTAAGTGAGCTAAGAAAACAACATGTCTATTCTTTATTCCTAGTAGAATAATCTGTTCACAATAGAGAATGTGTTTTTAAACAAACTTTTTTTTTTTTTTCTTCTGAGCATCTCCCTAATATGGAGAGGAGGAGGGAACCAGAAGGGTTGGTTGGGGTAGATTTTTGGCATGACACAGCTGAAATGGATTTTGTTTTAATTTAAAGGATGACTCTTTCAAAATTCCAAATTAAAGTCTATGCACGTTAGCAATTTTTTCTTAAACAGCAACAACAACAACAAAACCAGAAAAAGCCTTTTTGAAAGCCTTTTTTCTACTATGTTTGGCAGATGAGCAGGATTTCAGCTGCTGTAGTGCACTGGATTGTATGATTACTGGTGGTCTTCTCTTCCCTTAAAAGAAGCTACATTTCAACAGCATTGCATTGTAGGATAGCTCTGTAAAAAATTTGAGATGGAGGTTATAGTAAGTGTGCTTTATTTATTAACTGATGACTGTGATGGTTCCCACTCCTCACTTTTTTTTTTTTTTTTTTAAAAAAGCTAAAAGTACAGCTGTCAGAATAAGAGGCCCTGATCTTATGATCTATTTCTAAGAAGAGAAAGGGGAGGAGCGTGCTGTAAAGGACCTATTTTCTTGCCTTTGAAATGCAAACTGAGGTTTTGTGATACTGACAAAGGGACAAAGTTTAGAAGTCTTGCTGGGGTCAGAAATACATAAATGTCAGAAAAACAGAAATCCTGCTCTCAGTTCTACCGCTAATTTGTGAAGTTCTCTGTAAGTCTGTTCTCCTTGCCTCCCTGTTTTGTCCCCACAAATGGACCCTAAATGAAGATATTAGGTGGTTTACTCCATGGTATGGTGAGATGATGAATTGATGTTTAGGAATTACTTGGTAGTCATTACCAAAGCGGAAATACTGTCATAGGTTTCAGGTATTTTAAAGTGAGAGGAAACAGTAGAGGCCTTTCCACTTGTTGAGATGGAGTGTTAATATGATTCAGGTAATTGGTATAGCCTAATTGGAGGTCATCATACCCAGGACTTGGCAATTCAGATGCCTCCACATGGCACGCAGCATGCAGAGCATACTTCTGGGACTGCGTAGGAGTAGCTGTAACACCACCTGTAATAGATTGCTCAAGGTGAGAATGGAAAGATGAACATCACATGAAATACTTGTTAGATGCGAGTTCCTTGCCGGCTTGGGTGGTGTCCTTCTGGGAGAGGAGATGGCAGGTTGCTGGAAGCAGTGTTCAGTAGCCACCTTTGGGAGTCACTGTGGCTGGGGTGTTTTTTTTTTGTTTGTTGGGTGGTTACACCTATCCCAGCAAACAACATGTAGCTGAGGGAAGTTTAAAATAGCTCAGGTGTAACGCTTAAACAACAAAACCTAGAAATGCCAAATAGTAATAATGGAGATCCTGACCAGCTTTTATATCTGTTGGGAGAAAGAAAGGGGGGGGAAATAAAAGTTCTCAGGTCTTGCCTATGGTAATGAATTTGGGTGATTTTGTTTTGAGGCCTTTGAAGCGTCTCTTAAAATTACTGCTATTTGTTGCATCACATTTGGGAGCAAGGCTGGTAACACAGAAAGGTGGTTGTCGGAGTTATGGATTGTCAGTTGGAGAATATCAGCAATATCTGAAGCAGAAATTTACTTTCAGCATGAGTGTGTCTTCATCTGGTTCCGTGGTTTTAAATCCTCATGTGAACACAGTCATTCTTAACCTGAAGAAAATTTACTGGGTTTATTACTTTTAAATTAGAGCAAGTGAGTGTATTTTCAATAGCGTCACTTCTGATGTAAAATAATGCTTGTGTGCTAGTAAAGTTAATAGCCATTTCTGTTTCAGGGCGGTGACTTTACAAATCATAATGGAACCGGTGGAAAATCCATTTATGGGAGCAGATTTCCAGATGAGAATTTCATACTTAAGCATGTAGGACCTGGTAAATAAATGATTCTTTCTACCTTCTGATGACTGTAACCTATAATGAAGCATTGTTTATGAAGATATATCTTTAAAAAAATAAGGGTTTTTTTTAGATGTGTGGGGTACTTGGTAGTTACAGAAATATCAAGTAAGTTGAACAATGCATTGTAAGTCAACGTGCTTATTGGCGTAGACTGCTGTACGAATATAGGTCAGCCTGTAGTGGGTGATGTTGCCTTTCTTGCTCGTACTGTAAAAGGGATTGTGCAAAATAAAGTATGGGGTTTTTTTCATTTTACTTACAAATTCTACAAAGGTGAAATCACTGCTTTTATTTTCCTCTTTCATAAGTCATAGGCTTGAATGTTTACTTAGTTGATTACTGCAGAAGTGAAACAAAGCAATCTGGGATTTCTTATTTACTAGATAACACAGGCATGTCCTTTTAAGCTCAAATTAAATCGAGAAAAAACAAAGGACAAGACATGCATAATAATGTCTGATTGAATTCTATAGTCTCTCTTTTTCAAATTGTTACTTCCTCATCACAGGAAACTATTGCTGCTGTTGAACCACAGTAGAGATTACCTGATGTTAATCACATGCAGGGCGTATACAACTAATTATATTACTAACATTCTTGCTGTGGAAAGAAGGGAGGCTGGGCTCACGGGAATAGTCAAAGACAAAAAGTTGGCATTAGAAATCATTTGGAGACCCTGTGAGACCATCACGTCTTCTGTCTGTCTATCTTTAGTCTAAATGTGCAGAGGAAAATTGTCTTCTCCGTTGCATACTTGTTACACCAACCTAATAAGTTGCTGCTGCTGCTGTTTTAGGTGTTCTTTCAATGGCCAATGCAGGACCCAATACAAATGGATCTCAGTTCTTCATTTGCACCGCAAAAACTGACTGGTAGGTTCTCAGCCGTGCGTGTTAACCTGGTGAATTGATGCCTGGATCTGGAGGGTTTGGGGTTTTCTTAGGGTTTTTCTTTGTTTGTGAGTTGACGAGGTTTTGTTGTGGAGGTTTTGTTTTTCTTTTTAATTTCCAAATTGCTTGACTAACGATGGAAAATAAATTGTTTTGTGGTACGTGAGGGAGGAAGGGCTGTGAGGGTAACGAGGCCGCTATCCCTCATAATGCTACTAAGGTCCAGAGCTAAAAGTATTTTGTGTCACTTGTAGAGCAGTTGTGCCTTTGCCATAGAGTTGATCAGCAGGTGAGAGCTATGAAGATCTGCAAACATCCCTTCACTGAGCTCAGTTTGGTTCAGTCTTTATGTTTTAAGTAAAACTGCCTTTGTTTATTTGTTTTACAGGCTAGATGGAAAACATGTTGTTTTTGGGCATGTAAAGGAAGGAATGGATGTCGTGAAAAAAATTGAGAGCTTTGGTTCCAAGAGTGGCAAGACCTCCAAAAAGATTGTCATTACTGACTGTGGCCAGCTCTCCTAGCCTTTTGCCCTACCGTTCAGGACAACTTCGATGCTGTGAAAAATGAATCCTAAAAAACCCCAGACATTTCTGATCCCATGAGTAGCACCTATGGAACCATATTTTCTATTTAACTTGGTCCAACTTTTATACTTATATTGAATAATATTGATTAAAAGCATAAAACAATAACTGAAGCATGTTATAAGTGAGCTACCTTGGCAGTCACGCTGTCACACTGATCTGGTAGAGTCCCATTGCATTTTGAAAGAAGTAGTAAGGTCACCCAGAGCATATCTGACTGCAGTGTTGATACTGTTCTTAATACTTGGATGTTTCAGGTGTTAGCATCTGTGGTGGAGTTGACAACTAAGTGTTCTATAGTTGGGGGTTAGATGTAAATTGAGAAATACTGTGTTTCCTTTGGTGCTAATAAATGCCTATTCTGTTGTTCATCTCACAATTTTGAAAAAATAATACTAACTAGTGCTCTCAAGGCTGTCTGCCACACGCCTGTCAGACATTTTCTTTCTGTGTCTCAATTTAAGTCTATCCAATAGAACTAACGTGTGGTTGTGGGTTTTTTAAAATTAATTCTGTTTTAATCTTTTTTGTAGTTTCAGACCACTGTTTAAAACTGAACTCTACCTTAACTTGCTTCAATGGAGCAATTTGACTTTTGGGTTAAGTAAATTGCATTAGGTTGAGTTAGGCTGCTTCTGGAGCTCTACCTGGGCAATAAGACACAAATCAGCCAAAAGATCATGGGACTTTTTTATTATGCAACTGTGAACTTACTTGAAGTGCAGTTCTGCTCTGGGATCTGGTTCTGTGAGGAATACAGCACAGTTCTCAAAAGATAGCCTAATTTTGCACTTTGAGAATATAATCAGAGTATAGTGAGCTTGCTTGAGTGAGAAATAGGTTTCATTGCTTTTTTTGTTCTGTTGGTCCTGCAAAGTCAGCCCACCTTGGGTATTACTTGGATTGATTTCTTCTCGTACATCATCAGCAGAAGGCAAAATCGGTCACCACGAAATCACAAGGCCTAATTGGTGCAGCAAAATCATTATTGTTGGGGTTGATGCACGAGAAGGAAAGAATTGAGCTGATCAGAAAACACATTTCGTTTGTATAAACGGGTACCTTTTATGTGGAGTGCTTGAGCAGTAACAAATGTTGGAACCTCACAACATGTAGAACACTTGTAGAATCACTAAAGCTGTAAAATATTAATGCTTGGGGGAAAAAGCGCTTGACTGTTCTTGTGCAATAATCGTGTTACTGAAGAGAAAAATAAAATGTGATGGCTCTCTTCAAATTTGAATTTACTTCCATTGCAGTCTGATAATATGTGGGTTTAAAACTATTTTGCACTGGATTCTTTTTCCACCGAGGGCTGCATTCTTGTGTGCACGAGGTAGTATTCAGAGTGTAATTTTGCAGAAAATGGAATTGAAAAGCTTTTTATTCTTTCCGCTATAGCTGTTTCATCTTTCTTTGTAGTATTTTTGAAATATTAATTTTTGCTGGTTTGGCTTATTTCAGTTTGATAGAATAATGAGGGTTTTTTTGTGTTCTCTTAATTTGTATATGGAAAAATAACTAAATACAGTTCTACCACAAAAAAAGTCTGTTCCTTTCTTAAATATGACTGTGCACGCTTACTTGAAAGCAGGAGTGCGATGAGTTGAAACCTGCTGGGTTTACTTGGGCTATTCTGTTCTGTCCACTTTGCGATGGGTCTGATCTAGGCATATTGAGAAGCCATGCTGTCGTTCAGAGATACACAGCGAGAAACGGGGGAGGGGTGCCATGCTTTGCCTTTCACTAGTGGATCTGAAGTATCTGGAATATGGATAGCGGTTCAGGTTTTAAGACTGTTTTCTTGTCTGGTTTATTCCATCAGTTTGCAGAGATAATGCGGAAGGTGTAAATTTACTGGGTATTTTTTTAAATTTCTGAATTCCTTTTTGAAAAGTTGGTAGTTCCAGCTTTTTGCTGGGCAATTGAGGAAAAGCTCCTTCCTTGCTGGGTGATCAGAGATGACCTGAAGAATGTAGCATCTTCCTGTGTACCAGCGGTGTTTGTAGACTGGAAAGCCTGATGGAAGATCCTTTGTCAACAAACCAGTTCATCATCTCAGAACCGTGTTAAGCCTTAAATAAGTAATAGAATTATGCATGTTATAATGATGTATTACATGTGGCTGTGGCTTTTATAGATACATTTATGCCCTAACTTCTGAAATGTCAGAGCCAAAATTTTCCATCAAGGCTCGCAGTCTTGACTAGAAGATAAATACTAAGACCTGCGGAATCACTGGGTAGTAACACTGGTTGCAGTGTCTCGATGGGGCTGCCTTTGGTTTCCCGAGAGCCGTCTTCTGCATGCTTTTCTCTGCGAGAAGAAAGTCTTTGCTGCCTGGGTGCTTAGAGCAGCGTAAGGTGAGTCTTAATGTTTTGACAAACTAAACAGGTCAACCTCTTATTTTCTTCTATAAAGTATCTTCCTCAGAATGGATTTTTCCGGGGTTCTGTCCTTCCTGTTTTGGCTTGTTTCCTCCCCCCTGCCCTTCCCTTTATTTAAAAAGAAAAGGCGCAGAGCTCTGTTCCAGGATAAGTTTTGCACCCTGCCGCACTGCAAGAGTATTCCTGTGCTGAGAATACACAACTGCAGCTCGTACTAAGTATACCCGAGCTAATCGTAAGAGGTGGTTGTGGTACCACAGGACACCACAGCGAGGTCGCGGGACCTCGGCACGCGGGATGGCCGGCCCTAGCCCTCGCTGGTCCTGCGGCTGTCAGTCTTGGGTAGCTTGTCCACCTCCGTACGCAGCCCAAAGTCAGGACTGCAGTTCATGGGTAAATACACAGAAATCAGCCGTTGTTACTAATTCTCTGTTGGGATCTAATTTTCTACAGGATCCCAAGGGCCCGTTGCTCTCCTGTTGGTCCTCATGTATCACAAACAGCTACTGGGAGAAGAGGGTTCTCCTTTTGCAGCCTTGCTTGATGGTTTTGTCAGCTTCAAAATCAGGGGCTAGACCAGGAAGAGCTGGGCAGTGCCACCACTTGGTTGTGACTGCCTTACTCCAGGGCTTTGTACCCCTTCGTAGCAAAATGATGCATGTTACGACATCAATAAACTCTGCCTCACAGCTCTGCCATCTACAGAAAAGGACTTTCACTTCTAAAGGTAATCTACTTCCAACTGTGAGATAGGAAACTGCCCACAATTATTTTTTAAATACGTTTAGATGTTAAATGGATATGCTTTCCTTGTCTTCTGCTGGTAAAAAATGTTGACCTTAAAGCAGTTCAGGTTCATTTTAAAGCGGCTGAGTGATCCCGGAGTAACTAAAGATATTAATCTCTATATTAAAAATGTGAAAAATTGCTGCCCTACGCGTTGAAGTGCAGTGTGCTTTTTCCACCCTCTGCCCGGTGATGCCTCAGTGCTGCCTCTGGCCCCGCAGCGACGGGCAAGGCTGCAAAGCTGGCGCCTGGCCGAGGGGTCCTGAAGTGCCGGGGAGCCCCGCTTGGGCTGTAGCAGAGGATGAGGTCGGATCTTCGCTTTTCAGTTGTCAGAAATACATCTCCCCACCAAAGGATCACGTGGAAATTATTTTTCCCCCCGGTGTGTTAGAATTGTACAGTTGGGTTTGGTCCTTGGCTGCCGTCGCTGGCCACGAACGCGCCGTGGATGGAGTCCTTTCGTAGCAGTTCAAGGAATTGATGAGTTGCTGCCGGCTTTGGCGGACAGGGCGGCGGTGATCGGCCCCCCCGGCCCCCCGCGGCCCCCCGCTTTCTGACGCGCCTGGCCCGGGGCGGGTGGCGGAGGCTCGCTGCTGTCCCGCTCCCCACGAGGGGGCACCACGCGATTGCCCATTGCGCGCCGGGCCGCCGCCGTGACGCCAGCGCTGACGCCTGCAGCGGCGCCTTTGCCGTAGTAACCGCTGCGAAGGAGCTGGAGGTCACAAAGCGCCGCGGAATTGCGGTGGGCGTTCAGGTAGAGTCGCAGTAGTGCTGGTCACGAATTGTCCTGCAGCTTCCCCTCAGCTGCGCGGAAACGCGCGGAGCTGCGTTCAATTCCTCCTGAAGTCCCAAAAGCTGCTGTTGCGCGTCCTGCTGGGCGTAAGCCCTGCGATCCCTCGAGGGGCCGCTTCACCTCCTGCGGGACGCGGGATGGGAAGTCGAACTAGTAACGTAACGTCTTTCCCAACTGCAGCCGCACATTGCCATGATCTGTGGCTCACTGAGCTGCGACGGAAGATGTTAAAATGGAGTGTGTCGTCCGAGGCAGTTTTTGGGGGGTCTACTGATCAGAAATCCTGCACGACTCTAATAGGTCACGGAAGAGAAAGGAAGGTATTCAGTCTGGAGCTGGGGTTTTGAGATGAGCTGAGGGATGGCAGCTCCGCTACTGCAGGTTTTCACCTGGATGTTTAGAATAAAAGTTTGCACCCTGGAGTAGAGGTGGTCAGGGCGCGTGGCGCATCCAGGCTGCTCCTGGGGTGAGGCGTGGGCACGCCGGGAGGAGAGCCTGCAGAGCGAGCTCCGCGGCGCGGACCGCTGACGGGCTGCCAGACGCAGCGCAAGTAAGGAATAACGCGCTCGGGGGGCACCCTTAGGTAAAGTGCAAATAAATATACACAGAAAAAATGAGTTTATATTTCAAAGTTGTTTCAACAAACTCACAAATGTTTTTGTTTAGTCTCATGTTTTAATTATTTGTTCCAGACTTTCTGCTTACATAAATTGCTTTCTTTGGTGCTCCACTGAGGCTATGTCTCTTTGTTTATAAAGTTTAAATGCTTTGAAGTCAAGACATTTGAGGTACAAAATGTTGTTCTCTTTTGTAATGCCGTATACTCTGCTGGTAGCAATGTATCAACAATCAGAACCTCAAAGAAGAAGTTAATTACTTAGAGTACAAATCATTTTACATGACATTTCAAGGGCAATCTGGATGTCCTGCTGCTAGCTGAGTATTTGTAGTTGGACAGACACGTTCTACCCAATTTAGAAGTAACTAGGCTAAAAAGACATTGACCTTCAAGTGGAAAACTTTTAAATCTTTGAGCTGCAGATTTTTGTATTGAGTCTGACTGTTTAAAGATGTTGTGTGAACAAGCTGATCACAGGTGAATGTTGGCCCAAAATCTTCACAGCCCAAGTGAACAGCCCAAACAACAGTTTGTTTTACTGGCGAACTGAAAACTGGACCTTGGCAGCAATTGCCCTGAGCCTTGACGTTCCTCCTCCAGTTATCAGCGCTCTGATTTTTCCAGTGCAGCTCTGGATATGCCTTTTCCATGCTCTCCTGCCTCCATGCGGCCCCTACGTCTGCTAGAGGATGCTGCACGGGGCGCTGCGGCCACCCAGAGCCTGCATCCTACGTTAGCCGTGGGTGGACTGCCAGATGGCGGCAGAGAAGAAAGCCGTGGCACCGTGAAAGCACAAGTACCCCTCCCACGTAACCTTTTTCCCCTTGCACTGGGTGAGGCCTGGGAGCCCCACATCAGGGCCGTGCCAGGGGCTGGCTGAGCCCCCGCCTCGCTCCCCTGTACGTAATTTCCATCCTCATGGGAGGCGTTTGCGTGCAGTTTGCTTCATGTGAGCAAAACTGCTTTTCCAGCTGTAGCCAGCTGGGCGAGGGCAGACAGAGAGGCCGATGGAGATTAGCAGTGGTTTTTTCTTCTCCCCAAAACCTCCAAGAGAAGGACCTTCCACTCCTGCACAAGGTCACCCATCGTGCTCTGGTGCAGTGAAAGGGTGGGCTTGGGGGAGCAGTAGGACAGAAAGGCTGCACCTGGGGAAGCAGGTGACTCGCTGCTTTGGGAGGCAAATGGGAGCAAAGAGGTGTTTTTTTTTCTTTTGTCAGAGCTAAGGCCAAGGGTGTCAGGGACTGGCAAAGGCATGATTTAAGATCTGGGACGCAGGAGGACCTTCACTGCGAGCTATAAACGGAGGAAGATGAAGGGACTTGGAGACAATTGAGTGAGGCAGGAGAGCTCACCGTGGCAGCAGAGGGAGATGGTTCTGTTACAGGGGATCTGAATGGGGACAAGCTTGTTTGACTTGAGATGCCGTGCCTAAATGGAGAAAGGTCTGAGGGACCTCACTGCAGAAGGTTGTCAGTACCTGCTGCCTGTTCTGTCAGTGGTGAAGGAGATGTCCTGGGGCATAGCTGGAAATAAAATGTTGCTGGTGTTTTTGACTTGAGTTCAGTGCAACCATATCGGAGGTTAACGCTGACTTCAAATTTCTCTTTATTTATTAGCTGGTTAAGTGAACAAAAAGCTAAAATTCAGTCATCATTGGGATTGATGAAGTTTGAGAAGAATGGAGGAAAACTTACTCAGCAGCACACCTCATCATCTCTCAGGAATTCAGCAAAACGTTCAGGTCGCAAAGGCCCCAGAAAAGAGCAGCATAAATGAGCAGGTAACTGAACTTCAAGGTCTAAAACTGCTGCTCCGGTCTACCTGTCCCCATTGAGGGGACAATTCTTCACCCGGTTTGATAGCACGCCTTGCACGTTGCTTGACGTTAGCCCATGCTCACTATGCATATATATTTTCGAGGATTAAAACACAGGTCATAGCTTGTGTATAAATGTCAGTGTACCTCCAACTGAACAGCAGGCCTTGCTGTGAGTGCTTCAACGTGTGCGTGTTTCAGCAGAGCACCTGCTTAACCGCAGGGCTCAGAGAGGGTTTCTCCAGTCGTCCTCCCCCCATCCTCTCCCAGTGTGGCCGCTGCAGCTGCGAGCGAGTGGGTGCAGGGTGAGGGGACAGGCACAGCGACCACCCCGTGCTGCTGCTCCTCAGGGCCACCTCCATGCAGAGGCAGGGCATTGCTGGGGTCCACCCCGGCACATGACGGGGAGAAACCATCCCTTGCCAGGCGGGAAGGAGCAATGGCTCCATGGCATTTATTACTTATTAGGAAGCTGCAATTCTTTTTGTGTCCATATCCCGAACCTGGAAGTCCGGGGTGGGCAGGTCTGGCCACATGGGCTGGCGTGCAGGACTGGACCGGGGTGCTGGTGCGGCTCCGTCCTCCTCCAACGGGTCACTATTTTTAACCACCCTTGAGAAACGTTGGTGTGAATTCCCGGTTCTTTTTACCAGCCAGGACAAAACTCACATAACTGGGGAAAATAATGACTGTGTCTTTAAGATGGGGTCAGGGAGAAGTTAAAAATGTGCAGATACAGAAGTTTGGGGGGGAAAAACCTCTGTCACAGTTCTCATTTTCACTCACCTCCTACTTAAAATTCATCCAGGAAGGTAGGCAGAGGAACACAACAGCTGCTAAAATTACTAGGTGGAAATCATTTTTAGCAGGCGCAAGTGTCTTGTGGTTTTCCTGCTCACTCTCTCCCCCTCTGCTTCTACCTCATCCCCGGCTCGCTGCAGTTTCCTCCAGAGAGGCTTTCGTGTCGCTCGTGTCTCTCTAATAACAACCGCTGTCACAGCCGAGCCAAAGGCAATCTGTTAGTGATGTGTGGCAGCTGCAACGCCAGCCTCCGCCGGGACCCCGGCCCCAAGGAGGAGCCCTGGGCCGGCCTCGGGCGGCTCTCGGAGGGCTCGCTGCTCGGACCCCGCCACTGGCACAGCTGACATGAGGTGGTCCTCAGAGATGCAGGGGAGTGTGAGGAGGAGGAGGCAGCTGCTAGTGTTTAGGCTTTGCCAGAGCAATAAATTTTGTGTTAGTACTAAACAGTGCACGCTCCAAATGATGCAGTGTCTTAGAGGTTTTTTTTTTTCCCCTGCCAAAAGTCAGCGTTTGGTTAGGATTTTATTTTTTTGGAAGGAGTGTTGCTATTAACTTGATGGTTGCCAAGGCCAAAGAAAGTGCAAAGTGTCCTTGGAGAAAGCTGTATGATTCTGTACATTAAAAACTGGGGGATGCCAGCACGCAGTCTCGGCCTCGCAGCCTGTCACATGCTTTGCTTATGTTGCCAGGATCCTATAAACGCTTTTGCTGCATTTTTTTAAAGAACATTTCCTTGCTTAAACTGCAGAAGCTGAAGATTTGCATTTTTTGGTCTGATTCTTTTTCAGCACGGGGTTGTACAGCTTGTGGGAGGAGCGTGCAGCGGGGCCAAGGCAGGCTGGCTGCGCAGGGGTGAAAGGGTTATAGCTCGGGGCCAGCCTGCAGTTACACCCAAACGCAGAGCTGCAGCCCGTGTCCCCCACCCTGAGCGCAGCATGACGTTACATAGCCGCTAACCCACTAACCCTTGGCCCCTTGACTCGCTGGCGCATGCAAACAATAGGCTGGCCCTGCGCAATGGGGAAACAATGCTGATTGCTGCCGTGACAGGCGCCGTGAGCATTAATTACCCATGGCTGACAAGGGAGGTCTTTAAGATTGCTCCTGGGTCTGTGGCAGCACCTCAGATCGAGAGCTGGGGCCAGCTCTGCAGGGCACAGTGTACGTACACCAGGTCAAGCAGCTCCTGGTCCAAAGCAGCCTGAAAACATAGCCCTTTGGCTCGGACGCCTCCTTCCTTGCTCTTGCCATCACCTATGCTCCTCTGTGATGTCAAGTAACAGAGTTCAGAGCAAGGGAGCTGCAGAGATAACTCTTCCTTGGCTCCTGATTTGAGGCTGGGCCGCTCAGTCCCCTGAGATACCGACTACCTCCACCCCACAGAGCAAACCTGAAGGAAGCTGCAATTTAGCCCACTGCCAGAAGATCTGGCTGTGGCATCCCTGGGTCACCAGGGTGCAGGCAGAGCTTTGTCGTGCCCTGTGAGGAGGGAGTGTGTGCAACCTGGCGCTGCAGAGCTCCCCGTGCAAGAGCCGCTCCGAAAGCCCATCTTGTCCTCCGCAGCCCCTCCCGATACAGCAGCGTGCTCGCAGCTGTGGCACCAACAGCCGCGAGGTTCTGAAGGCAGGGCTGGATTCAGGGCTGCAGGCTGGTGGCTCTGCAGGTGTTGCTCCCCACGGGGTGACACCAGGCGGAGGTTGTGGCGGTTGCTGGCTTTCCTTCCCCAGCTGCTGGGCTGGTGGTGGGGCCAGGCAGCATGGCACGAGTAGGGGAATGCGATGGTGGCCACCGTGGTGCTGCTGCCGCCGGGCAGGTAGTTGCAGGGTGCTGCGAACACACGTGCTGCTGCTTGTGCTTTCCTTACATGGGCATCTGGGTGCCTGAAGATGCACTCCCTCACGTCCAGCTGGATCTTGCCCTGTACTAAAGTAACTCCCCTAGCCTGCAGCGAGAGCACGCCGTTCCCTCAACTCTCTGTGAGTTACCTGTCTGAAATCACACCTTAATACCATCTTCTTTCCAGTAAACCTCCCAGTGAAGACAGATGTTGAGTGGGAAACTGAAGTCCAGGCGTGTGCGGCGTTCGCTGACTGTCACCAATTCGTGCCCCTCGTGTAGTGGCTGTGCATCCCACGGGGGGTGGCGGGGGCTCAGGGCGCCTGCCTTCAGCCTGCGCTGCTCCCACCTGCCCAGGCGGAGCCGGGGCTCCCCTGGGATGGCTGCAGCTCTAGGGCTCTTGTCACTGACCCACCTTGGGAGGGCGAAGGTGGACACGACTGCCCTGGCTCCAAGCACTGCTCCCGCATCCCTTTGGGTTGCAGGCTTGTCCCTCTGTGGGAAATCTGGCCTGTCTGGCTGAAAGCATCAATCTCAAATTGCTGAAGCTAAAAGAAGGGCAAGGATTTAATATATTGGAAAAAAAACCCCAGTCTCTATTAAATGCTTTTGTTTGACTGCAGGGTGAACAGGATCACACAGAGCTCCAGGGCTTGAAACACAAGATAGCGAAAGGGGAGATGACCAGTGGATTGGCCGCCTCTGGGGTAGCTGTTGTTACAAACTGCTTGTTGGAGCTGACTGTGTCACGTTGGGTCAAGGCAAAGCAGTTCATTTTTCCAGTGCTTTTACTCTGTTTCTTTTCCAGTTGTTTTGAAACCACTGGAAAAGTGGTTTGATGCCCCTGGATTTTGGAAAATAGTATTCATGCACACAGATGCAGGAGTGCATAACGAAGGAAAACTAGATACTACTTTTAGTTGTAAGGATGACTTCATTTCTGGGGTGAACTGGAGGATTATATGATAGTTAGTTACAAAATGCATAGGAATTGGTGTGGAACAGTGGGGAAGATAATTACATCTTGCTCTTCTCCACCTTTTCAGCACCGTTCCCTTCATGCCGAAATGAAAGGAAATGCTTTTTTCTCTTCACAATAATATGAAATAATTTTCCAGAAACCATCCTGGCCCAGATCGCCTTAAGCGGAGTTATAAAACTGCATCTGGTTCAGCACACAATTCACCAGAGAGGGCGGCCAAACTGTACCCTGATGGCTGGATGACATGCCCTTCCTGTGGGGTCCTGCTGCGTGCAAACCCAAAAGCTGTGGCCAGCCCCTAATTTTACAACCCTGCTTCTTGGCCATGCTCAGAAATGTGACTTTTGAAGTTTGCAGCTAATGCTTCTCTCTGCCATTAAGATCTGGTTCCTGAGAAAGGTGGAGGAGGCAGTGGGCACGGGGGGGGGGGTCTGGTTACCTTCACCTGCAGGCAGCACAGCAGCATTTCCCAGCTGCTGATGATATTTTTACTCCCATTTAATTACTGCCCCAGTTAATGAGGTTTATATCATCTCCTTCCATAGCTGTTTCCGAGGGCGTCTGAGGAGCAGGGTGGCAGGGGGCACCTCCACCCGCCGCTACCCGGGGCGCAGTGGAGGGAGGGATGTCCTTTGCTGCCAGTGTCACACCTGGGGTGCGACAGCAGCACCCTGCATTGTGGGGGCAGAATAACATATTCCTTCCACTTTCTATTTGCTTTGCTTTCTAAACTCAAAACACAGGTGAAAGAGCGAGGCTGAGAGATTGAGGAGAGACAAAGCTGCGGTAACATGCAGCAAAGTGCCAGGTGGGCCAGCGAAACAGAAACAACTCTGAAACCAAAACAGCTCAGTGTGGACGTGGTACATTAGAATACTGAAGAAAAGAATATTTTATAGGAGAGGAATTGATACAGTAGTTCAGAAAAAAAAATTGATTTAAACCGATGTATTTTAGGACCCACAAAATTGACAAGGTGAGAGCACAGATATGTTAGCTGGTAAATCAGCTGTGTATCTGAGCCTGCAGGTGGAGAGGAGATACGTGCAGAGCACACAGCTACCTGCAGCTGCTGCAGGGCTGCGACGTTTCCCGTCCCCATGTCTCCATTCCCCCTGCCAGCGCTGGCTCGGGGGTTTTGAGCCTGAGCCATCCCGCTTGCCCGCAGCGAGGGCCTCTGCGGAGCTGTCGAGTGGGAGCCTTTCCACCCCTCCTGCCCGGCTGGAGCTGGGACGAAGCTGCAGGGACGAGGATTTCCCGGCAGAGCTGGGGGTCCCCCTGGGAGCTGGGCTGGTGGTTCCTGTCCAGCCGACAGGCTTCTGCAGAAATAGTTAGCATGTGGCAGCATTGCCTCCTAAGCCTTTAAATGTAACTTAAACTTACAGCCTGAAGGCGCTGCCTTGCTCTCAGTGGGACTTTGCAGCTGCAGTCGTTATTATCCCATCTAAGAGAACTCTGTTCCTTTATTTCCCCCTTTTGGGGCACCTGGAGCAGGGTCTGTGCCAGCTTTGTCTGCCCAGAAGCTGCCTCAGTTCCTCAGGAATGAAGCTGACGGTTTTTCAATGGCTGCTAACAGCCTGCAGATAAGGTAGGTTTGTTCCCTCTTGTTCTTCGAGAGCAGGGCCCCTCAAAGAGCAGACTGAACTCTGTATCAAGGAGTCAAAGGGTTAAAATAATATTGGCGCAGTGTGTCATTGCTGACTAAGGTCCTGGGCTTAACAAGACCCCAAATTGTTCCTGTTCCACTGATGTAATTTGTTATCCTGAATTTCCCCCTATTTTATTATTTCAGTGTTACTGTCTCTAAAGTCATAGTTTCAAGATGTATTCTTCAATCACCCTCTCAAAACCTGGCAGAAATACGTGTCTGGATGATAGACTACTGGCAGTTCTGACCTGGTTTGTATTTGACATCGTTCACCTGGTGAGCTGGTGGTTCAGTGCTGAGGCCGACTCTGTCCCCACCCCAGGTGTCTCTGGCTCATTCCCTGCTGTTTAGTCACGGAAGCGGGATGTGCTGGGAAACGGTGGTGGTCCCAAAGTGGGGAAAAACACCAGGCAAAATGACTTGAACCCATATGGTGTGATCCTCAAGCTGATATAGATCTTCTGTAATCAGTGAAATTGTTAACCTATTCCAACCCAGTCTAATTTATTAGGACAAGATTCTTTCCTCCTGGGGAAACAATTTGTAGCCAGCTATTTCTCAGCTTTTTTCTATAGTCCTATAGCTAGGGTATCAGTGTTAGGGTACCAGTGGTGCAGTGGTTTCTTTGCTACCAGCAGACCATCAGCATAAATGAGGACAGGCAGTATTTTACACCTATTTTGTACTCGCTGGCACAGAGCAATGGAAAGCTGGAAAAAACAAAACCACAGACTACAGAGCAGAATGAATAAAAACAAAAAAATAAGCTAGGTCCTTTAGTTTTGGAAACTCTCCAACAACCTCTAATATGCATTAGTGAGATATCAACTTTCTGCCTTGCAGGATGAACTATAAAATATTATATCTTAGCCCTGCACATTTTCAAGTTCCTCGTCCTTTATTACAGCCACTGGTTTATTAAAACTGGAAATGGACCTAGACCAAACCACTGCCTGACTATGTCTGAATGGCTGCATCCAAACCCTGCAGCTTTCAAAAACCGGTCTCTCATGTTTAAAACAAAACCAAGCCCAACACAACAGCAAACAACAACTCATTTCTTCTCCCTTAGTTCCGTACGTGGACAAAAATCCTCACACCTGGATGTACAAAGCTATTAGGTTCACGGATTAACTTAAATCCTTGCCTACTAACGTTAAAGGCAAAATGCCCAGTGTGGTTAGTGGTGTCTGAGGATTAAAATTCAATCGCACTTGAAACTCTTCCCAAGCATATATGATCAATGATGAGTTTGAAAGTTGTTGTTTTTTTTTTTTAAGTCCATTGATGTGATTTGTTCTGTTTGTAAGACTAACTGGCAGTAAAAGGTATTAATTTCCTATCACTTTGTTCCAAATTGACCTTCCCTTGTCCTTGTATTTTATGGTCTCCATTTAGGAATGTTGTCCTCTGGATCATTTTTATTGGCTTTGCTTTTTAATAATCAGCATTCATGCTTAATACAGCAGTTTTTTGGTAACAAAATTCATAGCTTAAAAAACCCAAAGCAGCCCCTCTTTCCCTTGACAGATTTGAAATGCGATTACTTTTATAAGTTATAAATAAAGGCCTGGTAGTTGATGTTTAGTGGGAAACTCTCCCAGTGTATTTCAGAGCCCTGTTTTTCAGTCTCCTCCGATAAGAAAATTGCTGACTTGGCATTTTGGGGAGCTGTTTTTTGTGCTTTGTGTTCCTGCTGTAGCTGCCAGGGGTTAGTAAACCTCTGGGCTGCAACGTGGCCAAACCAGGAGCTGCCTGTGCTGCTCCGCTCCCTGCTAACCGTAACGCCACGCTGGTGCCGGGCTGGGTTTTGCCCGCGAGCTGCTGGATCACGATGAGCTTTGGGCCATCAGGTTGCTGTCCCCAGGGTCTTGCTCTTGGTGGCACCTCCAGCAAGACCTGGGAGGGGGGTCTGTGGCAGCCCTTACCCCCCCCGAGCACCGCTCACGCCAGCCCGCTGCAGTTTACCCTCACCATTAGGTTAGAAATGGCCATTTGGGACAACACATAACGACAGCCGCTTTTTATGTTTACAACTCCCACAGAGAGAGTTTGTTTAAAAAGAGGTAATGCATCTCCCCACTGTTTATATGTTGTCATTTTTTTCCCATGGTAAGATACTGGGCTAATTCTCAGGCTGGGAGGACGTGGCCCCAGGGTGAGCTGGGGCTGGCCAGCCCGTCCTGCAAATGAGTCGCCGCTGGCTTCACCGCTGGGCAGGCTGCTGATGCCACAGTAGTTTGGGGAGAGAGAGAAATCTCTAGTGATAAACGAATGGCTTCAACTAAAAGCAGCTACTGACAGATAAGGCTGAATTACTGCATGGGTTTTGTAAAGCAAAGGGAAGGGTTTGCAGTGATTAAAATGACACCTATAAGCCTTGATTTGCAGTAACGGTGTTTTCTCCTGACCTCATTTAGTGAGATCCTTTTGTACCAAAGATGGACCAAAGAGCATTCACGGACCCAGAGGTTTCCTAAAGGGTTTGTAATTTGGCAAAGATGTCTCTAAATGGCCTGGCAGAAGTGCTTGGTTTTGAGGAAAATGTGCTGGTCTGTTATTGGGGTTCTCTGCCAGCCTGTGCCAGAGATTTCTTTTTTTTTCCTTCCCCATAATCTGCTCCAGCAGTTCAGCACAGGAAAGTTCAAGGGGGAAGTAACCCTTGTCAGAAAAAAAAAAAGGCTGTAAAAGCAATCTTTCTGATCCTAGTGGGTGAAGGCCCAGTAAAAGAGATGATGATCCAACTTAGAGCCTGCTTCAGTAACCAAAACAAAAAAAATCTAGTATTTAAAATGGAATTAATTTTCCCTTTGGATTGTGGTCAGGCTGGAATCAAGTTTAATTCCTTCAAGCTATGCTTTCCCTCAAACACCATTAGTTTTTAGAAGCTTTCCTAGGAGAAGCCAGTTCATTTGTCTTACAGCACGTCGTGCTGCTGGACTTTGTCTCGGTGGAGGAGGAAGGCTGGGCTGTAACTGCAGTCTCTCCTAATGAACTCATACTTGTCACATATCCAGGACTAGATGGGCTTGTCTGCCCCTTGCACCCACCCAAAATATAGCTGTGTCCCAGGGAGCTGACCTCCACCCTGGGCCCCGCAAGGACTGGGCGATGCTGAGGTACGCACAGGCTGATGCATCCCTGCCCAGGGACTGCTGGGACGTATGGCTCTGGTACCACTGCCAGAAAGAGATACAAGACAGCAGAAACAGCTCAGCTTTCCTGTCCTACAATCCCAAAGGAGCACAGAGACTGCGGTTGCACCGGGAAGTATACAGGGAGTGTGCTACTACAGGCAGCTGCCTGTCCCTCCCCAGGTGGAACAGGCAGCAGGAGGCGCAGGAGCTTGCGACAGGATCCCAAAGACAGGAATTTTTTTTTCCAGTAGCTGATATATCCATGCAAATAACAAGTGAGATGAATTAGAAATGCTTATTAATGGCAGAAGTATCATATAATTGGCAAAACTGAACCTTAGAGCCTGATTTGCTTGCCTGAAATGTCAGTGCCTCTGGCCATAGCCTGCTTGGGCTGGCCAGGCAGCGTTGGAGAGGTGGAAAGCAGTGCTTTGTGAGAGGGGCCTTTGATGTACCTGTGAGATACGAAACCTCCACATCGGGGCTATCTCTAGCTGTCACGTCTAGGCAGTTCTGGTGTGCACAGAAGACGGAGAGCAAGGCTGTCATGTCAAAGCGGGAGATGCGATGGCTCAGGCCGTGCAGCCTGGCGTGGCTCCTGAACACTTCCCTCAGCTCCCCCATCCATACTGCCACTGCAGCACCTAAAACCTGGGGAATCCAGGCTGCGGTCTTGGAAGAGATTATAGATTTAGCTGATAAAACCAAGGGTATGACATAATGCGTTTCACCTTCCGTACCACACGTGACTTAGGACATCATGGTTGTCTGATTTAAGAAAAAAATAATCGTAACGTCAGTAAAGCACCTGAGAGGTGAATTGGAATTTGGTACCTGATAGCTCTCCTGAAGTAGTCACCAAGTGCGGGGGATGTGTGTAGTCAGTGGCATTTTACAGGGACTGGGACTTCTATACAGATTCCCGATCAATCCTTTTCATCAATACCAATATAAAATCACTGCTGGTAAAACTTATGGACAGAATGATGATAAACAGGTCATGATGATACCAGCAAAGTCAGGCACAGTAATGAGAGTGACCTGATGGGTTCATGTCTACAAAAGTGTTTTTTATATAGCCAATTACAAAGCTATACTTCTGAGAACACAGAGGCAGCGTGTATAGATAGAGTATTGCATCCTAAAACGTGCATGTTTAAAGGCGTTAAGGGCTGCTGTGGATGGAAAACTCAGCACGAGCTTCTATTACGGTGCAGTGGCAAAAGGGCCACTGTGATTGCTGGGGGTAGGAAGCAGAAAGAGGGGGAAGCTCTGTCTTTAAAGAGGAGAGACAAAGGCATGCTCTGTGTGGTTCAGGGACCATTTTCAAAAGACGTTGAGAAACTATGCACGTCGCAGAAAAGAGCCACAGAAATTATTTGGACTAGAAGAAAATCCCTTATAAAAAGAGACTTTTTAGCTTAAAGGAAAATAAAATGGGAGGTGGGGAAGGAAAGAACTGAGAGTGACTTAATTCCACTATGTAAGTGGAATGTGGGAAAAAATACCAGGTGCTTTATTTACCATATGAAAGCACAAAAAGACACAACACCTGGAATCTGAGGTGTGCAAATTAATATAGGAAATGAGGATCAACATCTGACCAGTGAGGATGATTAGCTTTGGACCAAGCCACCAATTGATGCGGGTTTTCCAGTCAAAACAAAATGACTCTCTCTGAAGACATGCTAGAAGGGTTGTTAGGCTAAATATGAGAGTAACTGGCTGAGATTTAATGACTTGTAGCATACAGGCTGTCAGAATAGATATTTTAATGCTCCCTTTTGTTCTCTGACTGCATTTAAACCCCTCTTTCCTGATGTGAATCTTGGTTTCCCAGCACTCCTTATCATTTCTTTCTACTCTTGTTCTCAGTCTGTTCTTGGAGGAGTCTCTCTCCCTCCCCCCCCCCCCTTTTATTATGACACTGCAGACAAAAACTGGGGTTTTTGAAGGTCCTGAAGGGAGTTAGACTCCCAGCTTCATCTGAATTCAAAGGGAACTGGGTGCCAAACACAGATCTTGTGAAAGCCTCAACCCAGAGCCCTGAAATTTGGTGTAGCTTTGAAAACCTCATAAAAAGCAAGCTTGCTGATAGTGGGCTGTCTTGAGTTTTATTCCTTCATCTTAAGCGTTTTTCTGGTGGGGGTTCTATAAATATACACAATGATGAGTAGAAATAAGAGAGTACATGTCTGGCTGTCACATATGAATTTTCTGCAAGGAAAATCACCACAGTTATTTTACTGGCTGGTTATCTCAAAGCAGCAAGTATCCAGACGGTTGTCTCCAACTGTTGTTATTAAATTCAGCAGGAAATCCATCCTGTCCAAAAGAATTATTAGTTTCCATTGCTCCTGGAAATGTCCAGAGATGTTAATTTGTGCGTGTTTGTATTGCACAAGTAGCCGGCCAGTGAGTAGGGCCATGGCTTGATCTTGTCCTCAAGCTCTGGGAGCTGGGTGGCAGCTCTAAACCCGATGTCACTGTGTTGAGGCCAGGCAAGTTTTTATGAAGGCAAGTCTTCCCAAAACACCCCGATTGCTCCAACTATAAACATGTTTCACATCACAGGGCAGCATTTAAAATTAGTAGTTTAATATGTCAAAGTGGAGCCCAGATGCTATTAGTGGCAGTCTTTGCCATGAAGAAGTTGGTATTTGTCAGCTATTTCTGCCCAGAGGTGTGTGAGATACCACAGTTTCCCCTTTTACTTACAAAAGGAAATAACTGTGGTGGCAATCTGGTCTTTGTCAGTGCTGTAGATGCTCAACCACAAAGCGGTGGTCCCTTATTTATACCATAAGGCTCATTAGGGGTGGGAGGCGTCTACCAAAGGGAGCGGGAAGCAGAAGCAGGACAGGGGGGTTTTGCCTCGGCCGACTGCCCAGAGCAGGGTCCCCCCTTGCCAGCCTCACCTCAGTGCCAGCGAAGAGGGACCACCCTGCTCTGGGGACCTGACCCCTCGCCGCGTGGGGACCTGGGCTGCAGGGACCCCAGCAGCCCCCAGGGGTGCTGGGGGAGCCCTCGCCCGCTGCCAGGCATGTTGTGCTTCCAGCCACCCTCATTGCTGCCTCGACCACCGGGAAGGTGACCAGATGGCAAGGTGACCATCAACAGTAATCCCTGGTGCTCTGCCAGTCTCCAGCATACAGGTTTTCCTCTCCTTCTTTCTACAGCACAGGAGAGCTTGAACATCCCCTGAATTCCACACTGGACCTCTTTCTTTGGCCAGCAGACAGCTGATGGGATGGAGAAACCGGCATGCTCAGCCTTGGCCTGACCTCATGCTGCAGCGTTACTTCTCAGGTCATGTCGGCCGTACCAAAATGATAGATGTTATCCTGGTGTAAGCCTGGCAGCCTGTCAGTGTAATTGCAGTACTCAACCACCAGGCCCTATTTGTTTTTCAGAAATAGAAAAGCTCTAACGTGTTTAGACAAGTTCAGATTTGTCTTTAAAATTCTGGTTCAGCTTGAAAATTGTTGTATTTCTGGCAAACTAAATACATGGATATTTTTAAGGGGATGTCTGCATCAGGTCTCCATTTAGCTTTCTCAGTAATGCCACAGCCATGTATAGCCGTCTGGCAAAAGTCTTCTGGAGAAACACGACAGCACAGAAACACGCTGCCGCAGCCTTGAGAAAATAACCACGCAGCACTGACATTGTTCAGATGTTTGATTTTATAAAATATCCTTCTGGACATAAATAAAACAGGCCTTGGTGAGTACATACACACGTAACAGGGCTCGCTGTTGGCGCTGCAGCGTAACGCACGCTGCAGTGAATGAAGGCTGCGGTGGGTGGTGCGGGCCATCCCGTGGCACCAGTGGGGCAATGGAAAAGCTGGAAATGCAGCCGGCCAGCAGCTTTGCAGCCCCCTGGCACTAGCACAAGCTGCTGGTGCACCCCTGGGGTCCAGGGGGTTTGGGATTTGTGGGAATTGCTCTGGGTGCATGCCAGCAAGTTGCACCTCAGCCAGAAAGTGAATCCCTAGACTGGCCTCGGAGGTGGCAGGCAGAGTTTCTTAGAAGCCATCAGCATTTCACTGTGTCCTTTTCATCTTGTCCTGGGTGCGTGACAGCGTACCCAAGGAGCAGTCAGCCTGGCTGGGTTCATCCTGATGTTTTTGAAACCTGCACAACCTCCTTTCCAGCGTAGGACCAGTCTGCAGGGCTCAGGAATAGGGGCTGTATCTGCCCTTCACCTGGAGACAACAGCTGATGGCCAACAAGGCTTGATGCACTGAGGTTTTAGCTGCACTGAAGCTGACCATCTCATTTATTTTTAAGGAATGGTTTCAAATACATGTGTAACTTTAGAAGGGCAGTGGGTTGTTATGCTGTAGTCAGCCTCACACTTGCTTTATAAATCATTAATAAATGTATGACAACCCCTGCAAGGCTTTGGGTTTTATCTGTTGCGCTTTACTGTCACCACTCCTTACGGCCGGGATGCCTGGGTCAGCCAAGAAGCACTCCTCCAAAGGCTAGCAAAAACCCTGCTCTGATCTTCTGCAGATGGTCAGGGCACGTTCCCAGGCGCTGCCCAAATGCTCCCCTGGTCACCAGGCTGCCTGCAGGTCTTGCTTTTCTCTATACTATGCTGCCAGGTAAATGGGGCTGGCACTGAACCAAAGCAAATGGTTAATTAGTAAGCCTTCAGGTCAAAATTTTCTACAAAATAGGTGTAGAAAAAGAGAGGTATAGAAAATAAAGCACAGAACCCAAAACTCTGAGTATCAACAGTGGATTTCTTTTCCCTTCTTACCTGAGTATAGTTTCTGCAGCTTGGAGCCCCAGGTATCTGCAGTCAAAGGCTCACACCCTCTCTTCCCTATTTCCAGAGGATATTTCTGAACTCCAGCAACAATCACACTAATTTGGGGTTCAGAACTTCTCCATCTTTTGACCTTCTCTTTTTCCTCCCCTCTGCCTCCAAGCAGGTAGCTTGGGTACCCAGGAGTTTTGCACACAACCAACCGGTCAGTGTGGCAAATGCAAACGCATCCCTTAGCTCACATGTGGTTAGGTGGGAATCACCAAGTTTCTAGTCAGCTTTTTTACCTTCTCTGAGTAGTTTGGTTTTCCTTCACAAAGCTTTCCATTGCTTTATATGCTTCATATATAGAACATTAATTGCAAACTCGTGAACTTTGGTACATTTGCAAATTCTCATGGAGAAATTAAAAAAAAAAAAAGAGTGTGTTGTCCAGCTGCCTCTGGGGCGGCGTGCCCTTACTGCCTTCTTTCGCCCCTGCAAATGAGGCAGGGCTTTGGCAATTAATAACGATACTGAAATACAGCCATTCAAAAGAGCAGCACTCAAACCACACATACAAGCTAAAAACGCTTTTCCAGTGATGAGTTCAAGATGGATAAAACCCTTTACATGTTGCAGGGCTCCATACAAGGAAGAATTTGAAGCGTCGACCCTTAACATTTCCTATCTTTCAAGTGCTGTGTTTTACTATCTAATGGCTTACTGCTGACAACTCTTGATTATCTGGTGTAGCAAAGGATTGGGATGACCAAGACAAAGTAAAAACAAAGATAATACAAAGCATATGGCAATAAAATGGTAAGAAAATAAAATAAGAGCACTGTGGAAGACCGAGCAGCACCGACCTGGGCAGGGGTGGCCAGAGAGGATGGCGTGACGGGAAAGGGCTGCAGTTCATCCAAGCCCTTTTGCAACTCACTTTGGACTCCCTGTGTTCCCAGTATGATTAATGCCCAGCCTAGGTAACCTGCCTGTGAGTGGTTGAGGGCTGTTTTGTTTTCCTACATGGCCGTATGACTCCAATAAAGCGTTTTGCACTCCGTGTTCCCCGTGATGGCTCAAAGTGAGGTCAGCACAGAGGAATGGCGAGCATTTCACACCGTTAGCCACCCCTGCAGACCCCGGCAAACCACGCTGGGGCTGGAATTGGCCATCCTGGCTGGTGGCAATGACCTCCCGGCCCTGGCCCTGGATGGACAGCACAGGCTGGCTTTCCACAGCAAACTGGCTGCAAATGGAGTTCAATACAGGTGTATGCGGGGAAGTGATCCAGGAATCATTCCCAGATGTTGCAAAATGTCTCCAGCTCTTAGCCAAGCTGCTGGGGGCTTTCAAAACAGCTTACTGCTAGCTGGAAAATGTTTATAGAGGGGAGCAAATGTCCAGAACATTCATTCACGTTTGATTGCTCAGTGTGAGCCTGGATCCCTTCCTAGAGCTCGGGGTATTTGGGCAGGTTGGCTGCAGGGAAGACGCGCAAAGCCTTATCAGGCAGCCCAGTCAGGAGTGCTTGTGACTTTCTCAGAACTACTTTCTGACCAGCTTTTTTCCAAAGTAACCATCCTTGCTCTCTCCCTCTGGCACTGTGACCCTGGAACAAGCGTATCACAGTTTTGGCATGTTTGGGACATGCTACCACAGTACAGCAATATTATGTGGCAAGCACAACATATGTTTTGGAAGAGAGTACGGTTTATTTTAGCTGCTCCAAATTTACTTGACCTGTTTAATCCAGCTTTCACACTACATCATCTCAATCACTGGGATTGCTTTTAGGTCATGCCCCTCACAACATGTGCAGCCAGTTGGCCTTTCATCTGTATGCTTAATTGTCCAAAATGATTTCCATGTGATTAATATAAAACCCCAACATCCATGATAGGCCAGGCTGCTCCATCATCCATGTTATGTTTGGCAGGTGCAGGGTCTGGCCCACTGAGAAAGGAATAGTGTGAACATGGCATGTTGGGGAGCCTAGACAGCTTCCTAGCTGGGTGTTATCTGATTGCTCCCTATCTAGGCTGGGCGTAAGTTAATATTGACTCAGGCACCTATGGGAAATCAGTGGGGGGCAAAGCTCGCGGTGTGGGCAGCCCTGTCCTGCTCTGGATGCTGAGCCGTGGCTTTGCGTGTCTCTCTGCTGCTCTGCATATGGTAACAGCAGCTCAGGCTAGTTCTGGCATGGGAGCCGCTGCCACGCACAGCAGTACGTAGGCATGCCTCTTCTTTTGGGACCTGCCTCTCTGAACCCACAGCATAGGCTGCCGCACACACCGCTGTGGTCCAGAGGCTGAGGGGCTGCAGGTGAAGGTGTGAGTGCCAGGTAAGTCCCGTGGCTGCTGCAGGTGGTCTCCGGCACACGCTAAGCTGGGGGACAGGACAGCTGATGGTGCCCTGCTCATGGATCACACCAGGAGAAATGCCACAGGGGTCATCAAAGGATGAACAGCCACAATGGCTACACCCTCACCCTCACCCTGCTGCCTGTCGTATCTGGGCTGCGGCTATACATGAGTTTTCTGTCTTGCAGGGACTTTAGTGTAGTACCCTGAGGGGGTTTTATGCCGCGTACAAAAGGAGATGATTGCTGTTGGCGTAATTTCTTTAAAAGAGAGCCACTCTGTCCCCACTCCTACCCTCTGGTTTCTCCTGCCAACAGCAACAACCATCACCCCTGCCCGTCAGCCACTCCCGTGCCAGCCAACTGAATCATACTGGAGACGGGAGGCTTTTTTGGGTGCTAAAACTTTACAAGGCAAAGACTTACAGAATACACCCATATGCCCTGCCTGGAAACTGGCTCCCACCTCTGCGGAAAAAGCCAGGCAGTCTCAATTAGGCATTCATGGAAAGTGGGGACAAGCTGGGGCCAGAGCCAGAGGCTGCAAAAGTTTCCACATTTGCCAGCACTGATCTTGCAGACCCGTCTGCTAACTCCGTCTCGGGCTCCTTCTCACTAGGCAACCAAATGTGCTAAAAGGAGAAATCAAGAAGATCATTTTCACACCCGGCTTAACTGTGTTTGGGATTTTTTTTTTTGCTGCACCGCAAAACCATTGCACCATGTCACCTGTCTCCCCTAACGTTCAGAGAAGTAAAGTTCTCCCCTAAGCAATGTGCTTTCTGCCCTGAAGAGCTATTCAGCGGCTCCACCTGGCCAAACAAATGAAGAGGGCTTCGAACAGGCCATTCACGGGGTAGAAAAATCAGATTCATCCCTGATGGGAAGGCCTCCTACAGCTATTGAGCTTCCTGAGGAGTGACAGAAGGAGCTCTGGGAAGAAGAAAAGGTCAGGATTATTTGGCTGTAACCCAGCTGCAGGTGGCCGCACTTGGGGACTAACAGGGCAGCCAAGAACTCAGCTCCCGCCCCTTGCAAAGCAGTGCTATCTGCCTCATATGTGGCATGTTTGGTTCTCTGCTGAGCCAGTGGCCGGGACTGTGTGAGAAAGACCAGAAACCACAATCATGACTTGATTACAGAGACCTCGCTTTGGGTCCTGCAAGGGCAGTGAAGTAGCTGTGGTCACGCACCTGCAGCCTTCTGATCTAGAGGTGGCCAGGGTTCGGCGCCGGCTGAAGCCTGAGTAGTTGGCCTGCCTATTTCTCCATGTTCTAACAAACTTAAAGCCCTTTCAGTACTTCCTAAATAAATGCTTCTCATTTAAAAAAAAAAATAAAAAAAAATTACTCAACACTGTGGAACAAATAATTTTCTTAAAAGTACCACTGGTAGTGGAGAGCACCAGGGCGTTTGCCTACGCTGCAGGCGGCGTGGGGCAAGGGCTGGTTGGGATATGTGTGAGAACACTATTAAGGACGTGAGGGGGGACAGCATGTTATTGTAATACAAAATATTACTTTTGAAAAACCAGAAATGGTGCAAAGCACGTAATATAACTTGGGGCTTGAAATAAAAAAGCCACAAAAGACCAACAACTCTGAAATACAGGCAATAGGGGGGAGTTGAGGGAGGCAAGAGAAACCGAGGAGGTAGGAGGCATCTAGGGACTTGAAGTTTACAGTTCCACTTATTTCATGCACAATCACTTACAAACTAAATCTGTAGGTGAAAGAGCCTCTGCTGAAGTTGATCAGCTTTATAATCTAAACATATGTGTCTCATTGCAGTCACTGAAAAGATTTTAACCAGCTGGGTTTTTTAGAAGATTAGTTATTAGGATTTTTTTGTTTGTTTGTTTGACCTGGGGAACAGGGCAGAGTTTTGGAGTGAATTAATAGCAGATTTCTTTTTCTTTTTTTTTTTTTTTTTTTTCTCCTTAGGTATCCCTGAAAGGGATTGGTGACATGCTAGAGACCAAGCAGTACCTGGGTTAAAAGAAAAGCAGTTTTTAACTCTTATGAAAACAGGAATACCTGCCAGTAGTGAAAATGAGGTTTATATGCCCATTACTGTAAAGTTAAACACTACCAGCTGTATTGTCTACCTTTACAAAAAGAACTCAGGTGACAAATTTCCCCTACTTTTCATATTTAGAAAGCTCTTTGAAATCTGCCAGGTTTGCTGGTAAGGTGTTGAAGGGAAGATCAGGTTTAGGAAGTGTATTAAATTCTCATTTTAAAAAAATAAAAATCTAAGCTATATTTCACATGTACAGTCCTTGAGGGAGTAAATCACACATACGTTAGACTGAACTTCACCTTTCCTGGGACTGTAAAGCCTTATTTGAGCCTCTATTTCTTCTCCTGTTGTGCTAAATTCTTGCGAGGAGGTGCACAGGGCTCAACGTAGGAAGGAAATCGGGGGAGAAAAAGCTCACTTTCTTCTCTTGGCTGCATGCATTTCACAAAAGCCTCCAGATGTAACTCCTTTGGTCTGAATATTTTTGTCTGCCTCAGACTGACATTTCCTCCCCTTGTGGAGAGATGGGCAGAGATATTTATGGCAGAAAAGATAAATTGTAAAGTGTTTCTCAATCCAGCTCTGCATGTCTCGTGCTTTCCTCGCAGTCCTGTGTGTTTTTACTCATACAAGAGTGCCTCAGGACTGCAAACAGCATGAGGGGCTGTCTGGGTGTGGAGCTGTAACCCTGGAGCGAAAGACATCATTTAAGATCAGTAGATGGGGAAACATGGGTGCAGGCTAACCAACCTCCACATTAATTTGGGATGTCCTTGGCTGTGGCTGGGTGCTGGGCAGAAGGGCATAGTGTAGCATGGCTGAAACCCATCGTGGAAGCCCAACACTGCTTGGCTGCCTCCCGTCCCTGTCACAGCACAGTGCGTGGCTCAGCCAGAGCCTACGACCTCATCCTTACGAGCTCTCTTTACTGAATCTTTAGGATGCCAGGAGGTGCTTAAACACCTCTTAGAATTTTTACTTGACTCAGTAAATTTCTTTGTGACCCCAGAAAACCATATGGTGAGGCTAATTGAGGGCTAAACCCTGTCCTGCCACTTGGAGAGCAAGAGCGGGTGGTGTGGCCCAGCGAGCAGGAATGCAGTGCGTGGATGCATTTAAAATAACTTTAAACACAGCTAATTAGGACCAGCTTTTCAAACAAAAGTATATCTGCAATGAATTAAAAAAAAAAAAAAGATACCAAACTAGCTACAGTAGTGCAATAGTCAGTTGTAGACTACAAATTACGGTGATGTTTCAGTTAGTTTCCTGCCAATTACCCCAACCAAGCGTGAGCGTAGGTGAGTCGCAGGGTTTACCGCCAAAGCATGAATGGTGGGGAACTAACGGGTATTGCCCTGGGCACGTCTGTCCGAGCCTGTCCTGACAGCCATGAGCTGCCTGATGGGTGCCATGCAAGCGTTTCCTTACATACAGGGCTAAAAGTATGTTCACATACATATATTGCAGCTCCCACTGTCACACAAAAACCAGTCCTCTCAGATGAGCCTAACAATCAGACCAGCAACCACTCCGGTATGTTCTTTCCTACAACAGCTTACTGAGGGAAAAGATATTAAACATCGGCAATCAGCCTTCTGTTGGCGTCATCTCTTGCTGCTTCTGTGCTTTGGGACTTCTTGAGCCAGGGTTGCATCTTTGTGGCTAATAACACTTACAGGATGTTGGTTTTTTTTTTTAATGTGGTTTTGTAATTGCTTTTGATCTCATTTATTCTTTTGACAGCTAGAATATTCCATAACGATGAGTTTCAGTCTGTTGTGTGAAATTTTTAGTTTAATTATGCTACCTCAGATAATTTTATCCAAAATTCCCTGCTTCTAGAAGGAAAGCTTTGTAGAAGCAATGAATATTTCCTCCCTTATTCATATAATTTATTATGTTATAGGCCACTATCACATCCACCCTCAGTGATCTCTTTTCCAGGATATGGAGGCCCAATGCACAAAGTCTCTTTACACAGGGAAACTGTTTCTTTCCTTTCATCATTCCTGATTTTTTTTTACTTCTGTTTTATCCTTTTAGTGCGATAAGGATCATATAATGAACTTTTCTCCTTGGTTTCCTGTCCCTGCTTCCAAATCCTCTACTTGCCTCTTCTTTTTTTTTAAACTATTATGATCATTGAGATGAATTATCCAAAATAACACCATGCGCTTATTCCTGACTGTTACTAGCTAATTTAAAATCTATTATTGAATATGCACTATTTGGGGTGTCTTTCACTGAGTGTCGGGGACTCTGTCAGCCACTACTCACGTTTGGTTTTGCTTTTGCTACTCTGAACCAGTGAATTGCTGTTCACCTCCCTATGGAAGACTAGCTTAATGAAGCTGGTTCAGTTCCTTCAAATCCTGAAAGATATTGGTGTGAGTGGATACTGGCTGTCTTTGTTTAATTCAGTCACTTTTACCTCAGTTTAATTAAAACAATGCAAACACATGGGGTAGCCAAATGGCCGATGAAGTAACTACACCTTAGACCAAATAGCTGGGCAAGGTATTACTTGATATGTGCAATCACTGTATTCAAAAATTGTCTGACACGTTCAGAAACTTCACCAGGGTATGTTGGAAAGCAGTTTGAATTGGGTTATTACAAAGTGCATTATTCAAGTTTCTGTCCAGCAAAGCTTACCTTTGCATCTGTCTTTGATGGAATTTCTACAGCTGCCTAAGACTTAACCGTGTTGAGATTTCAATTACTGTGAACATTAAAATGAGCGTTTTTGTCTCTCCTAGACGTGAATTGAACTGTCCCTTGCCTCCCAGCTGCCCGTGAAGATTCCTGTTGGTGGCACCGACATCTTTGCACCTTTGTCCTGCAGCGCTGGTGGAGAGGGCTGTTTGGTTTTGCGCTGCAGCAGGCACAGCCAGGCGGGAAGCGCCTGCACCTGGGGAAGAGCTGGTGCCCCCGCAGCTGGCCAGCACAGCTGGAGCCCCCAGCAATCAGGACCAGCAGCCAATGTAAGAGAGGCGGAGGGAAACAAGGCCTTTCCTAGGGGCTAAGGGTGCTAGCTCTCTGAATTTCTACCTGAAGGTACTCAATGAAGGTATTTTTTTTCCTATGCCAGTGGTATTTGTCTGTTTATCACTGTTTATTCGCAAACAGTGAGTTTTGAGGTCTTACTTCCTCTTACTTCTGCAGTGTTTTCCTGCATTATTACTTCTCTAAGTTTTGCTGGCTGAAATCAAAGGGAGCATAAGTATGTCTGACTCCTTGGAAGTCCATTGAGTTGTGCCTTCTTGTTATGTTGCAAAGCTGTAAGGAAACCTCATGAAAAGCTGGCTGGAGTTACGTTTCCCATACCTGCTGCTTAGATGTGTTTGGAAATTGTGTAAGAGAAAGCTTTCTTATGGTGTTCTGGCATTCCAGTTTCTGTTCTCAGCTGGTGAAAAGGAGGTTAGAGTACAAAATAAAAGAAAATCTTTGGCTTGCACCCTACTCCACTTAAAACGCCCATAAAGTTTTTGGCTATGACTTGCTTTCCCTGTAGGCATGGGTTTTGGTTGGGTTAGCTGGGCATGCAAGCTCCATTTTTAGCTTTTATTAAAAAAAAAAAAAGGAAAAATGTCAATGATTGCTGCATTTTTATTTAGCTAAGTTTGTGGCATAGAAGCGAAGTCTCCAAAGAATGCCCAGGCTTGCTGCTGCCTCTGTGGTCTCCTCATCGGCCACGGAGCTGTATGCCTGGGCAGTGCTTCCAAACAGGGATGGCTGATGGTGTTCTGCTCTCTTGCAGAGCAGTGTTGGCTGTCCCTGCTCACCTGGGCTGCACATCAGGGATGCTCCAACTCCTCATGAATGTGATTGTCTCAGCTTCACTTTTGGCCCTTTGGAAAAAGATGCAATAAATGCTGACTGAGGTAGGTGTTTTTCAGCATGCTCAGTTACTAAAAATGTCTCCTGAAATTTGTAAAAGGATTGTGGGAGGTATTTTTCTATGTTGTTTGAATGAGGTTTTGCAGCTTTGGTAGATTGTATCAAGACCAATTTTCTGGGTTTTGTTATTGTCTGAAGTGTTTTTGAGATACGGATGGTGAGGAAGAGCAATTGCCTTGCTTTCAGTAAAACAAAAGTGCTTGGTGAGTAGGTGTGGGCCCAATAGCTGGTGTTACCAAGACAGGAGTTTGCAAATGATCTGTTTCTCTAAGTTCAGGAGGTGAATACTAGAGAAAAGCAAAGCTGAATGTTGTATTCTATTTTTTTCAGGATCACAAACTATGTACTACGTGCTTCTCAGGACTAAGGATTTTGTATGTTCTTCTAGTTAGGAGGTTTCTTTAGTTCCTGATTTCTTAGTAGAAAGACCTGACTGTCAGCGTTCAGCCCTCAGTGTTTCAGGTTCCTCTCTCGCCCATGTCTCTTGCATACATCCATCTTCAGAGGGATATGGAGAAAGGAGGAGCCTTTTTAACTTATGTGACTTGTGTTATACGGCAGCGAATGATCTGTGTATGGGGCCCTGAGCAAGACTACACAAGTGTAACATGCAGACTGTTTGTTCTTCCTAGTTGGGATTTAAAGTCTAGTTCGTATGCCTGCTAATATACTGGGAGGATCTGAGATGGGGGTGTTGATGTGATATGACTAACTAAAAATAGTAACCTTGGTGTACTTTTAAATTATTAAAATTATTAAATTTTTTCCATGAAGAATAATGAAACAGCTTTTTATTTCAAAATATCAATGTTATATGAAATCCCTGTTATTAAATCCCTATTATTTTTCTTGAAGTGGGAATTATTCAGCCCTTCTGTTATGAGCAGGGTGTTGCATTGTCTCTTGACCTCATTCACATAGAGCAGGAAGGCGAAGTGCTTGGCAATGAAAAATGAGGGAAAAATAGTTTTATCATTTCTGTTAACGCCATATTGTTTGTGTTAATTTACTTTTGTTTTAAATATGAAAAAGTTACTTCTTTGAGGAATCATAGAAAAATGTGGTAATAGGGAGCTAGGACTTTGCAGTTGGTCTACTCAGCATTTTTTCTGGTCTCAGTGGAGTGCTAAATCTGAGGTGTTGGCGTTTGGGGACCCCCCAGCTCTTCTGGTGGAAAGATGTATTTTAGTTCTGGGCTCGGCTTCGTGGCTCGTGTTTGCTATGGGAACAGTGCTATTGGCAAGCTTTATATTGAAGAGCAGTATGTTTTGTTTTTCAAACAGTAATTTACCAACTAGCTCTGAATACGTGCTTTTCCTTTCTATGGGGCTCAGCTGGGAGGGTGCCTTTCATCATTTGATGAAATAGTCACTTTTTTCAAGGTTTCAGAATTGCGCGATTCCTTGGCCAACTTCTTCCCCCCCCCCAACGCATACCCATGCACATGCATGTGTTCTTGCGCTCTCTCTCGTGCAGACTGAATGAGAAGAGCACTCAAATCTTCCCAGAAATCAGGCTTGGTATGTGATATAAATGGTGTCACTGTGGTAAAGAACTCAAAGTGTCAAATATGCACCATGTTTGTAGGTCAGGCATAGAAGAAGTGGGTGCTGGTGTGTCTATTAAAATTTTTCTGTTTGTTTTAAATGAAGGGGATCTCTGATGTTGGAAGCAGGATACTTAAAGTCCAAAGTTAATTTCATGACATCCTCCTTTTAATGTCCAACCACAACAGCATTGCCAGCCTCAGTAGAAAAATTGCCTACCATTGAACTTTGACTGGGGATGTGAGAAGAGCATTGCTAATAAGCAACAAGCATTTTGTAGGTCTAGTTCTTGCCAACTTCTAGTGTTCGCAAAGAATCAGTTAGATCCAATCCCCTAAATTTTAAGTGATATAGCTCAATGATATTTAAAAATGATGAATGTTATTTTTCACTATAGCAACTTTCTGGCACTTAAGCCTTCTTATCCAACTATTAAGGATAGGAGTCTACTTTTTGTCTGATTATAGGAGGCTTTTCCTTCAGAAGAATGCTAGACAATACCAGGCTGTTAAAAGCGAAGAGCTGGCATCATTAACCCAAGTTGCTCCACCAGCAGAGGATACTTCGGGTGAAGCTCTCTCACCCAGGATGCGACCGGGCTCGTTGCAGCTTAGGGACTTGGCTGCAGTGGAGAAACTCTTCTTCGCGTGGTCCGGGTGATGCTGGGGCAGGTTTGCACCCCAAACACCAGGCTGCGGCTGGCCAGTCCGTAACCAGGAACCCAACGCAGCTGGTGGTAAAACTGCAAAGGGAGGAACGTTCAAGAAAACCATACCACTCGCTTGCTGTTTTTTTGCAGTACTTTAATACAGCATTAAAATGCTAGAATACTAGAGGAAAGCTGTATACTATCCAGCAAATAAGGCACATGTCGGAATGCCATTTTA
Source organism: Platalea leucorodia (assembly GCF_965183815.1). Taxonomy (NCBI): domain Eukaryota; kingdom Metazoa; phylum Chordata; class Aves; order Pelecaniformes; family Threskiornithidae; genus Platalea; species Platalea leucorodia. Next base: position 28,360,358 of record NC_138826.1, read on the forward strand.
TGGACAATCCACAACAGAGGTTTTACAGTCTCTTTAGCAACACAGTCACCAGATGAGCAAGCTGTCATCTTGATTGCTGAAGCAGAACTGGTACCTCTGAGGCCTTTGTCCATAGGTTTTGTTTGTTTGTTTTAGCTGTACAAGTTTATTAACAGTTACAGAAAAAGAAATTATACAAATTGCCAACTGAATCTGACAAGGTCAGTGGGTACAGCTAAACAAATGTAATAATAATTAGGTTAATTTTTTTTAAAGCTGAAGAAATTCATAAGATACAGTGTTAGTTTTAGCACTAGTACACAACGCAGTGAGTGCTGTACTAAATAACCTTTTAAAGGAAACAAGAATCCAGTACAGGGTTGGGCAGACCTCCCATTTTAGCATGGTAAAATATCAAACTAAAACCCCAATCCTTCATAATATAATCAAACTACATGAAATGTAAAGTGTAAAAATGCTTCAAATACGTGCACATGCATATTCTATATTGCTATGAGTTCTAATTAAAATAAACATAACCCCCTACAATAATCTACTTCAATCCTTTTCTCTTACATCCTTTGATGGATATTATTGCTGTAGCCGATACTGCATAGCTGAGCTCACAGTCTGCAAAGAGTTGTGAAAGTTAAGTTGTCAAACAGCGTCCCAACCGACTCTCTTCCCCTCTGGTTATGGGAAAGGAAAGAACCACCATTTGAAACCCAACGCTTGTGCCTCGGAGTTTCTGAAAGCCGAGTCTCGACGGTGCTTTCAGCATCTTCTGTGTCTCTCACAAGGCCATAAAGTGACAGTACACTGTTATTTGCTCCTCACTTGCTATATGTCTAGTGATAGCTTTTTCTAGCAATCCTTCCCCAAATACACATAAATAAACTGTATAAGCATTTTCATATAAGTCTAAGCACTTGAATAATATATTGGTTACTTAATATTGATATTTTCATCCAAGGATAACAAAAACAATATGGCTTAAAGAATTGCAAGGTTTTTTTGTCAGAATTATGTACCAACTTTCATATAATATTTTATGTAGACAATATTTCCTTCTTAATGTAGTTCTGTTGCATACTTTATACAGACAAAAGCATTGTAAAAAAAAAAAAAAAAAAAGTAAATTACTTCCATAAATATTTTCTTGAGGATACATCCTTAGTTCTTCAAAATACTTAAGAAAACTCTTACCTCTGTTAGTATCCTAGTTGAGAGGAAGGCCCTTCTGAAAGCTTCCAAATTGTAAAAACTTTTCCCCAAAAAACAAACAATACTTTTTTTAAAAAGGCCCTCAAATATATACAAAAAAAGTTACTGCAAAGAGTTTCCAGATAAGATAACAATTCAGTATTACAAGAAATATTTGTAACCATTCAAAAATTTTAACATCTAAAAAGGTTTCCAAAATACACACATAGTATTAAAAAAAATTGAAAGAAACTCTATGTCAAGTATAACTCAAGATAAATACACATCTGCAAGTAAAACTGTAAAATACTTCATACAGGGGTAAACATTTATATCAATCATCTATAGCTAGTAACTGCACACGATTGTCCCTTTGAAATTCATCCTAGAAACACAAACCATCATCCCTATATCTAAGATCTCAAACAGCCCTCTGAGCACTTCAGCAATATAGCAAACTGAATGCACAGCAGTGGTTTTGCAGATAGGAAAGAGACACGGGTTGAAGCTCAATCGGGAGCGGAGTGATATCTTAAAGAATGATTTTTGTATGGGGATAGTTCCATCACATTTTAAAATATGTTGGCAAAGGCAAGTGGAAAATGTATGTCAATTCACTTAACTTGAAAAACACATGTTGATGATTTATTGCATACTGTTCAGTGGACAACTCTTAGGATCCATACTAGGAAAAAAAATATTCTACGTGACTGCAGGACAAAGAGAACTAATCTATGAAGTCTGACATTTCCAAAAGCTCTTAACTTTTAACGTTTTAAGTATTTTTATTTTTTCAATAACTGCTAGAGTGTCACAGGTATGCAACCCATGTATAATCTAAATTTCTCGTTATACAAAAAGGTAAAATGTAGAGAATACTTCTCAGCATAAGGCTTCTCTCAGACATACGTAACTTCACATTTTTAGTTTACAAACTAAGTCCCATATAATGGGGAACTTCAAAATACACCTATTTTCAGAAATAATATATACTCTTGTGTATTTATCTGAAATTAAAAGCAACTTTGAGACAAAAAGGCCTCAAACTTTGCTTGTGTGGCATCATTTTACGTCCATGGTAGCAGCAGTAGAAACTGGCTAAAATGGGGCCATCCTTTAAACTACAGGGATTTTTCTTCGTCACCATTAAATGAAGTAGTTGTAACAACTTCATTGGAGCCGCCTCAAGCTAAGGCAGCTAAAAACCTACACCACACATTTCAAATCACTGATACTTTTCTCCAGAGCAGGGCCAATGCCAAGGACAAATTCCATGTAAAATTTTCTGTCTGACTGAGGAAACAAATTGTGTTTAGTTTGGTTTTTGTTTTTATTTTTAAGAAATAAATTAAAGTTAAAAAATCTCCAAAGAGGGGGAAAAGAGAGGGGGGAAAAAAAAAAGTGTGTGCTGGATGTACTGGTAGGCAGTCAACAGCAAGCACCTGAGGTTAAAAATCTAGTTTGCCAAATAAATGCACAGAGCCAAATTTCTCTCAGGTGTTGTCCTGTCCCGTCTCGTCCCGTCTCCCCCGCGCCCCCCCCCCCCCCCCCCCCCCCCCCCCCCCCCCCCCCCGAGAACATTCAATTTAGAGATGCTTGTATTGATTTACAACTCTACTGATGCTTGCTTCAGTCTGGTACGACTGTCTAAAAATGCCTTCAAGGATTACTAGCTGATGTTCTAAATGCGGAGCTGGTTAAAGAGAACATCAGGAAGCATTCAGAAAAATCTAAGAGGTAAATCACATCATCTTCTTTTCAGTCAAAAATTTGAATTTTTAAGTTTTTTTTCCAATTTGGAAAGAGTTAGTTAGGTCTATAGGTGAATTATCTTTGGGGGCGGGGAAGAGAAGAAATTTACATTCTGTAATCAATGTTTGTTTTTTTCCTTTTTTGAAATCAAAATTCTGACATTTCCCTTCTGTGCCATTAACTAAAAGCCAATGGTCATAAGCTCTTGTACTTTGCTTATGTGGATGTGTTTTTCCAGCAACGCACAAACGACGTACAGACGAGTGTGGACCAAATGCCCGGGGCTGAATGCTACAATCCTATGAGCAAACCTCACGCAGGGAGGGACAGAGGAACACTCCCCTTGTGCCACCTTGGCACTGCCACCTTCCCCAGGCACCAGCTCATTAGGGAGACACGGTTTCAGCCCTGTTCAGCAAGGACAGAAAACAAGGGGATGCCCTCACACGGCTGGGGGGAAGCCGGAGTTCAGCGTCATGGTTGTGGCTGCTCCCCAGGGACCCCCAGTCACTCTCCCTCCCCACCCTGCTTTTGGCAGGGATGGCAATGCAAGGAGGCTGCTTCCAGCCCTGGGGTGCCCAGGGCCTGATTGCATCCACGTCCCACACCGGGATGGATTTGTGGCCTACAAGTTAGGCAGTACAAGCTACTGCAGTGTCGTTTCTTGCTTTCCTGGGCTTTTTGTTCTTTATCTGCTTTTCCCCTATGTAAGTGCCAGGGGAAATCTGTTTTCCTCCTCGTTATTTCAGATATGCTAAATATTATTTAAATACTCTATATATCTGCTGCCTAGGAAAATATCAGTGATATAAATATTGAACTCTCGTCAGTATGCTTTTAAGAATTATTATTCTACACCTACAGACATTAATTGTTTTAAAATTGATCACATGTATTTTTAGGAACCTTATTTTAAAGTACAACCTAAAAATCCATAAGCTAAAGGCATTGCCATGCAGTGTTGAATCTGGATAAACAATTTTTAACAGGGCACTGTAATGAAAATAGCAACAATTGCATATGATGGTATCTTTTAGTTGGTCTTTGTTCAGAAGCTGGTGGTGTGCTGTATGTTGATGTAGCTATATCAAGGGATGTGCTATGTTACTGATCTAGTGGTTAGCATAAGATGGAAATTATTTCGACACAGAAAAAAAAATGGTTCATAGCAACAACTTAGTTTCAGGGAAAAAATAAAATAACATTTTCCCTTATCTTCATCTAAGGGGGTTTCTCTACATGTCCTTTAGCTGGATGTGAAGCATCCTTTTTTTTTTTTTTTTTTTTTTAATGTACTATTAAGTGCTCAGGAGGAAAAAATAGATCTGGTTTAGTATGTGTCTCTTTCAAAATTACTTGTGCTTGAAACAAACTATCGAGATTAATACTAGAGGTCAAGCTTTGAGAATCTACCCCTAGATTTGCCTGTGTATTTTCTTATTCTTATTTGTATGGGCAGATTAGTATCTTTGTTTAGAGAATTTGTCTCTAAGGTAATTTTTGAGTCTGTGCAAAAGAATGTGTTTCCACTTGAAAATGCTAAAACTGCATATCTTCACTGAGGCAACTGAACTGTTATTAGTGTTAACTTTCAATAATATTATTTTCAGCTATTTTAGTCAATGGAATTGCCAACTGGGCAAAACTAGTTTTGAAGTGATTAATTTAGTTAATAGTATTTTAGCATTACATAGCACTTTTCATCCAATGATGTCAAAACACTTATAGATATTAAGTAAGCCTCACAACTCTCCTGTGAGGTAGGTATACTAAAGTATTATTATCCCCATTTTGCAGTTGGGGAAACGGAGGTCCAGAAGGATCTTGTGACTTGCCCCAAATCGGGGAGCTAATGGAAGAGCCGTGGTCAGAAGCCAGGAGTCCCAACATTTATCCGTTCTTCCAACCAGTAGGCTGGGCACTTGGGCTATCCATAAATAATGAAGTTGGCGAGATACATACATGACACTACCACCAGAATAAGCAGAAACAATTTTGCCCCGCTTAGAGCAAAGCAGGGAAATGGCAAAAGTTTCACCCCAGAGTAAATTTGTAGAGCTTCACATTTCCTATATGAATACTCACTGTAAGTTTTCAATTAGCTTTACAAGAGCTTGACTGTACACATTGGTAACATCCTGCTATAACTTGGCATAAAACCCCCTCTGTCTTAGCATTATGGAATTAATCCTCAAAACAAATTTAATTCACATCAAGTTATTTAGAATGTAAAGTATTTCAATTAAGTATCATTCACACAAATCGATCTCTCTAAAGGAAACTTCATAAAAGTAGAAGTTGTTGATTAAAAAAACAAACAAACATTATCCCTGTAATTTTTTTAGTGAATAATGCAAGTGAATTGTGTGTTGTGTCCTTTTGCCAATGTACTCTTATGTTGACATACAAACAGGATACTGTCTCGAGGTACTTTCAGTTCATGATATTTCCCAGTCCCTGATGAGATACTTCTTTGCAGCAGGATGCCCCTGCACAAAGTTCTACCTGAAATGGGACAACAAAATATAACTCCTACATTTCTCCTCAGGTATGTAGGTGTTTCAGGAAGACATAAAGAGGGAAGGTTATGTAGAGTGTTCTCCATGCGTCAAAACACCCCTATGGCTAACAAGTTTTACGTTATAACAAATTTGTACAGTAGAAAACAGGACATAAAAATATTTCTGGAAAGTGGCTTTAAAACTATTATAAATAGTAAGTTTGGCTAATCTTTCAATTAAGGATTTTGGGGGCAGTTTTAAGTATTCTTATCCCCCCTTATTCACAGTAAATTTAGTGTGCTTGTGGCCTAATGAACAGCCCATACACATACAGGGACCATTTCAGCGGGATTATATGACAAGAGAAGGATCTGTTAGTCACACAAGCAAGCCAATTTTGTCTCCTCCAAAAACCTCTTGGAATCCTTCCTGATGCTCTGGGTCCCATTATGGCATTCCCTTTCTACCCAACCCACACCCTCAAACAATTATTCACTTTTTTTTGCCACATCCTGCAAAAATGATTTTGCCTAAGCCCTGCCCAAGCAATGGTAACAAATAGAAAAAGTCCAAGAAAGCAGCAGCACAAAATTCTCAGACTTTCTAAAACTGGGAAAACAATGATTTTCCTTCTTTTATGCTGTGGCTTGTTTCATCTTCCTTTGTCTTGTCATATAATATGAATAATGCTCACGTTGTGGGTGAGTACTTGCAATTAGTGGCCCCACAGTTTTTTAACCTCTGCAAAAGCCATACATATAACATATATTCCTTGTGACTATTATACCTTGCCTATTGAATAGTACTTCATTTCACCTGGCCGTGATATAGGGTCTGTGTAAACAATCAGCAGAACCTGCAACCGCAGTTCTGTTGTGAACACTATCAGTAATGCTTTATATATGTGTGTGTACATATATATATAAATTTACATATATATGTATGTATAGAAATCGTAGTCCTGTAAATACCTGTTGCATGCGTGTGCATGCACAGAAGAAATGTTACATTCTATTAATGGTAAGGCATATTATTAGATAGGCAATATTGGCAATTATTTTAGCTTTTATCTTGATTTGTTGTGTTGCTGTTGATCGCATGCTGCCAGAGGATCTTTAAGGATGATGGGGACGGGAAGAGGCCACTTCGAAGGTTTATTGCACACGGCGGCAGTAGTAGCCCAAAACTTTGCACTTCTCACACAGATGCTGGGGATGTTCTTTGCTCTGATCCGAAACATCCAGGCCATCCGGCTTTTCCAGGGGTCTCTGTAGCGAAGGGAAGGAAATCAGATTAGATCCAAGGTTTTGTCACTGTTACTCTTTATTAGGCATGTGAAGCCTACTTTTATGCTTAACTGAGCTTTCTCCTAGTAATTATAAAGGCACTGTATTTCTTTCCTGAAGGGATGAAATATTTTTTCAGCTCTGCATTGGTTCAGAGTTGCCTCACAACTTAATGTCATTCTTCTTCATAAAGGTGGTGGTAACTTTGTTACAGACAAATTACTAAAAGATTCAACTGGGGACTATATTTATAAAAGCAGTAGCACAGAAGAGTTTATTCTCTTGGCTCCAGTAACTGAGATGTCCCAAAGGCATTAACACCTCAAGCATGGGAATCCCATTACCCAGCAATGCCAGCAGGGCTTACCAGTGTTAGGATTAGCTGCTACGACAAGAAGAAAACTGTTTTACCCGTGCACAGATATTACATAGCTAAACGAGGTTTTCCCAATACTCAGTCCCATATATCTGAGGCTGAAATTTTTGAAGTAGAGCAGCTGCAAGGCTATTAATAAAAAAACCCCAAACAACCCAACCCTCCCCCAAAAAACCCCTAACCTCACAACACAACCCTTTGCCCTGAACCTGAGTAATAAATTGACTATGTATTTTTAATAATATTTGTGAAATCACAGGGTTGGAGGTATATTTGGCAAAACAAGGAATGAAACTGCTTTATTTTTAGTAGATCTTTGTTCTTTAATTTTCCATGACATGTAAAGGGTTTCACAATCATTCTGAAAATAATATACCCATGTTAAATATTGCAGTAAGGTTAAGTGTTTGGAAAGTCTAATAGGTAGAGAGGTGATATGATGTTCGACCTCACATCTCTGAAGTGCACTATTTGTTTGACAAAACAAACAAAATTCCCTAACTCATAATTTCTCTGTTTTTGTGAAATGTACCTGAAAGACTATTTCATTGCACAGTGCCTTCCCATGATGACAACAGTTGTTGTGTGGGAATTGTGGTAGAGACAGCATGTGGTGTGAGGTCTGAAAACAAGCCATAAGCTTCCCTCTGTTCTCACAGGGATACTAGACTCTTCCTTATCTCTTCAAAATCTGATTCTTGGAGCAGGGGGTGGATAAATATAAATGGCCATAATTTTGTAATTTATCTTTTCACACCTTTCCTAAGTCCTAAAGACTTTCCTTTGGCTGTAAAATCTTAAAGTACACCTGATCATCTAAGTTTTCATTTATAAGAAGTTCTTCATTCCAAAGCCACCCACCTGACACCCTGTGGACAGGAAGAAGAGAGATATTCAAAGCTTTTTTGGGGGGCTATGTAACACCGCAAAAACAGCTCATAATCCAGAGAATAGAAGGGTTTCTCAGCTCTCTGAATAGCTAAAATAAATAAGACAAAATATGTTCTATTATCCTGAACAAGGGATGTCTGCAAATTCTTGCTTGGTTGTATTGGATTATAAGTGCAACACTCTTATTATATTGCACAGCTAGTAAAAACAATATATTGGAGTAATTCAGTGGTGATTGCCAATGGTTTGTTACTGATTCAATGTTCTTAACCATGATATTGCCTAAAGTTTTGTCTGTCCTGGGCCACATATTATATGTCTTTGAGTTTAACTTCATTTACAATTTAATTGCAAATGGGATTTCCTGTATCAGGTAGGGGATAAGGAAGGTAGATGGACCCCTCATCTCCTCTAAATCCTTTAACCTCCCCTTGCAACCCCACTGAGTTTGAATGACTTGTTGGAAGTCAGTATGTTTAGGATTTGAGATCAGAAGCAGCAATCCTGTTTCTAGGCTTGCAACCCAACCACTGGTGCAGGCAGCGCTTCTGCTACAACGCAGACAAGTTGAATAAGTTCATTTGGTCAGAAAAACTGTCCTTCTGCCTTTTCTACCACTTATTCCACCAACAGCTGCCCACAAATTTTCTTCAAGAATTTGCATTACATAAATGTAGTCAAAGATGATGCTCAGGTTCAGGAGTCCCAGGAGTTAATTTATGCTCCTCAGTGGAGAATCTGGGTTTTGAAATGCTGCACTTAAAACAGGCTATTCGACTCAGCTCTGATTGCTTCTACATGCTAGCTGTGCTCTGATTAAAGAGAAAAAATACAGCAGTTATCATGTTTATTGATATAAGCCAGATTTTTTTTTAATATGCAAGGCCTTGGGAATCATTTTTCCTGGAAATAGTGCAAAGGACATTGGGAATGCCTTGAAGCGCCAAGAGTTTTTGGACGGTTTTCAGAAACAATAGCTCTCCGTGGTTTGCTTTCCCCCTGCGTTGATTGAGCTCAGCTTTTTGGCCTGCAAAGCATTTCGATTTCAGAAATGTTATTGTTACCAGCGTGTTATGACACAGAGGCTGGAGAGAGAGGGGTTACAAATGCAGGAAAGCAGGTTGCCAAGGGCCAGCTGGAAGAAGCGGAGCTGAGCGGAGCCCGGGCTACGTTTCTGGTGAGGCGGTGCAGGGCTCAGGCTTCGGAACTGGTAATGTGCTTGCATGGTTAGTGTCCCAAAAACACTTCAATCCAACTTTTGCATAAAATGAAGTCCCAGCTTATCTCTGTTTGATGTTTTCTCTTCATGGGTTTCTTGCAAGACAAAAAAACCCCTTCAAACACCCCGAGAAGCAACTGTTCTTGTCCTGCTGCTATTTGCCTGTTACTAATTGTGGAGGAGTTTAAAGTAATAACCTTACACCCTTGCAACCTTTCTTACACTATGCTGAAAGGGTAGGATGTTAGACAGCCAAAGGAGCTGTGTGTCCATCAAGGTTGGACTTCCTTGGCACAGGATGACCTTGGACAATTCTCTCCAGCTTTGACATGATGGAAGCAGAGGGAAGGAGAAGACGCAGGCACAAGAGGGGTGCGGCAGGGTCGGGCTGCTGCACACTGTGTATTCATTTTGGGGATTGCCTGAATTATGCAGAAAATCTGAATAGCTGAGGAGGCTGCAAGAGTTCGGTGCTGCTGTTGAGAGCCTGGTAGCATGAAAACTCAGCCATGCATTTGGAGAGAGTGTGGAGAACGGGACAGGCTATTTGGCTGAAAAAATAATTCCTTTCCTTAGAAAGAGGTGAAATGGAGCTTGTGAAACAACAGAAAATCCTCCTATGTTTCTCTGGGAAAGGTATACTTCTTTTCCATTAAATAGAGAGCTTAAATATAATACTTCAATTTTCATTGTCTTTTTTTAAATGCAAGCATCCAGGATTTGGCAGTTCATATTTTCAGTAAAAACTACGGGGATGGGCAATGTTACATTCTTCATTTTTGTGCGTCTTTCTTTAATTTTCTCCTGGTAGTTGCCAGGTGGAAATAATCTTGTGCATCTCTACCAGGAAAGCATTTGGTGGTAGTGACTAAAGCTGTTGCCTCAGGGGAACGAAGCTGAAATAAATTTGAATTTATATAGCAATTCCTGTCCTGCAAATTAACTTTTGATTGTGAACTATTGCTGTCCCAGTCTACATGAACTGAATGAACTCTGCATTCCCCACAAGTCAGTTAAAAAGCCAAAATACTCAAAACAAAAAGCTCGCTCTCATGAAGTGTTAGGTGTCAGAGAAAACGTCACTAGGACATCCTTGAGGAAAATCGCTTCCACTAAGAAGCAGAATGTAATAATGTGGCTGCTTATGTCTGTATTTAGAAGATTGACTTTTTTTTTTTTTTTCACTGTAGAATGGATCAATTTGATTGCACCACTGATGCATAAAGGATCGCACCAAAATTGAAATGTAAGAAAACACTTAAAAATAATTTTCTGGACTCATTGCCTCAAGTCTTAATGGAGCAAATGAGATGATTAAATGACGGATTAGATATGTGAATAGAAATGGATTCTACAACTATAGTTGGCAGGCTAATTGTTAGGTTAACAGTCGTAAGGAGTCATAGCTAGCTATGCTTCCCTCAAGACATACATGCTACCATGAATGTGTAAATTTTTAGTCCAATAAAAAATTATGCACTGGGGAAAAAGGGTGAAATGCAGTGTGCCTTCTTGAGCAGCAGATCCTCTGCTTTTCTGTCTGCCTGGGGGGAACAGGGAAGTTAACGAGGCCCTCTGTTGTCACTGTGGATCCGAGAGGCAGTGATAAGAAGGCTGCAGATGAGAGGCATGATGCTCAGAGAGAGCAAGCAGCCTCTGTCAGCAGCATGCCTTTGGGACAGGCAAGCTAGAAATGAATGATAACAGCAAGAGCTAAATGGTGAAAACCTCTTTTTAGAGTTCAGAAGCAGCAGTCTGGGGTGATCTGCATTCTCGCTGCGGAGCACACAAGTGTGGGCATGATGGGGAGGGTTTATTAAATCTTAAGAGTCAAAAGATCACACTTGTAGGCCTGAGGCTGTTAAAAAGTTTATTGGGCTTGAGTGATCAGACCCATCTCTCCCCATACTGAGAGAAGAGAGGTGTCTGTGGATGCATCTGGGTATGGGAATTGTGATGGGACCATCACATTGCCCCTGGAAGTAATAGCTTGGATATCATGAAGAATGTATTTACATACCAAATTATTTCCAGTCCAACAGTAAATTCCTGACAGCTGGAAGAAAATAGTGTCCAAGAGGACAAGTCGGTCACCAGATGGCTGGTTCTGCACCAGTGCAACAGCTGTCATCACAAACAGCACTGGAGTTCGCCACAAAGTCAGAGAAGAAGCCTTGATAAGAGGCCAGCCAGGAAGCAACCACAGGCGCAGATGTTGCCGCTATAGTGGGCAGGGGAAGAAAATGAGAATTCAAAGCTTGGCATCTGGGCTGTTACAGTGCCAAGAATGCTAGTGAATGGCTGTAAGGACTGGCTCCATTGCTGGAGCAGGGTAAGAAGGAGCATAAACAACTACAAAATCCAAATTTCTTGGAAGAATAGGAGGTAGGTTTAAGTCCCATCTGAGACTTCTGGTTATGTTTAGAGTAGCTAAAGCAACTACCCAGGAAATGGCTTTTGGAATAGCCATAGAGCAGCTTTGTCAGGGTAGTTCTTTGGTCTTCCATTCCTCAATAAGACTTGAGCTCAACTGGCCTCCAATTTTTGCCCCATGTCCTGTGAATTCCTGTAAGCACTCCCATGGTGAGGTTTACTGCTTGAGGTATGTGGTGGAAATGTAAAAGGAGGAACACAGTGGTACAATTTAGTCATGAAAACAAAAATGCATGCAGAGCTTCCTTGGGACAAGGAGCAGTTTTGCAGCTCAGGTGTGAGAGCCACCTGATTCCCCACTCGGTGGATTAGTTGGGGAATGAATGGCAGCAGCCCTGCTATCAGGCTCTTGTGATACTTCCTGTAATACATGCTGCACCATCTCTCTTAAATGCAGAGATTTAGAGCTGTATTTATAGAGCACTCTGAAGTATATACACAGCTGTAAAATTGCTGAGAAGACTTTTCCTGCCCCAGAGAGATTAAAAGCTCATTCTCACAGATAGGGTATGTGGACTAAGAGTGCAGGGCTGAATTGAGACATTCCTTGTGGGGAATTGGCATGGGATCATTTCCTGGAGTGAAATGAGCCTCCAGGAACAAAGAGCAGGTGGCAGGGAAGTGTGGCTGCTCTCCTCTCCAGGGACCCACTAACGAAAGGTATGCATAGGAAATCAAGATTTGAGCATAGCTGCACAAGCCATTCACAGACCCAGCATATGTGCTTGAATGGCTACCCCAGAGCTGTCCAGAGTGGAGATGATTATCTTCAGTACTCCGGTATTGTTGCCTGAGCCAGTTACATGGGAGTACTCAGGCATAAACCATCACTTGTGAGACATTGTGGGTAAGCCCTACAGGAATGAAAAGTTCATAGATTGAGGAAAGTAACTAGGGAAGATGAAAGAGAGATGGAGATGAGGACCGGAGAAAAGGGGGAGTCTGGGAATTGAGAATAAGCTCCTAATTCACTCCAATGAATGTCAAGCAATCCTGAATATAAGGATTTCTTTTTTTTTTTTTTTTTTTTCCTCCTAAATTGGACAAAGCATCCCAGTCCCCAATATTCAGGATGATGTAGCAAAGCTTGGTGGCCCATGTGGTTATATTTCAGCTATTGAATAGACTCTACAGAGGTTGATCTATTTGGTGAGAAACTGGGGGAATGCAAAGATACTTTTCCATCCTCTGGTATTGCCAAGTAAGTATCCTCGGAGGTGGTTGCTGTGTCTTGTCCTATATCCACACTTTCCTGTAAGTGCCTTCTAATGCCCAGGATCAGATGTGGCATAGGGGAGTTTCATGTGATCTGGTATGAGTTTTCATTCTGTATATACTGTTGTGAATGGAGACTTTTATAATATGCCCTCACCTGGGAAATGTGGCACTTGACAGGTTTTAGACATCGTCTGAGTTGTTTGCAGTTAAGTAATTTTTGTAGTTTTGGAGGCTCTTGTAACTTGACATAAGGCTAGTTGATGTTGAGGAACCAACAGTGATTTGCATCTGCTGATAAAATGACCAATAATTTTTTTAATAATGTTCAAGATAACTTTTTCATCTGTTAGGCTGTAATGATATGTTTACCAAACGGTAGGGCAAGGAGTAAGAAAAGGAGATAATGAATTTCCAACATATTGCAGAGAAGAAATATTGACAAAATTGTTTTGAAGTAGAAAGAATTTATTTCACTAGAGGTAAATAGTGTCTGAGCTTGAATGTCTGTCTGGCTAGTTCATCTGGGTTTTGTTAAATTAAAAAAAAAAACCCAAACAACTACTTGCAGATTACTTGTACTATGATCATATCACATAGTGTGATGACTTTGCAGTGAAAGAATAGACACTACAAAGCAATATTGATTTCTTTCTTGAATAGAGTTAAAATGGTACAAGAGAAGAAATGGCTTCTAGAGAGAGGCAGCATCTTTTCTTAGATGAATTTTTTAAGTTGGACAAACCGTCTAATGGAAGATTCAGATCAGAGTGAAAATACTCTGATCCCATATAATGAAGGCAATAGAAGCACATAATTAGCTGAGGACATACACTAATGCACTGAGAGGGGAAAAAAAGTGATTAATAAAAACTTCTAGAAGTGCATAGGAACTCAAACATGAATGAGGACTCTCCTATGGTAGGTGCCAACAAAGTATTCAAAATCTAAAGAATAAATAGGAAATATATACAGAAAATGTCAAGGTGGTGTAGCAGTGCTAATTAAAAAAAAAACCCTACTAAAACACTCACCTGCACAATAACATTTTTTTGTGCTTTAACTCTCAAACTAGAAATATTGGACTTTTATGAAATATCTTTCACTGTGCTTTTACAAAATATAGTCATTAGTGTAAAAGTACTGGTGACTGGGTAGAGAATATTTTCCAGAATGGTGCAGAACAACACCACGCTGACAAATGTTTAGAGAGAGTCTGGTGTGGAGCTGGATGCTTGGGCAAAAAACATGTATGGGTTAGCAAACACTAGGCTCTGTCAAGAAGCAGCGCTGACCTCAGGCAGCCTAAGTTAGCTCTCCTTTGCTGCTGGCTCTGTGCATGAACTGATGCTGTTTTCTTTACTGTCTGGCTATTGCTGGTATGTTTAATCAGAAGCAGCACAAGGCATCTCTGGAAGAATGAAAAAGAATAGAAAGAATGATGATGGTAACACTGAGAAATAGAAGCTGAAGGAGGTGAGGCAGAGACAATAGGACGTAAAATCTTTCAACTCAAAGCTGTAAGTTCAAATTTTGGCAAAGAGCACTAGTGACTGGCTGCAAGTTATTTAGATCTGGAAGCCTAGTTGAAATGCACTCTTGTCTTGAAGATCTCAAATAGCTGCAATACCTACTGGTGGGACAAAAACACACGGATAGCTAAGAAGAGCAAAGCTCTTCCACATCCTGAGTTATGGTGTCCTTAGGAAACGATGTGGAAACATAGTGATGGGGGTCAGCTGTAGAAACCTGCACTGTACATGCTGTGATTATTCCCTGGGAAACACCATGTATATGGCTCCAAGGCAAGCACAGCTTATGGAAGCACCTGCTGCCTTTCCACAGTGTATCTTTGACTTCAGCACTGCTATGCAGATTAGACTCCTCCAGCCCTGCCACAAAGGGCAACTCTGCCCAAGGGGCTACCTTCAAACCTTCTTTACTACAAAATATGCATATTCCCAAGTCTATAATACCTCTTGTATAGTTTGGATGGGATACCTCTTGAGAGATTTCATGTGACCCTTTGAACAGTAACATAAATGATGGAAAGAATTTAGAAGAACACGGTAAATATTTATAAACTTGTGTTATAAATCAATGGTCTTGTAATTTCTCTCACCCTCAAAACTGTACTTCCATGCATGTGATAAATGACTTCATTGCTCAGCCTGGATTTTGGTGTAGTTGCCTACACAAGCTGTCTAAACAGAGGCAAGGAATCGGAGACCTTGGAGGCTTTGAGATTGTCTTATATAAGTTAGTGAAAGAAAATTGCTTAGCTTTCCTTCCACATATATGCTTCCGCAAAAGAAGAGGTCCTTGCTCTTTCTCACTTGCAATATAGTTTCTAGTCACAGTTTTGTCAGGGAAATTAGACTGCAGTTTCTAAAGATGACCTCTTGTTTTCAGGTTTGGAATCAGAGTGGCATTAGCCCAGAGAAAAGGGAATGGATCACATCATCTCAGCTGGCCAAAGCAACAAAGATATTCACTGGCTCAGCCAGGGAATTGTACCAGTTCACTGTAAAGTAGAACTCCCCCCATGATAGAAAGAAGGGATGATCATCTCATAATGAAGTACGTCAAGTTTAAATGAAGGCTTCTGCCACAAGCATGGCAAGCTTAAAACGTTACATTTTAACTGCTATTCATATTGCTTCAAGGTACTAGCAATTCTAAATCAATATTTTGGCTGCATATTGGAATGCAATGTTGCCATAGAGACTGAGCCAAATCTTGCCCTTAGAATCAGATGAATATGCATATGTGTACAAGAGGAGGAAATATAGTTGATTTGATATTCCTGGTTGGGATAAAGCTTAATAAACTTATTTGTATCTCTTCTTCCTGCTTGTTGCAATGATTTTCAATATTCTTCTGTCTTTTCATCATAATGAAGTCACAGTATCCTCCTTTAGGATTTTTTTTTTTCTGACACCCTCCCCCCAAAATCTCATGAAATGGTATGAAGTGTTCCTTATGAGCCCATGAAAAGAGTTTTTTATAGGAATTTTGCAAGTACTTAGGTAACTAATGAGACACCTAAGGCTCCTGATGGAATTTCCTTTGCACCTATTCCAAGTACATCCAAATGATCTGTCTATGGTTTGAGCAGTCTCTCTGAGTGGGCAGCAGGTAACTTGACCCATGCAGAGCTCTGTTTATTACTAAGATTCAGCTAGGATGAATTATACCTGAGGCAAATCACACCTCCCAAACTCCTTTAAAAGAATTCTCACCTTTTCCATCCACAACAGTTTTCTGCAATACAGCAAAATCCCCCTCAAATTTTTCCATGATGGACAAGTTTATTTTTCATGGGGTTGTCAAAAGTGACTTTCTGCATGAAAAGTCAGCTTTGACAGCCAGTCTGTAGCCTGGTTTGTCAGGGAAACAAGGGGTATGAGCTCATGCAGTTGGTCGGTCTGTCTTCCACTAAAGACCACTGAACTGCTTGACTGCTTGTGACCAATTCTGGTGGGATACAAGCAGGAACTGACAGTCAGTTTTCCCATCGTGAGCTGGAAATGCAGGAAATGACCTCAAGGGACAGATGCAACTGCAGTCTCCAGGGAGCAGGAAGGAAGGCTGTGTGTACCATGTGAGCTATGGCTGACAGGATGGTAGATACAGCTTTCCTAGCACAGCTACTTCTTAGACTTGGCTCTTTCAGCCTAATAAAAGGCTTTCTCTTGAAGTTCTTTGCTTAGGCATTACTTGGTATTATGGAAACCAAGAAACCTCTCTTTAACCAGGCTGTCTTGCTTTAGTATCATTAACCAAGGAATTCTGTAGGTAGGAGCCATGCTTAGTATTGTTCTCTTTAATCACTAATCTTTATAGATAGACATAGCTCCTTCACCAGATCCAATCTTATTTCAACAGGTGAAAAAAGTAGTACACATGAAATAACTCCACTGACACCAGTGGAATGAAACATTAAATTGGTGTAAATACGAAGAGAATCAGAAGAACTAGGAGGTCCATTGCTACTGCTGAACTTGTTTTACTCCATCTCAGGTTATAAGGCTTCACAGTCTGTTTCTGTAATAAAGGCGGGTAAAGATTTTGTTTTGGAGGTATTTTTTTCTGAAAGATAGGATATTTGAATTTTGCAACTCCAGGACTGAGAACAGCAGCTCATCTGGGGAACAATTTTTTGTAGTGTGTTGTAGTCCACATCAAGTCCTGTTTAAGTCTTACCCATGCTTTACAAATCAAGAGCATTCCTAGTTCCAAGCCTGTACACCTGCAGGTCTGCACTTCTCCTACCTGTTTGTGAGGATAAACATTAATGTGGCACTTGATACATTCTTGTCCCATGTTAGCCCAGGAGTTTCCACTCATCCATTTTCTCTTGCATTTGGGGCACTTATATTCACCGAAGCAGCGTTTCTTGCCCTGGTATGGAGTCAGGCCTTCTCCTTTCGGACGAGCCTACAAAAAAAAAAAAAAAAGAGAAGTAGCAATGAATGACCAAAAAGGGGTGTGGGGGAGTAGTAGAAAAGTAAGTTTGTTTGTTTTTGTTTTTGTTTTTTTTTAATTAGGAGACTTTGGGCAAAAGATGCTGGAAGCACACATGAGGGTCATACCTCCTTAATGAAGAGTTCATATGTTGAAGCTAGAGTTTAACAGTTCTGAGAGTTACTTCTGTAAGAAGCATTCAAAAGTTCAAGAAGACTTGTAACACTTGTGACACTGAACATAGTATTTAGTAATATGCCCGTGCACTTTTTGCAATGAATAGTTTTAATATCCATTTCATTATGATAAGATCATCTCTATTGGGTACTTGGCAGTGATACGTTAACAGTTGGACTCGATCTTAAGGGTCTTTTCCAGCCTTAACGATTCTATGATTCTATATTGCTAGTATTAGATATACCATCTGGAGAAGTAGTTCACTAGTAAAGGACTGTATTTCTTAACTAGATCCTTGTCTATTCCCTGTTAGAACCTATAATTAAGAAAACTTTTTTATAATTCAGCTTTGCACAGCTTCTAAACAATGAAATATTGGCAATTCATTATTTTGTGAATATGCATTATTATATGGGAGTGCACAAACTAGCATTGAGTATGAAGGAAAGACATGTTTTTGATTAGTGGAAATCATTAATTTAATGAACTTCATTTGGTTTCTTGCTCTTGGTAAACAGTTTCACTGATTTCTACATTTTGAAAGAAATAGGAAGGGATTCTCAAATGGACTGTTGTGATGTCTAAATGTTAAACATCCCCTACAGAAAGCCTTTTTATCTAGGGAAGCTAGTAGAGTAGACAATGATCTTATACAAACACTGTTTTTATTTTTTCTAAATACACTCACTGAAACTGTGTGTTGTACTTAACAAAAGTATAGTAAGGTACATAATATACTAATATGTTAAGATGAAGATGAGAGTACTGCATACAGCTGTCCTGAAGATAGTTGTAAAGATGAAGCCGTTTTCCCAGAGTCTCTAGCAGGTGTTGAAATACTGCCCATGTATTCACTGTATTTTGTTTATTGTTGCCTAGAGGGAGGTACTTTGCCTGTACAGTGGCAGAATGGTATGATCACCTATCAAAGGATTCTTTGTCATTTATTTACATGTCACGCCTCTGCGGCTTTTTTTTTTTTTAAGGTTTCCAGATGAAGTTTACAGAAGTTAAATGACCCATCATGCTGGGAAAGGGATTGTTTTTGTTTCGGGAGCTTGTACGATTTCTCAGTATGTAGGTCCAAATTGCTTCCTACATGAAAACATGGGTTGAAAAAGCAGGTGGTTGGCAGGAGCTCTGAGACGTGAGCTCCTGTGGCTGATGGAGATGGTGTATGCTGCGTTACCTCTAGGGTTGCACGTGGGACCAAGTGGGAAAGGAACACTGAGTGCGCTCCACCCTGCACACTGGCAGGTGGAAGAGGAGCAGGAGGACCTCAAACCTACTCTAGCATCTCTTTTTTTTTTTTTAATCTGTAGTGTCAGTAAACAACATTCTCTATTTTTCATGCTTGTTCCTCAGCATAGCAATATTCTTCTTTAAAAGATCAGATGCAGTAGCAACCTCCATTACAAACAGGCAAACACCTATAATAATTAGTCAATCTGACAAGCCACTGTGAATATTCTGGCTCACAGCAAAGACGAAGCTGACGCTAGGACACGCATATTTACAGAAGTATTGCACAGAAGAAAAAAAAAGTGTTCATTGGTATAATAAGAAACATTTGGACTTCCATGACTAAATGAGTGCTGGCAGGCACCCAGTGTGTATCTTCTGATCCATGGTGTCCCTTGATAAGGATGGGAGATTGTAACTGAATGTAGGGCAGGAAAATGTCAATTTATGGAGACATCCTTATTCTGGACACTTAATTTGACTCTGCCTCTGAGGAATTTGTAGCACAAGTCAGCGTAAGAAGGAGCCATATGCTTTCTTCATTTAGAAATTCTCATGGAATTGAACAGGAACTCTGGGTACAGAGAGCTCCCATGATTGTGAGACATTCACCTTCCTCCTGAGGCATCACAGGTTGCTTATTTGTAGTTTCAACTGGGGCTATGTTATTGAACAGAAGACTAGAGTTATTTCTGATTCTCAGTTTCAGTGACACTCTACTTATAAACTCTTCCTGCAGTCAGACCTGGAAATGCACCTTCATTACCCCTACTAAGAAGCAGTCCTTTCAGAAAACATGCAGATCACAAAGTGCATTGTTTCCAAAAGTAATAGCACCGACTTTGGAGACAGAGCGTGTCTGAGAAGTCTTGTAAATGTTTACAAACAGTATTTAAATGTAACACTCCCACTGCAATATGTTGTGCCAGCCATAAAGAGCATTTAAACATCAGACTCCCACAGCAATATGTTGCGCTAGCCACAATTGCCACAATTCACAGACAGGGGAAATGTCTAGAGATGGCCACTCTGAGCAGGCCGATAACTGTAGGTTTCTCCAGGTCAGGTAGCTGACTTCAGAGATGCCAATGCCCTGAAATGCTCTGCCCTCACAAATGCACAGGAGGGCACTGAAGATGCTAGTTGGTGAAGTCCTCTGTGTGTACAGCTCGGCATCAGAAATGGAGGCTTTCCAAATTAGAAGCTACTTTTAAAATTTGGCTTCTCCAACTCGCTCAGTAAATCGGAAGCAGAACCAGGAAAAGAACACAGGAGCCCTGACTCTGGCGGTAATTTCCTGTTGTAATTGCTAGACTAAACTTCTGATTTATTTTTATTTTAACTTTTCAGCTGTCACAGCTCCCTCCTCAGTCAGTGACTTTAATTAATTTGCTGGCAAAGCTACAACGTTCTCTGTAGGTGTTTTGCTATTCTGCTTTATGGATGTTTATACTTTGCCCTAACAGATATTATTTTCCTTCCCATATCTTCAGTTTCCCAAACTGTGCCCCACAGGGAATTTGGATTCTCAAACAAACAAGCTCATTTTCTCTCGTGAGAAACATCATTAGGAAGCACTGACAGCAGCGAAGGCAACTCTCCAACTCCCTCCACCCTTCAGGTCTAAACAAAACAGAAATCTGTCAGTATTTGGTGGGAGGCAAAACCTGAATGAGATACACTAACGGCCTGAGAGGTCTGAGGCTTGAGGCTGGGTGGCGGCGTTTTTTCTTTTTGGGGTTTTGTGTGTGTGTGTGTGTGCGTCTGTGGCTTCAGCAGCAGCAGAGTTGAATTGCATAAACATTTCCAAGAAACAGCCTGCTCCTTGGCACAGAAGCAGCCAGCCCTGCCCGGCAGGGTGCTTGAGCACCCGGTAGCTCTGCGACAGAGGTGTCTCAGTGCTCATCCAGCTGGAGAGCAAGAGCTGTTTTCACTAAAGGTTTTTCTTAACTAAGTGCCAAAAAAGAGCAAGAAGACACATTTTGTCTTTTGGTATTAACCTAAATACTCCTATTTTACAAAATTTGGGATTTACCTTGTTTAAACCATTAACCTCCTATTCCTTCCCCACCCTGGCTTGATTTGAATGGTGTTTAATAGTAAACCTTGGTTGGTGTTTAGGTCCTGCAACTCCCTCACTGAGCATTATCTTTTCTTACTCTTTCTGCAGATAGGGATTCATTTATGTTCAGAGTTAACCTGGCAAAGTTACACCCCTATTCATAATAGCAAAATATTTTGTTGTTACCATGTTAACATATGTTGTCCCATTGCCTTTAGGCCCAGGTAGTCTTTGGCCTGGTTTCTACCCTTGGCTGCAAAAGCTTGGTGGAACCTCTGTCTTACTATGTTTGAAATAATATTCAAACTAGGTTACAAACCATAACGTGAACAAGGTTTTTAGGTTTTCAGCATTCTTTTTGTCTGGGGAGTTGACAATTTTATGCTTTAAACGCTGATTTGACAGGCTTATCCGTAAAACCAAAGCACCCAGCATTTCTCCTGCTATGTGACTGTATGGTTCTCCAACAGCTATATGTATCTTCATTCAGACATTTCAAAGATTATTTAATGCAGCCAGGACAGGTAGGCCTTTGGGGATGATCAAAACCAAACGGATTTTTCGAGAAGGACCAGAAACTAGCTATTATTTGCTAGTAAGTATGTCTCAATGTCCAGATCTAGGCCTACATAACGGATTCTTTGTGCTGCTTTGCCTTTGGAAATCAGCTGGGGATTTGCAGAAGGGAGAGCCTTCCTTCCCCAAGGTACCCCTGGGGTGGGAGCTGTGGCGGCCCAGAGCCCCTTCCTTCCTCGGGGCCCTCAGGCACAAACTGAATCCAGTCTTGGACTGGTGGTGTTAGTGCTGAGGCTGAGGGGGACTCCCTCTGGCCTTGAATTCGGGAAGCAGCATGGATTCTGTAACAGCCCTCGCCGGGCCCTCTGTCTGCTAGCAGTTAGCCAAATGAAAGGCCCTTGTCCTCTGATTCATGAGATGGTGATGCATCACCTCGGTCTTCCAGACAAATGCTAAGAGAAAGGAAATCATCTTTGCAGGTTTACCTAGCCGGTGCACGTGTTTGCCTTAGCTAGATCCAATGTATGTACAAAGCCACTATTTTTTTGTGTGGCACAGCAACAAAAATGACATTGATATTCCATCCTTCACTGACACCCAGCTGCCTCTATTTTTCATCCTCTTCCTTTCTTCAGCCAAAACCACAAATTGGCCATAATAAGATTTTAAAAGTGTTTAAGTTGAGCTTTTCTGCTGGTAACTGGCCAGCCAAGCTCTCTCACAACCTATCGGATTGTGCACCTCATGGAGGAATCTGCCAAATCACTTGGCAGTGACAGACATAATCAAGGACTCTTTGCTTTCCCTAGACAATTCTCTCGAAGTATCAGTTTGCAGAGTCAGCAAAAACAAAATACCCAACACCCTCCCCCCCCCATGCCCTGCTTAAAACTAGATTCATTATAAACAACAATGGGCAGAGTTCCCTCAAAGTGAAATGTAGAGGAAGAATGTATTTAACTCTTCTTCCCTCAAGTTTGTGTTACACAGCTGAAAGGTGTACAGCACAGGGGGAAGATGTAGTCAGCATGACACTGGTAGGTGGGTCCCCTTCCTAAAAGAACTCTGTGAGGGTCTGCTTATAAGGATACTTCATCAAATAAAGCAGAAAAGCAATAATAACAAAAAATAGCTGGATGCACTGACCGGCTCCCAAGTGGTTTGCTGGAGTGGGAGGGCTGAAGTTTAATTTTGAAATGTGAACCCTCTGACACTCTAAATTGTAAGTCAGCACAACTAGGAGATGGCGTTAAAAAACCTAGCGCTTTTGTTTTGCGCTACTCTACGTGCATAGTTTTGAGAAAGATGAAATGATGATGATAAAGCATACCCAAAATGTTCAATGAAAAAAGGAAAAAGAAAGTATTAGGACTGATTTGTTATACTGGGTGTCCTGGCATTCTAGTCCTGACTCTGCAGCAAGTTGTAGAGTGTTGGGAAATTCACTGAAGTCCTCTAACCTTTCTCAGCAATGTGTAGACAATGAGGACACATCTGCATGCTTATGCCAAAATGGCACATAAAAGGGAATCCTTAGATTGGTCAACTTTTTTTCTTTGTCCTTCCTGACTTTTGTATTCATTTAAATCTGAGTATCAACAGAATACGTAGACAGATACAGAGGTGATATGTTTAGAAAATGAATTCTAACATAGCTGGTCTATTTTTCCTTGCTGACTGTAGTCCACGTTGGTGGTGTGTGATGCTGGAGACTTCTGAGGTATTTAAATGAACTGTCGCTACATCTTTAATTAGTACATGCAATATAGGAAGAGCATCTAGGGGATACAGAAACCAAATTAATGCTTTGTTTCAGCCTTTTTGTATCTAGTATAATTTGTGTGTTAGTGATATGATGAGAACTCTTACTTGATATGGGTCAGTTAAAGGAAAAGGGGGATAACTGTCAGAAAGCAGACTCTTCATTACAGCATTACTATTTAAATAAAAACTTCTATTTGATTTACTGAACAATAGATATTATGGAACTTCTAGATGTGTGGGACATTCCAGACTAAGGATTTATGACAAATAAAATTATATCTGAGCAAGACACGGCTGAAAAATAAAGAAAACTTGTTTGTGTAGCTAACAGAGGAGGCCAATACGTGTTTTATTTGACTGGGATTTTCTTAAGGGTCTTGTCTGTCACAAGGCTTAGGGCTACTTCAGCCTCTGACTGGGGAGACTGCTGTATGGCTTTTATCATCACTGGAAGCATCAGGAATTTGCACCACTGCATTCATAGAAACAGACTCGTTCTTCACGGCAGTTGAAGCTCATCCGTGGTTATTGCTGATCTGAAACCTTCTATCACACTTGTAGCACTTCTGCTTTTAAATTCTGATCAAGGTAGGAGGTGGCTTTGTACTGAGATCTCAAATAATGAAACTATTACAGTCTGATAAAGTTGGTAGGGTTTCTCAGCATCTCTTCTCTAGGGCAGTATGTGTATTGTAGCCTTCCTGCTCACCGTCAGTGTGTTGGGCTGGGGAAAAGCAAACAATGAGTTGCTGGAGCTGATGCCTGGCCTCCCAAAGAAATGTAAAATTAAAGCAGGTAAGACCGCTTAGGTTCTCTGTGTGCCTGCTTGCTGCTCCAGGGGTCACAATATACCGTGCTCTTGCTAGTAGTATACTCTGTCACCTTACGTGGACAATAATTTCACAGTCAAGTGTATATAGAAGTTTGCTCCCACACACATATCTCCTTTCTTTATTTCATCTTCATACATGCACCTCTACTGAGCGTAAATATAGTCCTCTACTTTCTTGGCCCTGCAGTCAGTGTCTTTCTAGCAGGGTGGTGTTCAGAATGGAACACAATTCTCCAGGAGAGAGCATTAAACAAAAGATGCAAGTACGTGTAGTGCACAATCCAAAATAACATTAGTCTTTTTAGTTTGCTTGAACAAATACCCTATTTCTGCTGTTCCAAACATTTTCATCCCCCTAGTCTTACTCTTTGGGAAACATTTAAAAGTATATTGATTAAGCTGTGTCAATGAACTTTCATAGGTAAATTTTGAAATGGCAGAAGACCAATTTTATGTTTGTCATTTCAATATATGAGTATGTATCTCCTGGTTGCTTTGAAAAATCAGTGTTGTCAACGTATTGTATGTTAACTGTGATTTTGATCTCATTTCCACAATGGTAAACCAAGATTTGGCAGTATTTGTTACTAATAACACGCACATGGTTTCTGACGATGATTAAAGCAATAGGCATGGTTGTCATGGTCATGCTGATCAAAGTCTAGAAAACCAAGAAGCTGGCTTGGCAAACATTCTAACATTTAAATCAAAATCTGGTTTTGCAGATTTTTCAGAATCCTAGCCATGCTTTTTGGAACAAAGGCTTTTCTGCTACAAAACGCCTAGTTGAAGTGATCATTAGAACCATCCTTGGGCCAAAGATATGTAATGCTCATTTCTGTGCTAAGTCAGTTTGAAGCATAATATTTGCAGAATTGCCAAATATTAGTTACTTCTGATGTGTCAATTACTAAACACTGAATGGTCTGAGAAGTTGATAATGCGGGTTTCCTTCTTTGCAAACCCTAGTCATCGCTCCACAGCTAGTATAGAAATAGAAAATATGTAAAAGCTCAGTACCATACAGTCTGAGAAAACAACTGTATTGATTAAATAATAGCATGCTGTTTTCATAGGCCTCTGTCTTAATAAAAAAAGACTTGGAGGTATTGATACAAGGAAGCAGTGTAACAGAAAAATATTTGGGAAGAATGGTAATGTGGTGACAGGACTGGCGCTGGAATTCCAACACCTGGATCGTGTATGTAGCCCTAACAGTTTTCCTGTCTGATCTTGGTCAGGTCATGTAATCAGACTGTACCTCAGGTCTTCATTTGGGAGGGGGGAGAAGTCCTTTTTCTGCTCCCCGCCATTTCAGTGGTTCTTATGGCATTGTATAATCACGTTGGGCTACGTATGGTGGTGTAGCTTGTGTAGCAGAATGGAACCTTGAACTTCATCTGGGCCATCTAAGCACTATTATAACATACAAATAACACTCGCAAAACTTTCAGTCAATCCTTTTCATAGAAGAAAATTTGGGTGCAGAGTGTATTGGACAGAAATATGTTCTCTTTAGATGAAGCTTGTCAGTGGAGTCTTAATAGAAGGTGAAACTCCCCTTGCATTCACAATTCTAACCTCAGATTTTTTTTTTTTTTTTTTTTCTTTCTGAATGTTCACATGCATTTTCCAGGTTTTAGAATTTCAAACAGTGTGCTTGTATATTCAGTTATACCACGTGTTATATACAGGGCAACAGGCAATGATCAAGTGTTTAATGTGTTTGGTAGACTTTCAGAGCTGCAGAGCACAACTAACCCTACCTCAATTTTCTATTAAGGAAGGCTGCAAATAATTATCTTGGTTAACTGTACTTCAAGGACTTATTTTACCTGTGCATGCTACTCTTTGCTTGCTGAATGACTGTGAAAGAGCTCCCAAACTGACTATCTATACTTGCAGCCAATCACAGCTTTAATATTTGTTCCCATAGGACTTTGAAAACAATGGAATTACTTGAGCATATAAATAGCAGCCTAATGAATCTTCTTTTGAAAGCATTGCATAACTCAGGCTAACCCAGAACCTAAAATTTCAAGAATGGTGAAAGAATAGGTCTCTGGTCCTTATGCATGTGAAGACAACCATTAAAATGTGAACCAAATGTTAACTCTCGCAACGAAGCAAACATACTGAAAAAAATTCTCTTAGGGAATTGTGCAGCAAAAACTGTTTCCAATGTATTATTTAACGCAATATGAAGTAAAAAGGGGGGTGGGGCTAGAAAGTGGGGATGGGTAGTGCCTAAATGAACCTGGATCTTTGCTGTATAATTTAAGTATTGTATGTCATATATAAAATAGGGATTTGCATATCAAATTAGGCATGTGGAAGAGTTAAAATTACACTCGCCTGCTGGGATGCAGTGAGGCACTTCTTTTCAGTGTTACAAGATCATATTCTTCCAAACAGCTTGAGATAAAAGGAAGTGGTTGAAATCTCTTTCCCCTTCTCTGATACAAAATTGACCATGCTGAATTAATTATGAAGAAACTAGGAATGTATTCGTTTTAATAGTTTCCTGATGTGTGGACTCTTTTGTCTCTCTTCATCTGTTGCTTGAAAACATACAATGGCAATACCCTCCTCCTCTCTCCCTCCCTCTTCTCCTCTGGTAGCACACCAGATTAAATATGTTGGCATTTTTTTTTCAGTAGTTGGAATCAGAGTTTTGGAGCAGTGAGGGTCACACCCTTGCTATAATCAGGCGTTACCTCTTCCAAGCTGAGGTCAAGACTAGTATTTTTGGACCTGTTTATTTGGTCCACCTCAGATGGCTTCATGTGGGTTTCAGATTTCTCCTAGGGCTAATGTGGCACAGCTGGGGCACTGCTCTAGTGATGAGCTGACAAGTCTAAAGATTATGATCTTCTGTCTTTTTAAAAGCAGTGGAGTAGCTCTGGTAGCCCCCTTGCCTCCCCATAGGTCATGGGACCCTTCCAGAGGCAAAACAGATATGAAGCCAGACAGATGTCGCTGGAGGTTATTTTATTCCAAATCTAAGTGAGTGGCAGGTGCTTTTGAAGACCCATTCAAAATGTGGGATGTTGCCTTCTGCTTCATTGCTGTTCTGAGATGTGCTTATGCAAAGTCTCCACCTGAAGAGAAGATTTGGACTCAGTAATGATGTTGAGATGCAGCTGCAGATCTCCAATAGATCATGTGATGGTATTTCTTTCTTTATTAAGTGTCCAGGTAAAGATAGAGAAGGCTCTGTCCAGACTAGATTGGGTGTGCCACTATTTGGTCAAAGCAGATTTTCAAAACAGGATTTGGATCAGGGAATTTTCCAATTTATGCTGTGACCAGAGAGTTTGTGTTGCCTTCTGTTTTGTGCTTCAGCTGAGAATCTGAGACTTTTTTCGCATCAAACTACGTGCAGAATAATAATGTTGTCTTTACTATTTGAACTGTTTGTAAAAGCTGCATAGGAGCTTTAATTGCAGACATGGCAACTTGCAAAACATTTAGTACTTACTCTTCATGAACTACTGTAGCTTAATCTTACACTGGGTGCAGCTTGATATAACTTTGGTGTGAATTTACAGAGGGGAATAGAGAAAGGGCTGATATTAAATATAAAGAGGACTGTAGGCACTGATGGGAGATAGCTTCCTCTGCTGCTCGAGTGGCTTTGTAAAATCCTGCTGTATGACTATCTGTATCTTTTGGTGCCTTTATCCTTTTGTGAATCTGGACCTGTTGTGGCTTTCCTCCATGCTATGTATTTGCTGGGCTATGCTTGCTGAAAGTACTTTGGGAGGGACTTTAATACCACAGTGGTCTTAAGAAGAAACCTCAACTTGGGAATCTGCTATTTTTTGCACTTTCATTAGAAACAAAGCCTGTTGATCTCCAGGGATGTCAGGAGAGACCACTGCTTTATGCTAAGGTACTTCTTCCTCTGAGGCAGAGTTGTTTGTAGGACTCAGATGACATTAATGAGGCAATTACAATAAATAATTATTTTATTTCAATTAGAAACTTTGACATGTATCTAAAAATAACATTAATTTATTTGCCCAGTTTCCAAATGAAACTGCGCCATCCCAAAACATTATGTTTTTCTTCTATCCTAACAATTTGTAGCCCACAGCAAGATCAACCTGATATAACAGATATTTTAATATCCTTAATGAAGAAAAAAATTTTTAAGAAACATATCAAGTTCCTATGCAGTTTCCTGAATAGTGTCTGTCCTGAGCTCTGACAGTGGCCAAAAGATGAGCACTTTGCTCTCTGCAGGCTGGCAAGGGAGTGTGCAGGGGAAGGTATTGCACTGGGAGGTTGAGAATACATGGAGTAGGGAGGAGGAGGAGGAGGCAAAGCAGAGAATATCTTGATTCAATGCGGTTGCACAACGCAATATGAAATGCGACTTTAGCAGTGTTACCACTCAGGAAACAGCTTGTTTTGTTCTGATTTGACTTTACGCTGCTTGTTGCACCCTCTGGACTGCCACACTCTTTTCTTGTTCCCTTCACATTTGTATGAATCATAATAATGATGAATTTCTTTTAGGCTGAATCAGAAATGCTTTTGCTCTTGTAAAGGTTTTATCTCTTCAAAACAGCTCTTGGAAAGCAAAGGAAATATTGTTAAGACGATAAGGACGAGTTTCAGGGGAAAGGATGTTTCTAGAAGAACTCAGCCTTCTTCCTTCCTTCTGCTCTGAAAGGGACAGGATCTCTTTCAACTACCCACTAAATCCTTAAGGATTCAAGACCTGGTTCATGGCATATCCTACGCAGTGCATAAGAATAGGTATAACTACAGTAAGAAAGATCCAACAGGAGAGTGCACGTCATGAGGAAAAGAATGTGGTCTTGTGGTTATGGCACTGGACTGGGCCTCTGCAAGCCTGGACTTCATTTCTGGTTTGACTACAACCTCTCTCTGTGGGTTTGTGGACAAGTTACTTGATCTCTCTGTGCTTCAATTTTTCATCTGGAGTACGGGCAGTACTAGTGTACTTCATGTTCTGGCAGTGTAATTAATGTTTGTTACTACAAAGTGAGCAGTATGCATGAATCTTGAGTTATACAAGTCTCAGATAAGGTTTTGAACAAGGACTGCTATAGGCCTGTCACCAGTGAACCTGACCTCGGCTCTTGAGCCAATTTTTTAAAAGGCTCTGCTTAACAGATGTTTTCTTTCATACATTTTATGTTTTCCCTACAACCTGGTTGGTGAAAGTAGTCAGAAATGTCATTTTTCATTAACTGCTTGTGACATCTCCACTGATACATCATTAAAAAAAAAGTAAACAAAAACCACATGGCAGAAGGTAAGGCAAGTACATATACAGTTGTTATAAGGATTTCTAGCTAGGAAATTCTTCGTGCAAAAGATAAAGCATGAGCCCTCTTTAGAAATCTTCTCACTGTAACAAAAACAACATGAGGACTGCCCGCACCCCCTCTAACCTCCCCACCCCAAAGCAGCGTAGTGGTGGAGGCTCCCAGGACGCTAGCACACAGAGCAGGCTGTGGCCTGTCCTCCACCAAGATGAAATACCACAGCAAGAGTGTCATTGCTTCTAGCTGGAATGGGCCCTTTGCTTGAACTATTAAGAAACAGGGAAAGGAAATAAAGACCAGATGAGCAACCACCCTCCCTTTCTCCACCTCAGCCTCCTTCCCTCCACCTTCCCCCCGCCCCACGTTGTCTCCAAGATGACATGCAAAAAACACCAATTGAGTCAGTCAGCCTGCTTTAAATTACAGCATTCTTTCTGAGCCTGGAAAAAGACATGCTATGCATAGCCCAAAAATGAAACATGACTTCAGCTGCTGATACCTAAACTGCATAAATGTTTATTATGTTTAATAATGTGAAAGAGGCTTTTTTTCTGGTCCCAGTATTCTTTCCTCTAGAAATAATTCTGCCAGATTACACATGAGCGTGATGTGTAGAAGAAAGTCTTAGAAACTCACCCTTTCTGCCCACAGCAGCCATGTGTAAGTCTGTTCACCTCAAGAGCCCTGAAAACCCAGCTACCTGATTTAGTTCATGTGCCTCTCATCACTTGAGAGCTCCTCGCTTGCTTGCTTTGGAGTGACTTTGCTTCCCAGTCAATCCTGTTCCTGCAGTTGTATTTGCATTTTCCACTGTGTTCCTTCACTGTTTTTTTTCCACTATGTGCAAAGCTAGCTTGAATCATCTAAAGAATCACTTGTCATGCTACCGTAACGGCATCAGCAGCTGCCAAACTTTCTTAACCATTCTGTGACCTTCATGGTTGATGTTTGTGTTACAAGAACTTTGAGCATTTTATCGAAACTCTTACAAAAAGGAACTGAGGCAAACTAGTTCCCTCCATAATATCTTTCTTGATCACATGCAGAAATATGCAGTGCCTTGAAGGTGAGGAAGGATAGACTGCAATCAATACGTACAGAGTGAGAATGCTAATAGGTATCTGAAGGGTGAGAGCACAACATAGTCAAAGCATTGGGTGAAGAGGACTTCTCACATCAGAGTTCTGGTTAAACTGAAGGGAGAGAAGTGGCATCTCGGAGATGACTGATCACAGAAAAGATACAGAATAAAACTTATAGTCTTTTCAGTGATTCAGATACTGCCAAAAAGTTAGTTAACTGACTTTATCTCTTCACTACTAATTATTTTGTTCTTCTAATCTGTCACAAAACGAGCCAGGAGAAGGACTGTTACCTGAAACGTTTTCGGAAACAGAAAGGCCATAGGTTGAATCAGGCCATGGATGTTTTATGTCCATGTATGTATCCATAACTGTGGGTTTTGAGATAAATAAAATCTCTTATGTGTTGAAACAGGAAACTCACGTCTGACTCATCAGGCTGCCTGGCTGTACTGTAAGAAATTAAGTCTTTTGGACACCTATGTTTTAGGCTTGTTCTGTCCAGCTGTGTAGCAGGAACTTTGAGATTACGATAATCATTGCTGTTAAAAATTTTGAGCGGAAACTCTGTTTTGATCAGAATCTAGTCAGAAAAATGAAACAAAATGGTAACTGTCTAAACAAGTGAGTTGTAATCACCATTTCCTTTAATGCAAGTAGATGACATTTCTATTCCAGTTTTTTTTCATTACCTCTTTGCCTATTCATTCTTTAAAAAGCAAACCCATTCAACCATTTGCAACCTTCACAATGTGCCCCAGACAGCATTTCCTATATTTAAGCATTTTATTGTCAAAGACACTCACATGCAGCATTTCCTTATCATGGATACCTAAAATCTCACTTCCTGAAAGTCTTACCTGCCTGCGTACAGAGAAGTAGCTGTCACCATACGAGTCTCACACTGGACTGCTCTGAGCATGTGATGTTGGCAGTACCCCAGATCTGTTGCTAGCTGCTGACCCAAAATGGGGGCGTAGCCTGAGGCCAACTGGTAGTTCCATATTATTTGACATATACTGACCCTAAGCAACATCAGGAGATGGACTGGGAGATGAAGAGGCCTTACAGAGTAAATGATCTTTCTCCCCAAAGGCAGAAATTTTTTCAAGAAAAAAGCCAAACCAACACCAAAACCCACCACCAAGTTAGGGATCTCTTACTAGTGAAGCACATACTGCACCAGAAAGCACGTGTGAAGGACAGCTGTTCAGCTACTGCACATGTTCAGGAGCATTTTTTTTCCTAAGGTGCTAGTTCTATTTTAAAGATTATCCACATTGCCCTTTTCAGAATATCTGATTCCGCTTTGTCCTAGCAGACGGTTTTAATACCCACAGGCAAGTAAAGTGAAAAGTTCATTATCAAACAATAGAAAGGATGAATACATATTCTAACAGAAACCTCATGAGAGCAGCAGATCCACCAAGGGGCTGTAGGGCACAGAAGGCATGATAAGGCTTTGCGCTCTGTTCAGTACTTTTCATGGGAACATGTTTGTGACCAAGGCCATCTTCAACTTTTCTAAAGTCTAAGGCAGTCTTCCTGACACAGACAGTGAACAGGCCACTGCAAAATGTCTTTACTATATGCTGTCTCTCTCTGTTGTTTGCTCAAGGCTAAGAAACTACTCTCTTTTGAAAGGGTATTGTGCAAGAAGCATCTAATATAAAATGCTTGCCATAGAGTTTGCTGCAGAAGATGATTGGAGAGGTGGGATGAAGATTTGGGGAAGGGAGGCGTGCAGTTCTTCATCCCTTTTGCTACTGTTTCTCCTTTCCTCTTTCACCCTGATACTCTTTACATTGAGAGATGCTTGTCTAAAGATAGATTCACGCCAGCTCTGCTTGCAGAGATGCAGTAGGAGTGAATTTGCCTTGATCTTCAAGGGGAAGAAAAAATTCCAAGCCATTGAGAAAACCTTAGCAGGAGTCCTTGATTTTGTTTTTCATATTAAGGTACTCCTCTCTTTGCATGGGAGTACTTCAGCAGCGTTACCGATTTAAGGAGGGGAAGAAGAAAAAAAAAAAAAAAAATCAATATGGAATGATAAAATAAAAGATGAACAGAAACAAGTGTATCCCACCTGACTTACTACAAGGTTTCTGAGTCTAAGGGTGTTGTTTTCCCTAATCAAGGAGTACCACCAAGGCTGTGCTGTTCTGGTAAGCCATCGATTCAGACTCTTGTGCGGAGGTTGGCACAGCAGCAAACGTCTTCTAGCCCCTTGATTTTTATTTTTTTTTTTTTTCAGTCTTTCCAAGGACCAGCTAACTTTATCCGCTCTGCATTACAGGGGGATGTGCGGTTCATTGTGTGCCTGGTGAGAGGCTCATTATCCTCCACAGGCTCAACACAAACCCTTGATTTTTAAAAGACGACAAAAGAGGCGGCCGGTCCCGGTTTCCGGTCTCCCCAGCCGAGCCAGCGCGGCAGGCTCCTTGTCCCCGGCCCCGGTGCAGCTGCCTCTTTGTGCACTCGGGCATAATGAGGAGGACTCGGGAGGAAGCTGACACAGGTGTGCCACGGGGCCAGGGACTTGGCCGGGGACGCTGCCTCGAGTGCGTGCGCACGTCTCCCCACACACAGGTCTTGTGTTCGGCCCTGGCCACGGCCTTCAAGAGCCTCCTTGTCGCGGCACAAACAACGGCGTCGTGCAGCCTCCCTTGTGTGCTGCCTCGCGGCCGGTGCTGACCAGAATAATCCCCTTTCTCAGCCCTAATACCACAGCAGAAATGTCATCCTTATTCTGTAACACTGGCATTTGTCAACTTGGTGGGAACAAAGAGAGCATTCATTGAGCGGGAGACAGGCGGAGGGCCTCAGGAAAAGCCCCTTGAGGGGACAGAAAACATTCTTCTGTCAAACTGTGAACTCCACCGTAGGTGCCGTTTGTCTTCAGGTCTGACCGGACTGGAGACGGAGGGCTGCCTTGCGTTGACCACGTCTTCAGCTGGGGTCGCAGGGCAAATTCAGGTTTATTTTTTAGGACAGCTGACTAGCAAAAAATGGCCTTTCTTCCAGGGCAGCCACATCTTGCAGAGCTCTTCTGCTCAGCTGGGTTTGCTCTTGCTTGGCAAAATTAAATCTATAAGAAATGGATTTATCTCCACACTTACTTTATATGCAGATGCAGTTTATTCTAATATCAGAGACTTGTATGTCCTGTCCAACACTTAGCAATACAAGGTCCTTGCCAGCAGCAAGGGACAGCTTGAGCTCTGCCAAAAGTACCAGTGAGAGGCAGCAAGAGGAAGCAGGGAAAGCCTGCTCTTCCTTGGACATCCTAGCAAGCCCTGCAGGATGCTGAGGGACAGTAGACATTTCCACTGGAGACAAATATGTCAACAACCTGTGGAAGAGATTGAGCCCTTTTGACAGTTTGCTCAATGAGTCAGCAGACTCCTCCTCACAAACAGTATTGCCTCCTCTTGCCCTTGCTGTTGAATTAAAGTAGATGGCTCAGGATAGCACTGTGTAACCAAGAATATTCCACTTTATTGAAAACAGATCCAGTGGTTTTCTAAATATCGCATTACCTACTAGCTGAGCACAAGCACTGAGCTCACTTAGAAATCCCTCTATTCGGAGCGATGCGCAGAGGTGGTTAACCCTGGGGTATTTGTGTTATGAAGACTGCTGCAATGGAGATCTGGGAAGGTTTAATAATTTCAGACAATCTTATTTTTCTATTTTAATTTATCCTCTAATGAGGCTGTGTTAAAGCATTATCATACCTCGCTGCAGAGGTCGCTGTGTTTTACTGAAAAGTTAAATTAATTTTGTGGGCCATTAATGACATACCCTGGGCTATTTCCCACTTGCTCCCATTCCAGAGCACTCACCAAATTATAGAGAGTATATCTGCTGGTATGGAAATGCAGCTACCTTTGTGGTGAAGAGCAATACCAGTCTGTGCTTTGTATTTTGCTAACTCTTCACAGTAATAAATCTTTTGTCTAAAAGTACTGGGGTATGCTCAGTATGTATGGTCTTCGGGAAGAGCAGCTCTTTCTAATAGCTATCAAATGCAAGGCTGTGTTAATGATAGTGGGATTTGAATCAGTTTTGAGAAGCTGAAACAATTTTTTCATAATACATAATTACTCTAGATGTAAGATCATTAACAATAAGAAAAGGATAGACAAAGATAAGAATGTATTCATTAGGCATTTAACTTCCATGCATAAATGGAAAGAAAAGAAGAGTATGTGTTATGTACGTTTAGCTTGAGGTATACAGTTTACTCAGCAACTGTAGGGAATTTTCCTTAAAATGGTGAATGTTACAGTTCAATTTGATATAACGTTATGGCTAGATGGATCATCAGTGAAGTTGTAGTTACATAGCTCCATACTAAATTTTGAGAGCTGACGAGAGTTGACAGAGAAGGCTCTGGAATGGCAGGATGGTGTACCAGGTGGCAACCCCTTCCTAAAGGCTGGCGTAGCCAAGCTGGCTCAGGAGGAGGAATTGTGTTCTAAGCCATTCCAGTTCCTTCTTGAAGATAAAAAGAAGAAATATGTGTCAAGCGTGTCACTGTTAATCTCTTCTGATGGTTGTGGGGAGTGGTTTGGTTGTGCAACAAGATGCTACAGCTGTCAGACTGGCCTGTGGGCAGCGCACTCTGTGTTGCCAGGATGCGTTCAGGGAAACGTGCAAGAAATCATTTTAGAGACTGTCCATCACCCACTTCTTTTTAAGGGCATGGTTCTGCACATGAAATGGGGATATAAACAGGAAAGGCCTCCTCCTTCATCTTGTTATCTGCATATGCAGTAGAAGGGGAATCCATCACTTAGGACTTGGGTTTAAACAGCATGAACTGAAGTCACATCCTCAATGTCAGGCAAAGAAGTACTTGAAGATCCCTTCCCTTGCCTGTCCTGTATTCCCCACTGGATACAAAACAGTGGAGTAGATATTTTCTTTTTCTGCTTAGAAATATATGAAGAATGAGTAAGGAGAACTCTTCAGAGTGCAGGGACGCGGTATTTAAGGACTATAAACGTTATCTGTAGTGAAGTCAATAGAGTGGATTCAAATAGAAACATAACAATGTATTATAAAGGAGAGAGATGTAAGAAAAAAGTGTGGAATCACATATTCATTGTAATTTGCAGCGTAGCAAGAAAGTGGAATGTTAACACAAAACAAATTTGCACAAAGATAGATGTGCCCATCAGCCAGAAGTGCATATCCATGCTCTCTCAGCAGCTTCTCCAACAGTTCAGCAGTCTTTCCTGCTCCTCACTGATTTTTTTTCAGTGGGCTCTATTCTTAAAATATTTCGTATTAAAATAGTGCTCTTCTCTAGAAGGGGGGGTGGGATGACAACTGTCCAGTGCTTTAAAGTGAAAACAGTAGTTGCAATGTCTATGTATGTGGTTTTAATTCTTTGCTTTTTCTGTGCTTCAGTTTGATTTGTGAAATGGCAAAAAATTCACTGTTCTATATCACATGATATTAGCAATCTTAAATGCATTAAAACTTCAGAAAAGCTTTAAGAGCAGCCTCCAGAATTTACTTCATTTGCCATCATTGATAACATAGCCATCAGTTTTTCCTTCCTGTAGATGTTTGAAAACATCTCAGGGCCATTAAACACCGTGAATCCTTGTTACTCTGTTTAGGTTTATGATCTAATAGATTATTCAGCATATTAGGGTAGATGCATATGAACTGGGATGGAGCTCATTTCTTACTATGCTTGTCTTTGCTGTTTTTCTGAGGCTTTATCCAGGTTATTTAACACATCGTTCTTTTATATAAAACCTGTAAAGCTTAAAACATATAAATATTTTCTATAAGTAAGGGTAAGTAGGGGAATACAAAAGAACTTACCCAACCTTTTAATAAAAAATTGAGTCTCTAATTAAGTTGGGATTGTCCCCCAATTAGTTTAATATCTATGACACCCTGTGGTTAGTGCCAGTTTGAGTGATCTATTATGACTAAATTTGTCAAACCAGAGGTGTTTTTTTAAAAAAAAAAAAAAAAAGGCAAAAAACCAACCAACTTTTGATGCCAGAAGACTGTAACCACACAAGGACTATCTTTCAGTTCTCTTATGAAACAGATGTTTCATTGCTTCATATAGAGGAAACAGAGATCAGCTGATTACCTCACAGGTTGGCCTGAAAGAGCGAGCGTGTTGCTTGCAGTCGATGACTGTGAGAAGTGTTTTAGAAATGCACAGTTTGACTTGGGAAAGGGGCAGCAGTGAATAACCAGCTTGGAGTGGTACTTGGCAAGAAGGTTGTGATGACAGTATATTTTTGAAGGCACCGTGAAACAAAGAAGTGTTCCAAAAAAGGAGATATGCACAACAAATTCCAGGGCAGGAGAACAGCTGCAAAAATCTTTTCTGACTTTGTTTGATCTCTGATTTTAAACTGAACTGCTTTGTTTCACAGTGCCTGCAAACAACCGGAGCACTTCTAATGCCACTATTCATACCTGTTTGTAGAAAAGCTGGAGCTATTTGCAGCCATCTCGATGTGTAGATGGATCTGCATTTAATAGGACTTTGTTAACCAAGGAAGAGGGGTATTTAAAATGATTAGTTCAGATTTCACAGTTGTGACCTCTGCAGGCTGCACAGCCACTGTTGGTGGGCAGCACCATTCTGCAGGAGGGGTGCAGAGGGGCTCACCAGGGCTGGGTGTCATTCTGCTTGGTGTGTAAGCTGGCGTGGAGGATGCAAGATTAGGAGTGCTGCTGTTTGGTGTCCGTGCACATCTGTCACTGGGATAACTTGCAGATATCTGTCTGCCTAGACTGCAGGTCATGTCACATCACTGGATAAGCACCCGTCACACATGGGGGCGCAGACAGGCACCCCTGCTTTGGTGCTGTTATCCTGCAGCCAGACCAGGCGTGCACACAGCAGGAGGCAGGCTGCTTGTGATGCAGATGTCTGCAGCTTTTGCTCAGGTGACTGGGGTGGGCCGTGGCAGCCCTCAAGTGTTGTCATAAAAGCTGGGTGGTCTGTCCCAGCTAACATGTACGCAACTTTGCAGCTTTTTGCATAGGATGCTTCTTTGGAAAACATTCTCTCTCTGTCCATATTCACTGGAAACTGTTTTGGGACTTTGTTGAAGGACACATTCAACACTGTATAAGGAGAACTGTGCCGAAAATTTAAGGCAGCCCTGTTACAGCAAAGTCAGTTTTGTAAACTTGCAGAAGAAATTGCTTTCAACCGCAACTTAGCAATAGTCTGTTGAAGCGTGTGGGGCCAATTTAGGATTTGCATTCCCCTGTCTCTCAAACAATTAGCTCAGCTAAAAGTAGGTTATACTACAAGTGTTTAACCAAGAGAAAAAAGTAATGTCTCTTCTGCTAACCAGCGTTATGGATTAATGAAGGACAGAAGTAAAATTGTACATGAAGCTCCTGCCTGGCAGTGAGAGCTTTTCAAACTACAGTTCAGAACTTCTCCCTAGAAAAGCGGTGATCGAGATTGCCTGGATTTGAGCCTGCAGTGCCTGTGTTGTGCGCAGTAACAGCTGCCGGTTCCTGGCTGGGAACAGGACTGGCAGGAGGATGGGGACAGCGCGGGGCTTCCAGCAGCTGGGAGTAGGTCATTTTAGTATTTGCACTGGTGAATAGGAAGGACAAAAGGAAAGAGTTGGACCTTGCCAGTAAAAGGGCATGTAAATAAAGGATGGAGAATTTTTCTTCTGTCCAGGAAACAGAGACTAACTATTCACAAACCTGTTTACTACAATAAATCAATCAATAAATAAAAGCCTTAGAGCACAGAGTTTTGCACTCATTTGAATACGGTAATTAGCTTTAGGCCATTCAGATAGAGATTAATATCCCCACAAGCAAAGGATATAGTCATTCCCTTAAATGGAAAGAGCCAAACAGCTACCTTACACTGAGGACAAGATAGAGTTTGCAGAAGGAATTGAGTGCCCAAGGCACACTGACTTCCTACAGCTGCCTTGAAATTCCTGGGCTAATGATGTACTACCATGGCAAGGTATATAATAGGAGGAAAGGGCCTGTGACCATTTTGGCCAGTATGAAGATGAACTTCCCTTTGCAGCATCTGCACTGTTTGCACATTTAATTTCCTTAAGCCAAGCGCTTAGTCATGTAAACATGTTTCCGAAAACAAACAAGCCCAGATGCTAGCTGAACCAGAGTTAAACGAAGGTCATAGAATCATAGAATCATTCAGGTTGGAAAAAACCTTTAATATCATCAAGTCCAACCATTAACCTATCACTGCCAAGTCCACCACTAAATCATGGCCCTAAGCAGCTCATCTACTCGTCTTTTAAATACCTCCAGGGATGGAGACTCAACCACTTCCCTGGGCAGCCTGTTCCAATGCTTGACCACCCTTTCAGTGAAGAAGTTTCTCCTAATATCCAACCTAAACCTGCCCTGGCGCAACTTGAGGCTGTTTCCTCTCATCCTATCACTTGTCACCTGGGAGAAGAGACCGACCCCCACCTCACTACAACCTCCTTTCAGGTAGCTGTAGAGAGCAATAAGGTCTCCCCTCAGCCTCCTTTTCTCCAGGCTGAACAACCCCAGCTCCTTCAGCCTCTCCTCCTAAGAGTTGTGCTCTAGACGCTTCACCAGCTTTGTTGCCCTTCTTTGGACATGCTCCAGCATCTCAATGTCCTTCTTGTAGTGAGGGGCCCAAAGGTCGTTCAGGTGGCACTGTCTAAACCAAGGCCTTAAAACCCAGTACATTTTGGTACCTGACTACAGAAGCAGCAAACTCAACACTGTTTTCTCCCACATTGTATGTGGTGTGTTATTCCCCCTTTGTTTCTTCAGTCCTTTCTTAGCAGAAATTGCAGTGTGCAGTATCGGATTTTGAAGGCAATATTCTGAAACCTTGTGTTGCAGACCAAATATCACAAAACAGACACAAAATATACACTTGTAGATAGTGGGAAATTTGGTCAGTTAAGCAGAAATAAAAAAGTTTGTGTATTACATCTGAGGGAGAAACAGAGCTGTCCAAAATGCTGACTGGCGTTAAAGGCAGGTATGACTTTGGTGCCCCTGTCTCCCGTCAGTAGAAACAGTGTGAGCAATACAATTGGTTCTTTCAGCCTCGCCTACCTGCGCATCCTTCTTGATGATCAGCTGCCTGAAATCAGTTCTTTTCCAGAAAACGGAAGAGTAAACGAGGTGAAATGACCATCAGATACTCTGTGCTTACTAGTAGTTAATTAATAGAGTTCTCTGCTCTCTTATGTTTTTTTTCTTTCCTGCTATGACTTTCCTGCTCTTCCCTCTTCTTTTCTTTTTTCCTTCTCTTTTCAGGATCAGAGTTCTTAATACTTAAAAACTTCAACAGTGGAGGAAAAAAACAGTATGTGTAAAATCTTCTTTAAGTCATTCTTTTCTGCAGAAAAGTAGTGCTCTGTCATATCCACAAATGAAGCTTTCTTTCCAGTTACACCTCTCCCCCCTCAGCACTGTCCTTCACCCTGACTAGTTGCTCCTTTTAGTCACATTATGATAAACAGACGTCTCTCTGTGGGGCTCGGTGGTTAGTAATAACTCAGCCCCATGAGGCAGAAGTATAACTTTATAGTCTATGTGATCTGTCAGAAGTGGTGATATGTAGAACTGTATTGTAAGTAGTTGCAGGAAATGCAGCTTATTGGACCTATTTATTAAAACCTATAGTAGAAACAGACACACAAACTGTAGCAATTAATGAAAAAAGTCACAGAAATCTGACTGTATACAACTTGAAAATTATTTTTAAACACAAAATTGCATCAGTAAAGTGTTTTTAATTAACGATTTACCAGTTCCATTTACAATTGAGCAGGCGATCCTAGCTGAGTGTAGAAAATGTAGTAGATGGGAAAATATTGCACATTGTCTTTGGGTTTTTCTGAATTTCAAACAAAAAATGAGTGTAGGTAATGGTTTTGTTTATAATACTAACAACTTGCTGGGAAGTTGAAAATTTGCCTTTTTGCCCTTCTTGCAACATCAGAATTGCAATCGCTTTCCCAGACTTGACTGGAAAAAAAAAATGCTCCTCACTAATGGAAAAAGAGGTTCTCTCAAACAGGAGCAATCGCAGACAAACATAAACTCATATTGAACACATTGCTCATACATGTAAAGAGATCAGAGGAGCTGAAGTGTTCTGCATGCCATGCTGATTCAAAACCAGCAAGAAGATGTGCATCCTTTAGATGCATAGAAAGATGGAAGAAAATATCCTAGGAAGTTTGTTATCCCAGGATAATCAGTGTTAAGACCAAAGCACTTCCACGCAGTACGTTATGTCATAACATCATTTGGCAATCTCTCCCAGTGAACTCAGTGAAAGTGTCTGTAGGGTCTCAGCATATGATACAGCCTATACTTCTGTTTTGTGGAAAGCTGTAGAAGACAAGCTGACTCTTGAATTGTGAGGGACATATGTTGCGCTATTCTTGAATACCCTTAGCTTCCTAAGAGGTGTAGGCATCATATTCAGGTACACAGTATTGCACTTGGGCAGAGAGGTGAGGAAGATGCGAGTAAAGCAGACTGGGTCATTTCCTGCAAAGAGAGGCTAAACTGCAGTGTTTGGAGAGGGAAAGAAAAATGTTGCTTGATAGTTATGATATGTTAGTTTTGGGGAGTAATACTATAATAGTCCTAAAAGAGTGATTAAATTTGACCAATCTTGAGATTGGTCTAGTCCTAAAACATTTCCAAAAGCTCTCTCCTCTGACTGCCAGTGTCAGTTCTTGTTCTTGTTCAGCTTCAAGCAGCTGTTCTTCATCCACGAATTCAATTCGCCCCACTGAACATGGGCTCACTACGTAGAAGTAATATGGTTACAGGCAGTGAAAGCTAGCTAATATTGTGTGTGTCACATATATACATGTTACTGGCAGTTAAATGCAACCATCTTACCGAGCAAATGCAACCACACAGATACTGTAAGAGAAAACTGTAAGGGAAAACTGATTCTTGTGGGATGCCACAAAACTGAGCCAAGGAAGGGGGACAACTATTGGAAGTGCTGTTCCTGTTGAAAAAGAGTGAAGCCATCTCAACAGAGTGCTCTGGTTGTTTGCCACCTCTTCTTGGTACAACAGCTGTATCTCATGGCCTGTAGTGTCAAACAATAAAGAGGTGCAGGATGAAGAGAATGTATGTGTGCTCTCTTATTTGCCAGAACAAGGTCATCCATCAGTGCCATTATAGTGGTTTCATTTGCGTCCTGGCTTGCATCCAAGCTGTGCTGGGACTGCTTCAGTTAGCTAAGACAGACTCCCTTAACTCTTGTAAGACATATATTTCTTGCCACAGGCAGAGCATTCCTTCAAAGAACTGTATTTTTATCTATACTTCTGTGAATATCTGTCAGCCAGACAAGAAGCTGTCCAAGATGTTCACATAGGGAAGTAGTGGATTGATTTGAACTTATGCCATACAATTAACCAACCATTTCATAAATATTAAAAGATCAAGTATGCACTGTGCTGTTTAAGTTGCTACTGCATTGTCTTAACTTTCCCCTTCCCACTACCTGCTTCTGTCCTTTCAGTATCACACTAATCAATTCTGTAGACATTTAGGATCAAAAAACACTGGCAGAAAAGGAGGAAAAATCTTCCCTACTATTACTGCTGAGCTATAGGCTGGATCTGGGATTTTTTTAGAAAATATATTTATACTACTGGCCACAAAATGGCTTAATGCCTAGATCCTGCAGCAGGAGTTCCTCCGGCAAACCCATTTAATGATTCATCTTCATCTCTCTTAAAAGAAATATAACTATAAAATTGTACGCAAAATACACATTGCACTTCACTGAAAGGGGAGGAACAAGATTCCACCAATTCCAGGCATCCATCTCATTAGTCTTAGGCTCAGCAGCATTTCTTTAACAAGCTGGCAGGTAACATTTTAAAGCATTCCCTGCTTATTCAGCTTATCCAAGCGGTCTCCTGGTTTGTTTGCCTTTTAAGTTTAAACCTGTCAACTTTCGTGATTAGGGTTGGTGTCTGTAGCTCACGGCAGATATGTGTATATTATTATTTTGTTTGTTTTTTATATTAGTTGGGTTGTGTTTTAATGTGAGGTCATTACAGTGAAAACGTTTTACGTATAAATCCAAAGAGGGTGAAAGAAAAAAAAAAAAGTCTCCACTACTTGCTGGAAGTGGGAATAAATTGGCAGGGTCCTAAGTTTTTATGAATTTCTGTAATCTTAATAGAAATAAGGTGGTATAGTTCAGTATAGCACTCTGGAAATGAATAAGTGTGCTTAGTCAAGATGTCAGGGCTTGAACAGCTAACACCTAAAAGACCCTCCTGTAGTCAGAGGCAAGGCCAGCCTAGCCAGTCAACCTGTGGAGATAGGTTGGGCCAATTCAGTGTGATAGCCCTTTCACACTGGGATACAGATTGAATCAAAACAGCTAGCACTGTAAATCTAGTTGCCCTGAACAAGTCTCCTGACCATACTAGCCAACTCCCTAACCTTTACAAACTGAAATAACTGACTGTCTTTGCTCAGCAGATAAGCAATCACCTGTTTGAGGTCAAAGCTGGTGAAGTTGGGTGTCAAAACGCATGTAACACCACATCTCTGGGTGCACCGCTAGCTGCAAGGATCCAACTGCATGGCATGTCCCTGTTTTATTCCTGTCTTCTAGCTGTAGCGTTACATCCATGCCTATCTTTCTCCCAGAAATAAAATTGTGAATCTAGGAGCATGTATGATTATTTATACATAAATGTCAGTTACTGTTCTTCAGTGTGTGCTAGGAATGTTCAGCAACTTCAAAGGTGACTTAAAGATGAAGCCCTAAATCTCTTGCACAATTCCATTCTGTCCAGCATCCCCACTTGTTGGAGGAAGTTAATGAAAGTAAAGCACACAGAATAAGATGATGCATCTAAATGTAGTATAGAAGTCTTGGCTTGTGTGTGGTCAGGAACACTGGACTGTTTCACACAGTTCAAAGACTGTCTTTTGAAACAGAAGCCCGGAAAAAACAAGGACCCGTCAGCCCCCACCCGCGACCACCAGCTTCAGTCCTGGAGCTAGCATGGTTAATCCAGAGCAAAATTTATTGAACAGGACTGAAAGGGCCAGCCCCCCTCAAGACTCTTTAGTTTTGAGATGACTTTAGCTCTTTGCAATTGCCAATACAGCACCTGCACTAGGAACAAATTTTAAAAAGTAGGTCACAACTGCACATGCAATTATTGATTGCACAAAACAGGCAGGCTATAAAAGTGTCCTGGTGTATCTGCTTTAAGTGCTGGCACGCAATGTCAGGAAACCCAGAAAACACAGGACCACCTGTGGAGTCCTCATTGCGGTATGATCCTGTTAAGTTAATACTCTTGAGCCTCTCTGCTGACTAATACAGGCAAACATTACAGCCAGCCAGGATTTTAATAAGCAGGACACTTTTACCTAGAGCACATGCCAACCCTAAGCTTGCTACAGAAAGCAAGCACAAAAGTAAGCAAGAGGTTAAAAAAGAAAACGTCTGGCTTTTTCAACAGCTGGGTTCCATTGTGAAAGGGTCATGTGGTGCCAAGGAAAACAGAAAATAGGAAGGCACACAGATTTGTTAGTTTGAAGTAATTGACCACATGGTGTCCAATGGTTTGTGTTCTCATGTTCTCCAGAGCGAGGTCCCACGGGAGCTGAGGCAGGGGTTCCAGTTCCTAGCACTCTATTGTTTACCCTGATGGTTTCCAGATGCTGGAGACAAGGACAGTGAAATCTTTGGGAAGCTGCCAAAGAATGAAAAAGACTAAAGAAAACACTGAGGGTATTTTTTCATTTTAATTTTAAAGAGACAGTACTTCTTTTCACTAAGATCATCTTCATTTACAGTTCCCCTGCTCTCTCAAATACACATGCGCACACTGCTTCTCTCTCTTTCTGTCCTTTCTTCTCCTCTCTGCTTCTCTGTCTTTTTGTATTTAAACAGCTCAGTAATGCAACCAACCAAGGGAAAGCAATGTAGGGTTCCCCCTCCCCCCTTGGCAT
Organism: Platalea leucorodia; assembly: GCF_965183815.1. Lineage (NCBI taxonomy): Eukaryota > Metazoa > Chordata > Aves > Pelecaniformes > Threskiornithidae > Platalea > Platalea leucorodia. The sequence continues at coordinate 28,404,668 of NC_138826.1, forward strand.
CCATAGCTCATTTAGCTGTAACACAGTGGATGTGCAAAAATGGTCAGAAAACCCCAGCAAAAACTTCATAGCAGGCAGATCACCAAGAGAGTGTCAGCAGTGATGGGAAAGCCTCAGAAGGCTGTGAGTTCAAGTTTGCTTTGGCACGGCTGGAAGAAGTTTGCAGAATTCTACAAAGCATTTCCAAACAGCTGAACCACGGAAATCAGGGAAGGGGAGCAAGGACAGGAGAGCAGTAGGCACTTTTTGCTGGCAAAGCCAGAAAGCAGAGAAGAGCAGGGGAATGTAAAATAATGAAAAATACCCAAAACAACAACAAAAAACCAACCCAAGAAACCCAAACCCTCCTGGTAATTAATTCCCAACTTCCAGAAAGATGAGATCTAAGAGCAGGACTTGAGTGTTTGGAGACCTGTATTCTAGTCAAGTTTGGCTGCCAACTCTCTGAGTCAGAGCAAGTTTCTACATTGCACCTACGTGTATGTATGTACTTGGGGTTGGGCAGAGACTGTGGAAATCCACGAAAGAGTTCCTGTTGTTGCCTTCAAAAGGTGGTAGATGAGACAGCTCTCCTGTTCACATGTTAGAAATATCAGGTTGTGCCTTTCCTTTTGTTTTAATGAGGGGTATCTGCTATAGTCATGTCTTTGCTGCAGTCTTCACATCTCCTGAAAGGGGTGGTAAGTGCATGGGAATGGGTGTTTTGCAGAAAAAAAACTTCTCTAAAGTAGTCTTTGTAGAGAGTTTAATTTGCTAAAATAAAACCAGCAAAACCCACCATTCAAAAAGAAACAATCTACAAGCTTGATTCTGGATTTACTAGTAAGTATAAAAATCCACTCGTATCATTGTTCAAACCTCATCTATACTCAAAACCTTAGGCAAACTGCTGGCCAGATTTCAGACCCCCTGATACCACCATCCTCTGCTTATTCAGTCTGTTCCAAAGAACCTCTTACAAACCCCAACGATGCTGAAACCTGATGTCCAGGGCCTAAGGTATGACAAAAGGGCACAAGCGCCTTTTCTTTTTCTCCTTCCTGTCTCCTGGACAGGCTGAAAGGGCCCTTGCATCTCTTCCCTTTGTGATTTGGTAGTCCTTGCATGTAGGGCTGATAAAAATGCATCATTCGGAGAGGAGTATTCGTTTGTTTCTAGTGTACATTTCACAGATTTTTGATGTTAAATATACTCCTTTCTTTTTCTTACTGTATGTGTTAACATTAACGCGGAGGAGCTGAATTCTGACAGCACTGAAATCAAAAAGAGTTTAAGAAATCGACTTCTCAGCAGGTGCTGTAAACAGGACTTTTAATGTGAGCCGATACTTCAGAAACCGAGAGCAGGGTGTGTTTGTGCATTGATCTGTACATGCCCAATCGTTCTGTGTGTCAGACAAGTAGAAGATCACACTGACACACATCTCACTGCACACACTTGGTAAATCCATTCAGAAATTAATTGAGAAGCGTATGATGAATAAGTTCACATATCTGTTTGACAACATGCTAAAAACATCAACTGTCTTATTTTGTCAAAGAATTTTGCTGCTTTCCAACTCTAAAACCAGATCAGACGATGCTGAATGCTAAAACAATGAAGCCTCTTTATTGCCCCCAATGCAATGAAGTACAGTTTTAACCTTCATTTTCCCCCCTTTTTAAAAAACAATAACATCTAAACTGTATTTGAAAATAAAAGGCTCCCTGTGATTTTCTAATTAACCTCTTACATATTATTTGGGAACAAAGAAATAAATGAGCTGCAAGCCTATTTCCCTCTCCACAAATTGTAAAGAATTTTGAAGGTTGTTATTACCTAGCATTTGAATTACATCTTGAGTGGTGCCTGTTATCAGCAACCAGTCAGGTGGTTGTTTTACAGTGTAGCATGCCTAATACCTTAATTTTTTGTTAATGTAGATCTAGTGGTAGCTATGGTAACCATATCGCCTTCTCTGGAGCCGGACCTTTTTTATTTTTATTGTAACTAAAGCCAGTTATTTCCTTCATTAAATAGCTTCATTTTGTACAGGCACGTACATGTCAGAATTGCAATACTGGGCCAGACAAAGGTGCTAGTCCAGTCCCTGGCAGGGCCAGCAGTGGATGCCAGAGGAGAGTACAAATCCAAGCTAAGCATAAAACAGTATTTACCCCAGTGTGCTCTCCCAACCTCCACCCATTTGTAATTCAGGGATGCCCTGAGCCAGGGGTGGTATCTTTTTCCAAACTCCATTCTGACCTTGCTTGTCAGAAATATAATCTGAGAGTGCTGTATCTGATAGAGCACAGCTGACAAAAGAACGAATGAACAATGGTGTTGTGAATGTGCTAACCAAGTGGCACTGTTAGGTCATAATTCACTTCCACTGAAAAAATCACAAGTGACTGAACACTCTATATTTCTTATTTCGGGTGGAGATAATGAACAACGCGACTTTCAAATGCTAGGTGAAAATCCTTACGTTCCCCACGCTTTGCCTTCTGACTTAAAAGATGCAGATAGAATCAAAATGACTTAGCATAGAAAAGATATTTTTGTTTTCAGACTTGCACTTTTTGGAGGCTCAAGTGGTATCAAGTAGATTAGCAAGAATGTTTTTATAAAACGCTCCATTTTCTCTGTTGAGGTGTCTTGGTTTAAACATACTGCTTGCGTTGGTGACTTATCAAGACACGCTTTTCAATCCAGTTCCTGAAAGCCAAACTCCTACAGACAAAAGGCGCTCCCAGAGCTTGCTCTCTGCCTGTGCACTGATCTTCCAAGGGCAGAGAGAGGACTGCAGGCAAGGCTGGGCAGCTTGCACTGGCTCCCCCTGGACCCGGGCTCAGCCGGGGGGGAAGAAGTACAGCTGTGGTACTGCCACAGAGGTTGTACAGCCTCTGCAGACAAGCAGCACTGCTTTCCCTAGGGGCTGTCAAACGAAAACTTAAACCTCAACCAATTTTTGATCTTGTTACTATGATGTAAACAGCATAAAATACAGGGAAAATGCTTTGAAATAGAAAACATAACTCTTGCTTAAATTAATGCACTAGATCTGTTTGTTTATCCCCTTATTCTTACTGTTCTTTTAAGACTTTGTTTACTGCAAAAGCATAGACAGACTTACAGCCCTGTAGAGACTGCATCAGTTTCTGAGCGCACCTTGCCTCCTTAATATTTTCTTTCTTAGCAGACTTGAAATGAAGAGGTGCATAACTGAAATTAGTTCTTAGTATACGTGGAAAGAATCAAGTGTATTGGATGACAGAGGATAAAGTGGACAGAGCTTAAAAGGGCATTTAATATATGATGATTTTTCCTATTTATTTTCATAACACTAGATTTGGTGAAGATAGCTGAGGACTGATCCTTAGCTAGTCTAAACAGACATAAATGGGTAGATGCGGATTGATGGCTTTAGAGTGGCTGTGAATCTAGCTCCTAGCATTTCCTTTTTAAACTCTATTATAGAGATGAACTGTATGGAAGGATATTTACCGTGATCCCCCAAATACAGGTACTGCAATTTTGACTGGCTTTTAGGTACTCCCTGAGGGGTATGAACCCCTCCAATTCCTTTGTATCTTCTGCTTTTTCAGGCACCTGAATGAGAGTTTCAAAAGCTTGACAGAAATTAGTACACTTGGGGCTGCAGGTCTTTGCCAAAGCAGTATGAATATCTAACATGCTGTGCTAAAGCTTAGAGGCAAGATGGAAACCTTTCAATTCCATTGCACTTTCAACCGCTGCCAACCTGGCACTCCAGTGTGCAAGTCTTGAATCAAGCCTGGTGTATTTTTTTCCAGGCAGATTTTTTCCTTACTGTAAAAACTGACTGCTCTATTTCAGAATAACATTTCATTTATGGTATGTAAAAGGTGGCTTGAAGGAGCTGTAGGACAAGCCTTTGGTTGCTTAAAAAGAAGAAATAATTTCTTGCTAAATACGTTTTTCCTCTTCATCTGTATACACATTTTTGTTATTGGAGAGATGAGCATGAATCCTGGGTATTTATTTACCTTTTTCTTACATGTGCTATTGAAACAATTGAAATATTTTAAATAATGAATATAAGAAGGGACATCAAGTGCTTCATAAGCAGCTAGTGCTTTGGAGCATCTCTGGATTTGGATGTTCAGTTTCAGACATCAAGGAGGGGTTTTGTTTTCACAAAGTACAGCTCATCAATCTGTTTTTCAGGTGTTCAACACACTAAATTAATATTTATTTTTTTGTATATTTACTTCTATGATTTTTCAGAAAATTAGAAGGAATACAGTACAGAGCAAATTCAGTACCTACTGCCAAAAGTGAAGGTAGTATTTTGTTTTTTCTTACCATTCAAACATTTAAGAGTGTGAACTCTTAGTCTAATGCTCTGCATTGGCATTGGAGATAGAGCTCTGATCAAGACAAGAAATTTTAAATGGGATATATAGATATATGTACTTGTTAGGGAGATGAAAAAAGAGAGAGATACCTTCAACATTTGTCTGTGACTCCAGTGTGCTAATAATGTGCTTGCTGCAAGCAGCTGATTCTCTTCAAGTACATCTGACCTAGCAGATGTCTTAAAGTTAGGGAGCTATGACCTCAAGCACTGGCTTATGGAGAGGTTGGCTCCCAAAGAGGAGCTCCCAAAGAGACAGTCAGAGAGAGAAAATAAGAAAGGAAAATGGTTTTATTTGTTGCATCCGGTTAACCGGTAACAAAACAAACAGAAAAACATACACAATTATATCCTGGATTTCAAGAGCTTCAATTCCAAACTTTGTTTGACCCGGTTATTCTGGGCTGGCTTTAGAAAATGAAATGCTGTCTTTCCTCCTAGGCTTGAAAACTGTTTCCTGCCTGGGATTTATGGCTAGTGGTGGACCTCAAAGGACTGCATAATGTTCAGTATCATAGGAAGTGAAGTAGATTTAGCTGCGAACACAAACCGAAAAGGGGATTATCAGCAGATTTCTGCAGCGCTTGTGTCTATCACGTGTAGCAGACTCCAAGGAGTTTTCTCCCCTCTTCTTTTGTCATGTTTATACTCAGTAAATTGCATGTCTGGGGATTGTATGCTGTGGTCAAAATGTCATCAGTTAAAATGTGAGCAGTTTTAAGCTGGTTACTTTGCTCTAAAATATTCTACATTAAGATACTATCTTGTTCCCATCCAAAACATAGACGTTGGCTATTTCTGCTGCAACTGTTTACTGCCCTTTCTTTTTTTTTTTTTTTTTTTTGAGCTTCGGGCCTAAAATAGTGGTTTATGTTATATGCCTATGGAGCTGTGCATTTTCTTGTCAGAATGGGTAAACAGATTATGGTACAGGCAAACCATGCTGCTAGTAATCCACGGGGAAATCAGATAGCAGAGCACCGAATGACCCGTGTGGTTTCAAACTGCGCTTCACCAATGGCAGCAGCAGTTGTGCTGTGGAAGTCAGTGGGAATAAAATGCAGCTCCCATAGGGGTGAACTTAAATAGAGGTGCAGTAACATTTTCTCACTTGCAAGTGGTATCTGGTTTGAGGAGGATTGAATATAAGGTACTTAAGAGATTAGGAGTTTTAAAACCTCTTCTAGTGAGAGCCTCATAACTGATGCAGAACTTACAACTACCAGTAATATTTTGCATTTGTTGTTATTGTGCTTTCCTTGAAGCACTGTGAAATTATCACTTTGAATTCCCAGTTCTCCTGCGCACTCTGGACTAAGCCTGCATGGCAGCGCCTTACCTCCTAGGCACCGTGTTGTCAGCCACTCCAAAAAGACTGATTTTTTTTTTTTTTTTGGAAGTCACTGAGCATCTTCTCCCAGGCCGTCTTAAATATGTATAAAACAGGTCGCTTCAGAGAGAAGGGATAATCACTGGGAAATCTTGGTCCCTGTACATTTTTAAGACAGCAGATGCTCCCATGAGGGAGAGGATGCAGCTCCTTCGTCGCGCAGAGCTGTGCTGCAGCTGCTTGGGTGGTACCAGTGCGAGGAGGGGTTCAAGCTTTGTAGCCCCTCCAGAAAAGTCATGCCTGTGGTCTTGTTACATCTTTAGCACTTTGACTGCCTCTCTCTTTTATATGTATTCTTTATCTTTGCTAGCAAGCCACTATTGTTTCTCAGGTTATATCACAAAACAAAAGCCAAAACTTCTACTCAGAAACTATTCATGCAAAATACTGAGCAGACATAATTTTCTGCTTCTCACAGTAGGCCTCTGCCTACCTATATTTTTTGGATATAAAGCACAAAATATGGCTGAAGGAGAACCTGCATTAAGGGAAAAAACCTTTCCAGACCTAGAACAGGTCCTGAAGGGAAGATGGTTTCATTCCACTATGGCACTTAGGACATGTCGTTGCCTGCTTTATTCCTCACGCTTCCCCATGGATTACTAGTTACTTTTGGCTTAATAGGAATGTGGTAAGGCAAAGTTAATAATTTTAGACTTCTTATTATAGCAATGTGGGTCAAACAGAATAAAAAGAGTGTAAGAATACAAATAAGAGGGAAAATGGATTAAATTCTGTTACTGAACAAGGAAAGCTCCCTTTGAACTGAAGGACTGCAGAATATGGCAAAATACTTGAGAATGTAGAGGCTGTGTCTTTGGCACTTGGTACCTAAAGCTGTAGGCATGAGAGCTGAGATCTAGGTGTTTGTGTGTATCTTCTGTCACAAGCCTAATAACCCAAGCAAGCAAGTCATTAAATACATATTTAACTTCGAAAGCACATGAAAAATTATACTGAGATTAGGTAAATTTTCCTGGATTGTGGTCTTAAAACTCCAATAGTAAACTTAATCTGAAGGAACCTGAACTTAAACTGTTTTTTTCTTATAGAGGAAAAAAAAAAATTCTTAATCCAGTTTCATTCCACTGTGTGAGTTGTGTATGTGGGGAAAAGTTCAGGGCTTGTTACTCTTCCTAACACTCAGACTATTTTAGAGCAGACAAAAGAGAAAAGACCCATTGCTGAATGAGACTCTGTTTCCATTACTTAAGATGGCTCTCATCTTGCTGAAGAAATACATGTGAAAGCAAAAGAGACAGCTGCGCCAAAGAGCCCAGTAACCCAGAAATTTCCTGTCCCATTCTTTCCTATGGAGAATGGGAGGATTTGGGAGCTCTCAAGACAAACATGCATCTATATTCCCATATAAGACGACAGTACAGCTGCCAAGATTGCAAGGTGCCACAGAGTCCGTAATTGTTTCTGAGACAAACTGTGCTAGGAATGGATAATCCTGCCTTTTATTTATACATAAAAATATATTTTTTTAAAATTCCCTGTTAGGTTATCCATTGAAGTCAAATGGATGCCGGGGTAAACAAAAATGATAATAGCTAATTCCTAGGCTCTACAACTCTTTCACTGGGACTGGGATTTTGTGAAAGTTTTGCTGTAGTGCTTTATAACACTTGCTCACATGCACCAGAAACACCATGAGAAATGACTGATTGGTGAGAGAGGGTGTTGTCTTTTTCTTCTTGTGGTGCGCCTATAGAATCACATAAAACTGGAAGTAAACAGTTGTCTGTCACTCAGGACAAAGATGGTTTTTGCTGAGTTCACTTCAGATGCAGTTAAAATCAGAGCTGTGATACTGACTGGGATGAACAGTCATAGGAGACCTATAATGTTACTGATGTAACACAGACTTTCCCAGCAGCTGTGGAAGTCAGGGACTGTATACCTATGGCTCTGCTCTCATTTGGTTTGAGAACTGGCAGGCATCCCATTTTTTGCCTGCGCAGCACCCTGATGCTGACTGTGGGTTGTCCTCTGCTGCAGCCGCTGCTTCTCCTTGGGAGTGTTGCTCTCCAGAAACAGTGCCTGTGCACAAACTGACTAATTTACTCTTCCATTTTATCTTAGCTCTTAAGCCGTGAGAAGATAACAGCAAGTACAGAAAGCTTGTTTCAAACTGACGTTTCCCCTTTTACTGTGGAGCACTAGGACATTGCTCTCTGGATCCTGACTAGAGATAAAACCTTATATGCAAGACTGACCAGAAGAACTCTTTGAATGCACCTGAATTGGACTAGCCAAGGAAATCCATTGCTCCTTTCTCTTTCTTTCTCTCCCTCCTTCCCCTGCACCTTTTTCCATTGTACGGCAATGGTGGAAAGAAGGAAAGTGACAGAAAGGAATGAAAATAAAAGATCAAGGAAGTTGATGTGATCAACTCAGTGGCTACTTTTTCCCATTGTATTTAAAATCCATGCATTAAAAAATTTTGAAAGTGTAGGTCTGCAAACGTGCTTGCTGGCTGCATTGTTGTAAACTGAGCTACACTGTTGTGACCTGCTGCTGGTATTTCTGCATGAGAATACTCCATTGCTAGCAGGGACGAGTTCAGCAACCAGTTCTGATCAGAGAAAATAGTGTTTTAACTATCACCTTATTAATATCTTGTGCTTGTCTTCATAGTTGTTTTTTTTTTGTTGTTTTCTTGGCAATAGATCTGCAGCGTTCTGACTTCTGAAAACGTACATATTGTTGTTAAAGAGTACGCAGATTATGCAATGGAAGTGCACTATCTCTTTCAGAAGTTAAAACCAGTCAGTTAGAGTTTTTTGTGGCGGAAAAAAAAATAATCTTAAGTTCCAGTCTTGCAACTGGATTCATGCAGGATGACCTGTAGTACAGTTGGAAATTCCCCTGAAGTTTAGGGAAAATCTTCATAGACGCAGGGATCTGACTGTAAATTCATGACCTTGAAAACATATGTTTTGTTACTTACTATAAGACCAGAGCTGTAGCCACATGTCTTGTTATTTGAAAGGGAATGTATTAAAGATTTGGTCATTTTCCTTTAATGGAATATCTAATAGTTGTTTATTTGGAATTAAGCATCAGCCTTTCCTCATTTAAGTACTGAGGCAAACACATGTGGTCAGAAAGACCTGATCTTCCAGTATGAGGCAAAGAGGATAAAGAAATTTGCTTTATAGTGGCTTGGGATCATTTGTATTAGTTGAATTACAACAAAAAAAATCCCTTCTACCACATCTCCAAGAACCAGGCATGAATCCGATAGAGACATCTGTGCCTGGAAAATGTGCTACATTCTGGCCAAGCTGTCTCTGCAGAGTGAAATACGGGGTAAGTGAAAGTACTGCCCTGGAAAAGCAAGTAGTAGTAAAACTATACAGACGTGAGAGAGAGGCTTCTCTTCTGCTCAGTGATACTTACTGCCAGTGTAGGCCAGTGGAAGAGAGGAGAAGAAACACTCTGGGATGAAAGGAAAATAAGGATGAGAGAGAAGAAAATCAAGTGATAAGTGAGGGACTGCAGAAAACACTATGAAAACAAGACCAAAAATAGTGTTTCTTCAGCATTCAGGTTTTTTTCTTACCTTTCTCACTTATAACACATTGCTAACTCACCCTAATATGTCAGCCAGTCAGTTAGCACCCTCTCCTGCAGTAAGCTAGCTGACAAAAAGGAGGAGAATGATGCAATTTAGGAATGGCTGAACCGAGCACGGTATCTGTATGCAGAACTACCTCTAAAGGCTACCTCTAAAGAGCTCATTTAGTCTACAAGTTAAACAAATGTAACTAGTATTTCTTCAGAGTTATGACTGTTTGAGTTGTCCAGCACAGATTTCCCTCTAAGTTGGCAATATATTTCTGGCCAGTTCCTCCTGAGAAGGCTAAAATCTGCATTGGTTATTCTGCTTGTTGTAGGTTAGGTCTGTAGGAACCCTGCTACCTCTTTTCATTTGGGCTGTGATGAGGCCAAAAGGATGGTCTGGGAAAATAAAGGCTGGTCAGCCTCCTTTCGGTCCCTGGCAAAACCATGGGGCATGTCCTCTTGGAAGCCACCTCTGGGTACACAAAGGAGGTCGCCGGGAACAGTCAGCATGGATTTACTGAGGGTAAATCATACCTGATTGCCTTCTGTGATAAAATAATTGGATTTGTGAATGAGGAGAGAGCAGTGGCTGTCAGTGACTTGAAGCGATCTGCAGACAGGTAGCAATAACGTGTAGAGATTCAGAAGACTGTTATGAAGGCCAAATAAACACTGGGACTGTTTTGACACAGCAAGTGAATGAGTATGTGACAAAAGTGCAGAGTGGATAAACTGGAAGTTCTCCTAGCTCTTTTGCAGAGGAAGACGTTAAACTGAATTAGAAACACACTGAAAAGTTTAAAGGAAACATGCATTATACAATGCATAGTTCCAATCTTTGGCACTCACTGAGACCGAGAACCAAATTGGATTCAAAACCAGAATCAGGGATTTATAAAGAGTGAGAACAATGAGTTAGGCATGGTAAAAACTCCTCTGCAATTAATAAAAACCATTATTCTGCAGGACATGTGGCAACTACAACTCATAAAGTGTATCTTTGTCACATTATTTTAAGATTTTGTATTCGCCAGAGGATTTTTTAAAACTTCTTGAAGTATCTGTTCAGTCATTGTTCTTTACTACAAGTGATCTTTCTTTTGAGGCTGCTCCTGTCTAATAGTCTGAGGAAAGGTGCTGGGTATTTCCAGGCTTTTGACAGCGTTGGCAGAACTTACACCACAGTGTGAACCTGATGGTGGAAGATAATGACTCTATGGAAAGGGTTGGAAGTATGAACCAAGCAACACAGAGTGCAGGATGCCATGAGAGTATAGCTGCAAGCAAAGATGGGGTTGTGGAGAACTTAGTGAAAACCAAGATGCTTGTAGGAAGAGGACACTGACAAAGATGCTAGTGTTGGAGGAGGGACAGAAGAGGATGTAATTAGAATAATAGAGAGAGATCTGAACTTAACTAAAGTGGCATTGAGCTGCAAGCATGCTGTTATTTTAGTCCATCTCCTGGAACTGCAGGGTTATTTACTGGAAATCTAGCTTGAAAATGCATTCTTTGTGTAATGGTCTAAGTAGGAAGCCACCCCAAGGGATGTGAATTACCAAATACTGTGACGTGCTGGTGTAGAACATAAACCCAAACAAGCCAGGACTCTCAAAGGCCTATAGCTAAATATTTATTTCAGAGTCAATTTAAAAACAGAATTTTCATCCAGCAAGAGCACACAGTAATCCTGCAGGTCTAACTTGGCTCTGCTATTTGCTCATGCCACATTCCTGGCTGGACAAATTTTAATGTTCAAAGACTTGGGGTCTGCAGTGGGGTCAGTCCTGTCTGCCTCAGCTAACAGAAAGGGCACTTTTCACAGTACTTAACAGTACAACACCTATTCAACACACATTATGGAAACTAATAGTAAGTATAACCCAAGTCTATTAGAGAAATTACATGGAACAGACAGGATTTATGGTTTACACTAGATTTACACAGATGTTTAATAATTAAAATACAATTTAATTCATCAACCAACCTCAAATTAAGATTCCCTGGAATTCATCCAGTAGTAATGTGGCAAACTTGCCTTTCATGAATTTGAAAGAGACTCTTATCACAAATCAATCTGTTGCTGACAAACAAACTTTTAAACATTTGGATTTCTTTAGGGAAGTTTTGTGAACGTTCATTCCTCTCACTGAATGCTTTTTCGTTCATGAATAACCACAAGGACGCAAATGCAATTATTTTTTTGAGCATGTGGTCCTCCTGAATGAATAAATGTTGCATCGTTTATCTTCATCTGCAGGCACCAATAAAACTGTGGTCTCTGCATTATTTTTTTATACCTCACAGAACCTCTGTGTGTTAGATAAAATGCTATGACAGCTAACAGCTGAATTAAAGTCCTCGGGTACCAAAGTAAGGAACGGTAGCACCCACTTCTATTTGTGTAATTTGGTATTTACACATGCAGCATTTTTGCTATAAAACACTGATCATCTTTGGCATAGCAGTTCAAGGATGAGCAGATTTTATGAATTTAACTGTGGAAGACTGTTATCAATTTTCTACATTAAAAAAAAAAAAAAAAGAATAGGATCACAGTGAGTTCCCCAAATCTGGCTATGAATATTTGGTGGCATGCTTAATGTGTTTAACTGGTTGCCAAGGAAAGTCAGCTGTAGGTGGCACAATTGGTAGGTTTCAATAATTTTGATTTTAAAGAAAGGCTTTAAAAAGGTATGGCCGATAGGATAGGGCATGGAAAAGGTTTTTTGATTAGTCTTATTATAATGAGCTTGCACAGACCCAGAGGATGCTTTACAGAGGTGAATGTCATGATCTCCATTTTACAGAGGAGAAACTGAGGCATGGATGGACAGAAAAGATGTGCAGGGCAGGAGCAGGGCTGGGAGGAGAACCCAGGTGTCCTGGCTCTGGGCTCAGTTCCTGATTTCAGGCATTGCATGTTTCCTTAACAGACAGACATGCAAATGCCTGTCCTGACAAATTGCTTCTTATGCATATGTTGTCATTATTAATGCAACCCCAAGGCAGGACAATTTAGTGCAAAAACAATGTTTCTCTAAGTCGTCTAGATTTGGGGCCTGATTTATTTGCTGTGAAGCAATCACTTTTGTCTTCCTGTTAGGACTGCTGCCACGTGGCCCCTGACACTGCTGAATCATCCCCTCACACTCATACACACTGGTAATATTTATTAAATGAAACACTTATGTCAACAATCAATGCTTGGCAGTGGAGAAAACATGACAGGAGATATCTTTAGTATCAAAAGGGTTGTTACACAGCAGGATACATGCACTGCTTGAAAGTAGAAGTTTATGGCTGTTGAGCTGGGTCTTCACTGATATGCATCTAGAGAAAAGACCTAGATTATAGATAAGGGGCCAATTGGTATGTTAACATCCCAATCTACCCTACTTCTTTAAAGCTCTGCAGATTGTTGTAATACTCTCTGGAACTACAAGGTTCAGATATAAAATCAGCAGCAACTGCAAAAACACACGTACGGTTTTGCTTACTAGTAAGTAGTAGGGCAGTACAAAAAAACGGAGATGTATTGTTTGAACACAAAGAATAAGACACAGATGTGGTGTGCCCATAAACCAAAATAACTGCAAGCTGAAAGCAAGACAACAGTTGTGGGAAACAGTGGGACTCGAGTGTCCAGTTCCCTAAGGTTCCTTTGGAAATTTTAGCGAAGTATGGGAAGTTTATTGCATGTAGCATCATTCTGAGACCCAGCATCTCTTGGAGGCTTTGTGAGGAATAAGGAGTGCTCAGCTGTCTGAAAACTAAGAGCTACAGGATTTGGATCAGGATCTGGTTTTCAGTCGTCTTCTCTAGGGAAAAAAGAAAGGGCCACAAACCACCTCATTACTGACCTTAAAAATGGCTGTAGGTGAATTTTCCTCTGGAAGCTCTGCCCTGTGCCATTAACCAACATGACTTCCTGCTCAAAAACTCCTTCTTTCCAAGAAGCCATGAAGCAGAAACCAACCGGAAAGAGAAAAAGCTATTTTAGCTACTTTAGGGCTTGGGTTTCCACTAGGGAAGTGGACTTCCTTCAAAAAAAGCATTTCTTTGGGGAAAAAAAAAAAAAAAGCCAACAACAAAAAACCCCCCAACTCATCTGGAATTTCACTCCTTGGACACGAAGCTCTTCTGTTCCCGTCCTGTCATGCTAAGCTTCAGTTTCTGTTTTGCAGTCCTTGAGTCACCAAGTGACCAGACTGCAAGTTCTTCCACACATACTCACATACTCTTCTGCTCTGTTTGCCTCCCTCTTTGTTCCACTGGGATAAAGAATTATTATTTTGCTGAGAGGGAAGAATGTCAATGATTATGTGCAAGATGTATTCAGAACCTGCTTACTGGAGGTGCACACCTTAAAGATAAACATCCTGTAATTGTAAATCCCAGAACTGCCTTTTTTTCTTGAGCCTGTGCTTGGAATTTGTGGAAGAAATCTCTGGGTGCTCTGATCCAGACTCACTGCTTAGGGCTTTGCTTAGTAAACACTGCAAATATTTAATAGCGTCCTGACTTTATAAGTGAGCACATGAGGAATAACGCAAACCGAAAGATTCAGAGATGTCTTGTATAAATAATTAGGAGTGGGCTCAGGATAAAAAAAAAAATTAATCCAAAAATATTGAATGCCCAGGAGCTTATGATCATCCAGGTCTATGGTTTGGATTCTGTCCTTTTTATAACTGCAAATCCAGAGTTGGGCTGGGCTCAGACACTGAGCAGTTGGCTCAGGCAGGTTCAAAGATTCTCTGGTCTGGAGCTGGGGATCCAAATTATTTCCAACAATAACTTACATTTACATTTTTCCCCTTGTCCTCCAAGGGCCTAACTATATTGCTCTTGGCTTATGGAAGATGCATGGACATCAAAGGGGATCTTCTATAGTAAGACAATGTGTATCAGACGCTACACAAAAACAGAGAAGAAAAAAGTCCTTTGTAGGTTTTGAAATGATGATCTAAAATTTAGAGTGAATTCTCTGGGTGTCCCAGGCTGGTGCTGCTTGCTGCTCGACGCTGCAATAAGTGAGTGAATGAATATTGGGCTATGTTATCCCTATCCTTATTTACCATATTTTATGGGTTTCAAACACTATTTCCTGAAGCTGGAAATCTAGCATAAAAGACAGGACAAAATCCAGAAACAACAGTGAAGTTATCAGCCATCGCTTTCTCTCAACATACCTACACTTTGTTCTTTATTCTAATTATTAGCTCAGCCAGGCTGAGGTGATAGTGGTGAAGTGTAGTAAGACCACAGAAGTATTTTTCTTAGCTGCTATGGTGGATGTGTGTTAGGCAGAATATATATTCTTCCAGGCATGTCTCAAAGGGCCTGCTCATAGAAGTGTTTACGTGGAAACCACAACTCCCTGAGGAAAACAAAATTAGGGAGGAAAATTTCTGTCCACTTGCTAGAATTTGCTATAACCTCTGGCACCAGATTATGTTCCAAAAAGAGCTGATTTTTTTTTTTTTATAAATGATATATTAGAAACTGGGGAAAGCCATACATTGAAAGTACATAGTCCTGTGCTAACCAGGTTTTCAGCTCGACTGCAGGAGGAGAGTGTTCTTTTGTTGGAATATATCCAACATATCTGTACTCATTTGGAGTATATCTAGTGTTCTTTTGTTGGAATATATCCAACATATCTGTACTCATTTGGAGTATATCTAACTGCAAGAAGATGCATAATGGAGGCATAAAAAAAATACTCCTGTGAAGATGCATTTTAGCCAAAGATGCCAGCCACCCTGCTGACACGTCAGGACTACTGACTTATGCTGCTAAGGAGGGTTTGCGTAGGTATCTTTGCACAAGGGAGACCTGAAAAGTTATTCATCCCAGTTAGTGTGTTTTTCATGCTGTGGAAAGAAAGGAAGAAAGAGAGGAAATCTCTTTTCCTTTTTTCTTCTCTCTCTAGATGATGTGTGGGGGATGAAACAGTTCTCTCTGGAACCAGTAGGAAAGCACAGGCAGGAGCAGATGTTCCTGGGAAGTTCCTGGGTTTTAGGGAAATGGAAAGACCTGAGGCATCTAATGCATCCCCCTCCCTACTAGTGAAATGGCCAATAGAAGAGGAAATAAGAGATTGAGCAAAGCTGTGTGCTGGTAGAACAACACTGACGTGATGGCAGTAATAGTAATTTCAAATAGTGAGCAGGAACTGGCTTGATTGCAGTTACAGGAGGGTTACACACATTATAACAGCTGGCATTTTGGAACATGGCCTACAAAATACACTAAAATGGTGAGTCACCTCAAATTTCACTTGGACATTTTACGTGTCTATGTGCACCCATGGCAGGTTGTTTGCCATCTCCCATTTCCCCCTCTGCTACAAAAACAGAGCCCAGTTCAATTTACCTTAGTAATAAATTTACATACTTTCACATCCAAAGTGATGGAAAAAGGCTGAAAGTCTACTGCAAAAACAGAACTAAACTGAGATTTCTCTCCCGAGGGCCCAACGAACACACTGTGAACAGTACATCTCACCACTGCTTAGCCTGCTAATCTTCCAGGGCTCCGAAACCTGAGACTTGGTAAGCTACAGCGAGATTTAGAGCCTGTGCGCTGAACATGGCTTAGCTCTGGTAGAACGACCTGCTCTCCTGAAGCTGATTCTTCCTCTCCTGGTTTTAATACATTTTCTGTTCTAATCACAATTAGAGCCCTCTCTTTCTTCCTGTCAGGTTCTCCCCCTTGACACACACAGATTAGTTTTACTTCTTAAAGCCTGGGAATACACAGGCATATCTATATCTCTAGACAGATGGGAAAGAAAAGGTCCAAGTAATAAAGCTCAAATCCAGCTTGAAAGCTCAATTTCAACCAAAACAGTGATTTAGCCTTTTATAATGAGACCCTTAAGTTAGAAAATTTAAATCAAGATGAGAGACGTTGTTCCTATTTTATAAGAACTCATATAAATAACTCGAGTGGAGGTTTCATGCCTGCAGATAGTTTTAAAAAATTTCAGGACAGTATCCTTCCTTCAGGTTATGGCACAAAAGGTAAATAAGTCTAACAAAAATATTGGTAGGAGAGCAATCTTTAGAGAGAGAGGGATAAACTTGCTCTCAGCATGCAGAGCTGGGTCCTGATTCTTTATCTGGCTTCTAGAATCATTATGATGAAAAAGAGAACCCAAAAAAGTCCTCGTTATATGAAAGAAACATTGCGGAGTGCTGTTTCCTGGAGCTGGATTTAAACCAGAATCTCTTGTGTGGGTGAGACTTTAAGAATTCCTTTAAACATGACTTGGATCGTGAGGCATCTGCAGAGCATTACTGCTCAGATCCCTGGACCACCACTTCTGCGTATGGATAGCTTCAGTGAATGTATTGGCTTTTTGAGGGTTTTCTTTTCCCCTGATCTAATGTTGTACCATCCTCTGTTCACCAAGGGAGTGGTTTCCTCATTTGTGATGTGGCAGCTTTTGCCAGTTTTGGAAATTCCAGCTTGAAAAAAAAATGCATCAGCATCTACAACACGTTGTTATAATTATGTCTGAACCAAAAATCATTTGCATTATCTAGTCAAAGGGAAGTTCCTACTCTGATCTGTGACTGAACTTTGCAACTTGACTGGCCTGCTTTTTTGCATTGCTTTTTTATGCTAAGAGCTTCTAGGGGAAAATAAAAGCTACCTGACATGGGATAAAGGTTGATGGAGCTAACTGCATCCAAATGGGTATTAGCAATTTATTTAAATGCATTTTCTGACTCGGCCCCAGAAAAAGGAGGCATTAAGCTGCCGGCACCACCAAATTCATCTGCATGTTTGCAAGCAGGCTTCCTTTCCCAGGGTGGCCGCATGAGCTATGGAAAGAATTCCCTGGCTGGCAGCAGCCTGGAAGGCGGCAGGAAAACACAGAAGAGCCGCTCTCGGCCGCGCAGCCCCTGCGAGGCCCGTTCGGCGCAGAGATAAAGTTCAGTGCCGTGCGGTTTCGCAACTGGGTTCACAGTGGGGACTGCTGTTGTTTACTTTAGGGGAAGATGGAGGCGTGCAAGGGAGAAGGGAGTCACTCCACCATGTGCTGCCAACTGCTCGACACCCCGCTGCAGCTCTGTTCGTAATGATTTATGCAGCTGCTGGATGGGCTCTGGTTTCAGGGGATGTGAGCTGCAGGAGCAGGTGGGACTCCCAGGCAAGGACTCCAGACCCGGGACAAAACAGAAAGAGAAATCTGTCCTCTTCCCAGGGTGGTGAGGGGTCTGACAAGGAAGTACTTTGTGAGCTTAACTTTCCCCCATGGTGCCAGCCCCCAGGATCCCTGCAAAACCACCTGCCACATCAGGGTAATAGGAGCCTGTATAAAAATGCAGGAGAACTAGTCCAAAGTATAAGAGCAAATGTTGTTGCGCTGCTCAACATCTGAGGTAATTACTGCAGTAATTCTTCTGTGTGCTAGAAGTTCTTTGTTTGGGTCTGTGTACATGCACATCCTTTCAACTCCTCAACTCTGACATGCAGCACTTGCCAAGCTAGTATTTTATATCACCTCCCACGTTAACTGTGGCATAAAGAGGGACAGGATGCTCTTTATTTACTGCCATTCTGGGGATTCCTCTCCAGGGCTTGCTATCGATGTTTTTACAATTTAAAGCAATTTGTAATTTAAAGCCACAATACCCAGGCCAATGATAACAACAGTTCTCCTATTGAGCTCCGTGGAAGTTCACATCCTTCACTTTGTATTCCCCGTCTCCCCTGCCTGCACTTGATGCGTTTTGCCAGTAGGCTGATATCAGATGTAATTTTCAAAGAACAGAAGCTTCTGTGATATTAATTTCACATGCTGTTTTTGTACTGAAGTGTGTGCATAGGGGAGATCATTCTGGGGCAAAAACTTTGTGGTTGAGGATGGGTATGGGAAGGGCTGCCTTCCTGGGAGATGCCTGGGACTGAACCTGGTTTCTCAGTTCACACCTTACTCCTCTGCGTGCCACTTAGTAGTCTGTGGCAGGGACGATGAGCTGCCTACCTCAGGCAGGGGCTGTGATGAAGGTTAATGCAGATGAAAAGCCCTGTGCGTCAGTTTGGCTGGAGTTAGTGGGACCCTCGCATGTGTTTTGGGCTTTGTGACCCTAGGCTTATAATTAAAGATTTGTTGGTATCAAGTTAATCTCTAAAAAAAAAAAAATCATTATTCATTTTCCAATTGGGCTATAGACCTTCGTGTATGATATATTCCTTTAAACCTGGAGGTTTTGACTGTTTCTTTTGGAAGATGAAATGTTATTGGAAGGAAGTCTGGGCTCAGAAGGAGAAAGAGGGAAAAAAAGCTTTTAGACCACAATTTCAAAGTGACCTCATTAGCCCCTCTAAGTGAGCAGCTCTCCAAGTCATGGCAGTGATAGACCGTAGGACGCTACTATGTGTCAGGCCTTCCTGGCCTCCTGCGTGCTGTATATATTTTTCCCATAGCCTTCTTTGCACTCTGGCCAGGCCAAGATTTGTGTTTGGGAAAAGTTCTCAGGACCATTGGAGTCTCCTTTAGTCCAGCTCTGAGCTCCTCTTTGCTCTGTTAGTTTTGCTGACGCATATACTGGAGAAAAGCTGGCGTGAAGGTTACTGAATGAAACTTGTGAAAGGAGTGGGGGACACTGAGCAATCTTCATCTGTGTATGAGCAGAAGTTGTAGCTCCTTTGCCCACACTTATACTGAGGACATAAAGAAAAGAGAGAGCTTTATGTATTCATATTTCTCACCTATATGCACAGGTACAGGTTGATTTCACTCTCAACCACTTCAAGGAACTGAAATTCCTTTTTTCTCATGGGTGATGCATACCTGGTGACTGGTCCCTATCAGTGTTTAAGAACCATAACAGTTTTGAAAAGAATTTACCATGTCTACATATTATTCTGTTTTGTCACTCCCTGCTGGCACCCTGCCCTCTTAGCTGCTCTCTAGCAAAAGGGATAGGATGCTTGTAGCAGAGCCTGCAAAGCTGTGCACAGCCCTGAGTTGTCTGCAGGCATCTACATACCCCATCTACGCATTTCCCTGTTCAGATGGGGAATAACTGGGACATGGGGGGCAGAAAAACCATCCCTCTGCCTCCAAACAGCTCACGTTTGCATCATATCAGTTTTTGAAAACTTAAAATCCACCCTGCACTAGTTATTTTCAGGATTGCAACCCAAAGGATGGGCTAATCAGTTCCTTTTTGTACAAGTGTACTGAACTCCTGTCTCTTCTGGCTGGTACCTCAAACAACTTAGTGCCTAAGAAGACTTGGAAGGATGTGTCTGGGCTTTGTTTTCCAAAATAAAAAACACCTTGTGGGAACTTAGGTCTGTCTCTGCATGCATCCACATCATGACTTCTTGGCCTTCACCATCCTTCCAAAGCCAGGCAAATCCACAATAAACAGAAAGCAGAAATTCTTTGCGGGCATCTTCTGTGTGATAGGCGATTGGCTTGCTGGCTTTTGAATCAGTTCTTTGGATGCATCTGGATTTCCTAGTAGAACACCAATTTCCAGGTTTTGTATTTTAGGAAGGGAATATATATCAACAGTTGCTTAATAGTTATTTCAATGAGCTAAGCACCTAACTAACTATTGAAAATTTAAGCTACAAGGTGTATAAGTAAACAGTTTTGAGATGCTATTTCTAAACAGGCTTAGCAGCACATAAGCCCGGCCACAGAAATTGTTCTTGGTCTAGTTCAATGACCCTCAACAGCAGTTTTGTTACACTGGTCTGTATGGTGATTATCTTTTCCTCCTAACTTTGGACTCCTTAACATTCAGCTTGAAGATGATAGAAATGTCTGTTTCTTGTTCTTCACTATGAGGGTGGTGAGGCACTGGAACAGGTTGCCCAGGGAAGCTGTGGATGCCCCATCCTGGGAAGTGTTCAAGGCCAGGTTGGATGGGGCTTTGAGCAACCTGGTCTAGGGGAAGGTGTCTGTGCCCATGGCAGCGGGGTTGGAAGTAGATGATCTTTAAGGTCCCTTCCAACCCAAACCATTCTATGATTCTATGATATGATTCCAGAGAGAAGTTTATAGGACAGCCTCATCAAAAACAGAAATGAAAAGAACTAGAAAAGAGTTGTGAATATCTGAAGGCTTTCCGTACTTGGGCCTTTTTCAAGCCATGTTTGATTCCCATTTCTAACTATGCACTACCAGAACACCATTTGAAAATTTAAAAATTTTACTTAATGGGAATTTCAAGCATAATATCCTCACTGAGCACCCTGGAAAATGAGGACTTATTTTACAGCTTAATTCCCTTTTAGTTTTCCTGGCAAGAAACATGCAAATCTGTTTTGCCTGTTTGCCAAGAGGAAAACAAAAGTCTAGTTCCTCACCTTTCTAGAAAATTCCTTACTACTCATCCCCTTGGATGTAACACAAGCTATTTGAACCCCTCTGATCAGTAATATAAAATATGTGCTAGATTCATCCCAAAAGCATCATCCCCTGGATTAATGCATACTTTCCCTTTTGCGTCCATCTGCTGGCCAGCCTGCTGGCTCTCTGCCTGCTCTATACATCAAATGGTGCAGAGCACCATTGGTCACTGGCCGTGTCAGCTTGGTGTGGCATCGACCTGGGCAGGCAGGGAGGAAAGTCCTACTGGAGGATAAAGCTGTATATCTTTTTTTTTCATTGTTTTTTAGTACATTGAAAGTTAGAACTAATAAGGGTTTAATTCTCCCTTTTCCTATGATCTGCATATAGCAGTGAACTTGTACCTTTCTGGTGATCTTTGCTTTCTGTCTCTTGACATATACTTGATCTCTGCAGTCAGATCATCTGCATATCTTCTCTTGAGACCTCTTTATGCTAACTGTGTATTTCAGGGTTTTCTCAAAGAAAAAAACAAAAAAACAAAAAAACAAAAAACGAAGCGGGGACTATCTTCTGCTTCCTCTATGTATTTTAGTTCTGCAGCTAAACTTGCTCCCACCATTAGTTGCTTAGACCAAGACAAACAGTACAGCCAATACTTTTTGCTGTAGCTGAAACCAAAGTATAGGCAGAATGAGTATTTCCAAGCTTCCTAAGATTATGGGATAAACAACATGACCAATCAGGTAATTTCCAAATGGGCTATTTCCCTTTTTTATTGCTTTTCAGTATTTTCCTTCCCTAACACAACAGAAATCTTGCTCTTGTTTGCCAGGCCAAGCTTCAAACAAATACAGAGAGATAAAAAGTAACCTAAATGTTTTTAACCCAACACTCCTCTCTCGTTATTGTTAGCAGAAAGTCCAGCTGTGATGAAGAGACTGTGCCCCGGTGCTAGCAGGGGGACCACAACATCAGAGTATAAAGGCAGGTGCTTGTCAGCTTTAGCTAGCAACCAACACCATAGTTCTCTGTTAAATTTCCTTTGAAATTCAGTGATCGGGTGTGTTGGGACACACAAACAGTATAAACATGAATAATACTAACAGCAGTAAACATGAGGCATTTTAGCCAAGGACCGAACTCAAAGTTTCACATGCTAAACATAGCCTCAGAAGTGTAAGCCATGGTTCAGGAATAATGTCTTAGCCTGTATAACATCGCTTCACTCAGCTGAGGCTTCAGATACAGACAATAAAAAATGTTTCTATAAATATATTAGCAACAAAAGGAGGGCCAAGGAGAATCTCCATCCTTTGTTGGATACGGAGGGAAATACAGTGACAAAGGATGAGGAGAAGGCTGAGGTACTTAATGCCTTCTTTGCCTCAGTCTTCAATAGTCAGACCAGTTGTTCTCTGGGTACCCAGCCCTCTGAGCTGGAAGAGAGGGATGGGGAGCAGAATGAAGTTCCCATAATCCAAGGGGAAATGGTTAGCGACCTGCTACACCACTTAGACACACACAGGTCTATGAGGCCAGATGGGATTTACCCAAGTGTACTGAGGGACCTGGCGGAGGTGCTCACCAAGCCACTTTCCATCATCTATCAGCAGTCCTGGTTAACCGGGGAGGTCCCAGTTGACTGGAGGTTAGCAAATGTGACACCCATTTACAAGAAGGGCCAGAAGGAGGATCCGGGGAACTACAGGCCTGTCAGCCTGACCTCGGTGCCAGGGAAGGTTATGGAGCAGATCATCCTGAGCGCCATCACATGGCACGTACGGGACAACCAGGGGATCAGGCCCAGTCAGCATGGGTTTATGAAAGGCAGGTCCTGCTTGACTAACCTGATCTCCTTCTGTGAGAAGGTCACCCGTTTAGTGGATGAGGGAAAGGCTGTGGATGTTGTCTACCTGGACTTTAGTAAGGCCTTTGACACTGTCTCCCACGGCATTCTCCTGGAGAAACTGGCTGCTCATGGCTCGGACAGGCATACTTTTTGCTGGGTAAAAAACTGGCTGGATGGCTGGGCCCAAAGAGTTGTGGTGAATGGAGTTAAACCCAGTTGGTAGCCAGTGACAAGTCCTGTTCCCCAGGGCTCAGTACTGGGGCCAGTTCTGTTCAATATCTTTATCAATGATCTGGACGAGGGGATTGAGTGCACCCTCAGTTAGTTTGCAGATGACACCAAGTTGGGCGGGAGTGTTGATCTGCTGGAGAGTAGGAAGGCCCTGCAGAGGGACCTGGACAGGCTGGATCGATGGGCTGAGGCCAACGGTATGAGATTCAACAAGGCTGAGTGCCGGGTCCTGCACTTGGGTCACAACAACCCCATACAATGCTACAGGCTTGGGGAAGAGTGACTGGAGAGCTGCCCGGCAGAAAAAGTCCTGGGGGTGTTGGTTGACAGCGGGATGAATATGAGCTGGCAGTGGGCCCAGGTGGCCAAGAAGGCCAATGGCATCCTGGCTTGTATCAGGAATAGTGTGGCCAGCTGGACTAGGGAAGTGATTGTCCCCCTGCACTCAGCTCCGGTGAGGCCACACCTCGAGTACTGTGTTCAGTTTTGGGCCCCTCACTACAAGACAGACGTTGAGATGCTGAGGCGTGTCCAAAGAAGGCCAACGAAGATGGTGAAGGGTCTAGAGCACAAGTCTTGTGAGGAGCAGCTGGGGTTGTTTAGCCTGGAGAAGAGGAGGCTGAGGGGAGACCTTATCACTCTCTACAACTACCTTTGAAGGGAGGTTGTAGCGAGGTGGGGGTCGGTCTCTTCTGCCAAGTAACAAGCAATAGGCCAAGAGAAAACAGCCTCAAGTTGTGCCAGGAGAGGTTTAGGTTGGATATTAGGCAAAACTTCTTCACCAAAAGGGTTGTCAAGCATTGGAACAGCCTGCCCAGGGAAGTGGTTGAGTCCCCATCCCTGGCGGTATTTAAAAGATGTGTAGATATTGTGCTTAGGTACATGGTTTAGTGGTGGACTTGGCCGTGCTAGGTTAACAGTTGGACTTGATGATCTTAGAGGTCTTTTCCAGCCTAAACGATCCTATGATTCTATCCAATTCTGAATTGAAAATATTTAGCTCTGATATTTATACATGAGCAATGAGGCTGACACATGTCAAGAGAAAGAGCTGGTACCATTGTTCTTCACTATGTTGGTAAAAAGGTATTTCATTCTGGATCCCCGAAACTTGCAGCCTTCCATAAGTGCTTTTAGGAAATGTGGATTGTGGCTCTTTCAGCTTATCAGAAATGCACGCAAGCAGTTTTGTGTACATATAGGGGAAGAAACAGGGAGCTAGGCAGACCTGGAGAATCACTCTTACAAAGGCAGCTTCCACTTTACCTGAAGCGTTTATACTTTATGCTAATTGATTTTATTTGAATAAAAACTAATGTGAGACTCAGGGTCAACGAGGTCATGCTATTCAAAGCAAAGAAAAATACTTCTAACCCTCATCAAGCTCCTTAATTCCTCTTTACAATGACAGCATAACCCTATATTCATCTAGCATCATTCAGATAGTATAGTTGTTAAATTATATTGTATATCTTAACATTGAGAGGTAAACACTTTCTAAATTATTAAGCATTGAAGACGATGCACTTATAGGAAGGTTAGTTCTCCCATCTTTTAGTAAGCTTTGTGGGCTGTCTGTGATATCTGATCTGAACACTTATAGCATTCAAGGTTTAAGGATATTGATTCCTTTTTAATGTGGCTAAAACAATAGATTTGCAAGTGCAAACATCATTAATAAAAGAAACTTATTTTATGTACGTAGCTTAAAGTATTTGAACATAATATTTTGATTCTTGCAACACTGTCCCTTAAAGTATGATTGTATTAAAATGAGCACATATGTAAAAAGTATATCTATTCAGTATGTCTGATCCATCCACGCTCATTTCAAAGCTTGCTGGAAGCCAATGGACTTTCCATTGCCCTCAGTCAGGCTTTAGATTATTCCTTACCGGTCATTCAGTGAAGTATGTGGCTACCTTTGTACGAGTGGTAAGAAGTAACCTCCATGGGTCTTGTGTTTTAATGATGAACCAACACGCTTAGGATACAGGGATCTGGATTACGTCCTTGCTGGCAAAACAATACTGATCCTGATTTATATGTTCCCTTGGAGTGGGTCTTTGGCTAAAAACATAAATATTCTCAATCTTTCTAGGTGGCACATGGTAACTAAGTGCAATTTTCCTTTCTTCCAAGAAAGCCTGATAGCTAACTCTTTCCTGCCCAACCTTGGTTGTGTACTATTGTATTCCAGAGGCCCAGCTGGGGCTACTGCAGGCATATCTGGCAGCCTGTGTAATTCTGTGAGTGCTGACCAGGATGGTTTCTGGGTTTCTGCAGACATGGCCTGTAACAAACCCTGAGGGTCTGTCTTATAGCAGCCTTCCCCCATATAGATATCTCCTGATGGGCTCTCACCTGTGCTGAGCCAGCAAAGCCCAGTGGCCAGCCAACCCCCTTCTGTATGTAGCAAAAGAAAATGGGGAAGCCTCTACGTGTGCTTTCAGGTCACCCTTTTATAACTTGCCAGATAAGTATCAGCAACTGAGGAAATAGGGTTCAGATCTGTGATCCAGAGACAGATCCCATACACTATTAACACTGTCCTTGAAGTGGAATTACAGCTAAGGTGGAGACAGGGGTGGAAATAAAGATGCTCCAAAGAACTGTGCCACTGTCTAATCATCAAAAATTGAAATTGCAAGTTCCTCACAGACTTTGGTTTTCACTTGTCGTTCGTTCTGTATACAAATGAAAGAAGAAATATCTGTACTGCAATGTTGAGGCTTGCAGTGTCTGCATTCATGATTCAAGGACTTGCTTTGCCTGATCGTGCTAGGAGAGGATGCTTTGATGTCATGAGTCACATCACTAGATTCAGAAGATAATTTGTTGAGCTATATGCAGGAAAGGACTACGATGTAAGAACTACAAGTGGCTGCTTTGGGCTTTATGGTTTTGGGAGCTCTGCAGTTTTGTGTGACAGTACAAGAGAGCCGGTCCAGTTTGCTGGCAACAGCTCTCTCAGCAGAAGTAGCCACTCCCCAGACCTCTGGCAAATTGAAAGTCCAGACTTAGCCATGCTGTTCCTTAAAAGTGACATAGCCACAGGAATGGATTTGTGACAAGATGGCAAGAGAACAAATCCCACCATAAAAGAACAACAATGAAAGGCCATAAGGGGGGAAAAAAATGAATTCCAGAGTGGGCTGATGTGCTTACGCAAGACAATTTACACAATCACAGCATTGTACAAAGAAACAAAGATATGGCCTTGGGGAAGCCACTGCCATTTTGTAAGTAATAGTTAAAAAATGCTTGCACTGACTGTACCAAGAAATGCCTGTAGAGGCAGGGGCCCTAATAAGGAACAGCAGGCAGCACTCCAGTGGGTAAACAATAAGACATGGCTCCCTGAGCAAAAGACTGGCCCTCGTAAACACAAAAGGCTTTATGCGGCTGTATCTCTGAGCCACGCAGCCTCGCACTGGCCTTTGTGTAAATACTTCTGGGCTGGATATATTCTTAGAGATGCATGGGGACAAGAAGTTTCACAACAAGAACTTCCATCCTCACTTTATATTATTGTTTGTGTCTCCGGTGCGTTGGGAACTCGGCATGCTCAGCTGTGTTTTTAGAGCAAGTTCTTCCAGCATGGCTTCTTTGTTCCTGTTCTGCTCCAATCTGCTTGTATTTAGGTTTCCCCAGCAGGGTGGGAAAGCTCCACAAGTGTCAGTAAAATACTAGGCTTTGTTTTCTTCTTTCAAGCTAAGAATCTAGCAAATGATAAAAAGTGCTTTGGCAATCAAGTGTTGTGGGAAAAAGGTGGTTTTGCAGCTAGGAATATAAATTATTGGTGACTGATTTGGGAATATGGTAGCTGACATTTAAAACAAACAGTAGCTCCCCAAGGTCATCAAAGCAGAATGGCTGACTGGATGAGGTGGCTTTGGAGTGCTGCACTGAGTTTCCAAAATGCTGGTGATTAGGATTTCAGACCATGGGAATCCTAGTTTGATGAGGCGACATATGGCGAGATCTGTTGTTGCTCAGAATTTCTTTTCTTTCTATGTTAGCATAGATTAAGAGATAAGCAAAAAGGGATTTTTATAAAGTAACAAAGAAAACTTGGGAAAATGATCCATAAGGAAAAAACAAAGTCATCAGGTTTTTTAAGGGAGCCTTAACATATCAAGTACTCGACTTCACAGAACAGCAGTAGGATTTGGTGGCAAAATCCCAGTCTAGATGATGTTTTGCTAATAAATAAGTAAATAATCTGTAGATTTCAGAAGTAGACTGATACTTCTGTAGATATATCAAACACAAGTTCCAAGGGAGTAAAGAATTATTGTGGGCAGTTGTAAGTGAAGAGTGTCACGCTACTATAAAGTAAGTGGTGGTTGTTGTTGGTGGTGTTCTTACTACTATTATATGTGAGACTGCAGTTTAAATGTCTAAGAAGAAAATTCTTAACAATTAAGGTATAGCTGTCAGGGTAGGAAATGGCAGACATGCCACTCTTTCAGCTATTTGGAGTCAGACTGCATAGAGCACTTCAGAGTATACTGCCTGAAACACAGCAGCATCACTCAAGGAAATGGCAAGGCTAGCTCAATGGGCTGTTCCATTTTGGGTTGTAAGTTGCTTCCTCCAAGCCTCCAACAGTGTCCTTCCTCTCCATCCTGCTCAGACTTTCACTTGCAGATAGAACTGTGTAAGTATCTACTATAGTTAAATAATGTGAAATTTCACGTGTGTGTCTACTTTCTGATTTCCTCACTTTCTAGTCAGAAGAGACAGAGGCTTGCCAAAGATGAGATGACACTCCTTCTCATGCCCTTAGGATGGACAAGATGTACAGTTATGCTTCAGTTTCCAAGTCAGTAGGTTCAGCATCAGAGAGGAG
The DNA here is from genome assembly GCF_965183815.1 of Platalea leucorodia. Lineage (NCBI taxonomy): Eukaryota > Metazoa > Chordata > Aves > Pelecaniformes > Threskiornithidae > Platalea > Platalea leucorodia. The sequence continues at coordinate 28,432,276 of NC_138826.1, forward strand.
CAAACCATCTTGGTATGGACATATATGTGCAGGTTCGGTGAGATTGAGGTCTATGTGACAACGTAAAAGGAACCATTACTTTAACGCTACCAATAGCATTTAAGATACCTATATTCATGTAGTCTTAGGTGCCTATGCAGGTCTCCAACAGCTCTCAGTTTAGAAAATGTCTAACTTTAAGCCACCACTTTGTCACTGTGTCATCACAAGCAAAGAGCTTGCTGGTATGACGCACCACACAAGAAAGAGCGCTGCTCTCCTGGTGCTCCGATCTCCATCATTTTCAGATTCTTCTGCACTAATAGAATAACACTCTCTTTCAAATACACGATGCAGCCAAAACCTTGGAAATGTTTCTTCTCCTTTGCTGTGTTTCTTAAATAATTTGGCAGACAGATATTCCTGTATGTGTCTCTGTGAGGTTATGCCAATTTGTTACTAGCCTGCCTGATAAGATACTCCAAGTTGTACTAGTGACCAGTGATTACACATGGTTGTTTTGTTTCAGTTTTTGTTTTTCACTTGAATGTAAATCTTCTAGGATCAAAAGGCTCTATAATCAAAAAGAGGTTATGAAAGAAATGTTTCCATCTCTTCCTGCCATGTGCCTTAAGGCTACAAAAGCAGTTCTCTTTCAACCCTGAAAAGAAATAATAATAAAAAAGCAAACAATTAATTAGAATGTGAAATTGACTTCAGTGTGAAGCATGGAAGCTTCATCACTGAGTCATTTAAAATGGGACAGTGAGAGGGGGAAAATGCTGTGTTAGGGGAAGACTGCGCTAACCTAGATGACTGAGCAGGCATTCTCTGGCAGGATTTCTAGGGGTCTGCTGCACAGCAGATCAGCAATAAACCCAGGAGGCTGCTGTACCAGCTGAAACATTAATGCGGACCATGACTATGTTGAAAGAGATTATGTCCTCTGAAAAGAGCTTTTTGGGGGTTGCAATTGTTTATGTTTGTAATTCTGCAATGGGAATTTCAGGTTTTTGTATAAACAATGGGAAAAGTGAACTAAGCAACATGAACTAGTATTTTACTCACTTTTGAGAAATCTTTTGTAAAACTCGATGTTTACATGACAGTTAGCACTGTCCTCCTGCCAGAAGATATTGAAAAGAAAGGAAATGAACTGTGCTGTCATTTACACCCCATGAAAAGACATTTGATAGCTTAGAAAGATTTCTTGGTTTCTCTAGTGACTTGTTTCTAATGTAAGCTTGCTGTCTTTATATTCTGGTCACGTACGGAGCCAAGCAAAAGCAGCACTGTAAAAAAAACAAGGATACACCGTAGGGCCAAATCCATTCTAATGTAGCTTCATCGCAGTTGGTGGAGTTAAGCCAGGAGAGAATTTGTCCCAAAGACTTTGGAACAACAACAAAGTATTAAAATGAAGCCTAATAGAGCATTAGAGCTGACAGGAGTAACAGGAATTTATTTGCAATTAACTTTCACTCAGAATATAAAGAAAAATGATAACAGGAAAACTTTCCAAAGCTGTAATGAGCATGCGCAACCTCTGTCTTCTCTGAAAAAGAAGCTGGCCTTTCGCATAGGTTTCCATAAACGTATCTCCCTATAAATATACACTGTTATCTCCTGGTTTTGATCAGCTCACTTGTCCAGTTAGGTCCATGCAACTGCTAACTTTTAAAGCTGAGTCCTTGCCAAAGCTGTCTGTGCTCTTCAAGTAAAACAAAACATTGCACATGTAAAGCAAAAAAAAAAAAGCGTGTCGCTGATCAAGACAACGATAGGAATGACCTACTAGGACAGATGCACACCACATCACATAATAAATATATCGTTACTGCATATGGTATGACATCACAGATGTGCCTGAACACACTTGATGATTTAGCACCTCTTGCTATGAGATAAAGCTGTGCCAGATTAAGGCAGAAAGCAATCCAGGCAGCTGAACTATGAAATGCTTTCACAAAGACTATAAGTAAATAATTTAATAAAGTATTCCATTCTTTTCAATATTGCACATTCAATACTAAAGGACAACAGGTGCTTCATGATCAAAGATCTCCAGTTACAAAGATGTGTAGGATATAGAAGCAACACTCTGGGGGGGGGTGGGAGTTGTGGGTTTTTGTTCCTTGTTTTTCTTTTTCCTTGTGTATCCTATCAAGAGGCTCTGGGCATTTAGTATAACTCCTTTCCACACAATCCAAGTCACGTGCTTTTGTAGAGTAAGGATTCAAGAAACTTTTGTTTAAGCCCATCCAGGGCTAGTAGTTAACCTGATATTCTTCATTTTGATCTGGGCTACATTATTTCTGTTTTCTAATCCTATTTGATAATGGCAGAATTTGCAGAGGTTCAGAAAAATATTTCCAGGTTTAGATTCCTACCAAAAACTTTCTAGGCCTGCTAAAGTGAATTGGATGTATCTAGATGAAAGACTTTTAGTATCACCTGTACCCTGGTTCTATGGAATAAATTGATAATAACTTTTCCTGTACTGCTCGGCATGCCTGTTTCCTGTCCCTCTGCAATTCAGCTTAGCAAAGGCCTACAAACATACAACAGGATGAGGCAAAGCCAAACATCCATAGTCTTTCAGAGCTCCATAAAAAGTTAGCTGGGATCTGGTTCAGTACAGGCTTTTGCAAATAGTAATATTTTATCTGATTCAATTAAATCAACTGTTTCTAATTCTTGATGAGTATTCTCACTCCTGTGACTGGAAACAGTAACTTCTTGTCCTGCTTCCACAGTCAGCACCTAACAATGCACGAAAACAGCACAAGCTGTTGATTAGGTCGCTAGTCAAGTTTGAGGCATGTAACTCAAGATCACTTGAGCCGCCCCAGCTGGCCTCGTGTTCTTTCCTAAATTCTGATTGCTGCTGTTGTCCTGCACCACTCCAATGACCTCTAAAGAGAGTAACATGTACGCTAGCTACAGATATTTGAGACCTAGTACAGTATTGCCACTGAAACTAAAAGTCACCTGAAATCTTAGTTTCAGCATCTTCTTCTGAAGGTATTACTGCAGGGTTTCTAAAACAGTACAAAAAGTCTTATAAGGATGACTTCTGTAGAAAGGAAATTCATTGGTACTGGAACTAACAGGGCACTGTGCAGAGTATTTGCCTCTGTCTGCTCTGAGGGTAGATGACGTATGCGTTCTTCAGACTGGGTTCATCACCCTCTGCCCAGGCTTACCACTCTTGTTACAGTACAAAGTTTGCCAGTACCAAACTATGGAACTTCTCTCCATCCTACTCCTTTCTAGTTCTGCCCATTATGAACCTGGCTCTGAATGCGCGGACATTCTTTTGCTCTTGCTTGGTACAATAATTTGAGAGAAGCACGGACCTTGAGAATATCACCACTTGTAACAGAACAGTGCAGTGAAAGTGACTGCTTTGGTGAGTCCATCTGAAGCCTGACACAGTGATCACGGTTTTGTGGTAACTGCTGCCCAGGTTGATGCCAGACCTGATTCCAGTCCTTAACTCCTCCTTTGGCGTATTGACAGTGATGTAGAATGATGCAGTGCTATTTTGTGCTTGTCACAGGGACAAGCAAGGATCAGCCATTAACTTCCCGTTGGGCTAATGGTTTTGACATGGCACCTACCTTTCTTCTATTAATACATACTTAACAAATTGAGGTACTGAGACAAGTGCAGTGTAGTTTCCTACAGACTGCAATTCGCACACTCTAGGAAAAGCTCTAAAAAGACTTGAAGGTTTGGGAATTAACTGTCTGTTTCTTGCTTGTTCGTTTTCTCCTCCATTTCCCCATAATTTTGCTAGAAAGAAAACTTTGTTTCACCCTTCCCTTATTCTGGATCATATGGATCAGAACAGTATCTAGTCGGGCATCTTGTTTTAATCAAAATAGGCAGAGATAGCACCAGCACAGGAACCTATTTTTATCATCTGAGAAACAGCTGTAGTTAAAGCAAGAAATAAATTGCAGACTAAATGAAATTTCAGTGGTCCAGAGTATGGTTATCACCTGTCTCCAGAATGCAGTCCGAGAACATATGTGATAGGTCCTAATATGTATATATGTGTTCTGGGGTGAGAATGATTAGGTGAGGACAATGCTCTGTGCTACTCTGAAGAAACACTGAAAGGCTCAGTCCACTCATCTCCTATTCCCTCCTACTCCCCACTCCAGAAAAAAACACAAGGTTTTTTACTATAAATCCCCCAAACTTCAACTTTTGGTTTTGGCAGATCATTGCACTGAACAAGTGTTTGCAGATAAACAGGGTGAGAGAGAAATCAGGCAGGCATGCTGGCACAAACATATTTAGAGTAATGCTGCAAATAGCCATAAGCAGGTTAGATAAGAAGTTCATGGGAAGAGTGTCATCAGAAAAATTGGGGGAGGGGAAGTGTGCTCTTAACTTTTTTTTTCTGATTGCTAGTCGTAGTCAAGATCATCTCCTTTGTCAAAGGGAAAATGCAGAGATTCTCTGTTCATCTGGGCAGAAGCAAAGCTTCTGGTAAGAGGGCCAGAGATCCTTTCCTATTAACCCTTGTGTGTTCCATGATTTGCTACATTATATAGAGTTTAAAAGCTCCAAAGGAGAAAGGTCTGGTATTAACATTATTCTTCACTATTTGTGAGAAACTGCCTATCACGCTAGACCTGGTAGAAACTCATGGATGGAGGCAGTCCCTGCCCCAATGAGTTTATCCTTTAGACAATGACATAGACTGAGGATTGGAAAACCACGTAGGATTACTTTTGTTTTGAGGGTCTGTGGAGTACATGGTATCAGCTGTTGTAGTCTTGTTACTGCCTACAGTGGCTACATCAAGTCCACGCTCAAATCAGCCACACTGTTCTGGCATCAAGTGGGGAAGTTCTGGGGTAAAGTAGACAGTGGTGTTAAGGTAGTTTCAGGGTTGGCTTTATGGACAGCACATTTTTCTCCTTAATTCAAATTTGTCTCTTTTAAGATTGAGACTTCATTTTGTGCTTTCAGTTTCTACCTGTGATTTTGATAAAGAAGTATTAAGCTGCATGTGAGGCTGCACATTTATAGCAGCAAAGGAAGGAGGCATGAGCTAAAAAACATTTAGACCTGCAAATAACATCTGGGCATAGATAAAGCATGAGAAAGAACATGAATCTTACAGGCTGTAGCTGAAGATCAAACACATTGAGAGAAGTTGCTTTTTCCATTAGTGTTTTCACATGGCTCTGCCTCCAGGCTTCAGGCAAGACCAGAAGCAAAAGTGCCAAAATATCATGAGAAAGGCTGCTCTTGCAAAATTTCTGGCCTGACCAGAAGTAGGAAAATCTCATGAAAGACTGTCGTCTGCTTTCCAGCCCTGCTTGGCACGTCCAGGAGGCTAAACCAGGTTCCACTTGGAAGTTTTGAACCATATTTTAATTCTTCTTTGGTTTCCCATGCCTTTTGTAAATAGTACTCTGTAAACCTGTGGCATGTCAGCTGTGGTAACTTGATACACTTATCCCCAGACCTGTGCAGACCAGCAGTGAAGAAGTGTTTTTCAACCCTTGTGTAAAAATTATTTATCATTTACTACTAAGCATAGATCCCGAGTCTATTGCAGTAGGAGCTGTACAAAATGATAGAAAAATACTTTGGCCACAAGAGCTTAGACTCTAATAGGTAAAATGGGATTTTGCTGCAGTTCCTCATCTATAAAATATGGATAGACAGTGTCACTAACCCAAGCGCATACAACTAGTCAGCATTCAACCTAGATTTTTTTGAATCCCAGTCCAGAGCTTAAACCACAAGACCATTCTCTCACATCCAAATGAATGTGCTACACATTACAAGAAGTCTAAAAGCAAACAAAAATATCTGAAAAGCCTGTTGTGCAGGAAACTGGCTGGGATTCAGTCTGTTGCCTCAGTGAGTTCACAGTCAGCCTAACTCACTCCAACCACATAAGTTTGTATGTTCTATTGTTGTGCCTGTGGTAGACAGTAAGCAGAACTGATTTTAAAGTCAATATACACAATGTCTGTGCTTATTAAAAGAAAGAAAAAAAAATCTAACTCCCAGGTTCTGCAACTAGTAAAACTAATGATGACCTGCAGAAGAAAAAGATATATTTTTGAGAATACATGACTGTAAAGTTGAGTGCTGGAACTACCAGAGAAAGGGAAGACAGTTGGAAGAGCTTGCTGACTCAGCCAGCCTCTGTGGAAGTCAAGTTCTCCAGGAATTTCTCCATGACTTTGGTGTCAGTTATGGAAAGCCATGTTATTTTGCTCACTTTAGAGGTTGCTATAATGTAACCAAAGTAGTAACGTGATTCCCATTAAACAACCCCCTTCCTCAATGCAATAAGCAATAACGATTAACTTCGATGAACTACAGACACATAGTCCAGTCACTCTTTATATTGAAGAAATAACACAAAACCCCCATGCTGTTTCCAACCTATATTTTACAGTTATGACACGTAGCCAGTAGCAACATGCTAGACTGAAGTTCCAGGGACACATGCATTTACCGAGGAGGACCCGGCTATGATTTTGAAAAGCATGAATTCCCTGGGGAGAACGTGTGGGGTAATGCAGTGCCTCAGGGCAAACTGGTAGAGCCAAGGAATATATTTCTGACTGTGCTAGAAAGATGCCCCATGCAAAGTCCATTAGGCAGAACAAACACAGCTCTGTTTTACGTGATGCGAATGGATTCTAAGGGCACATTACCGCCTTCTTGTAAAAAGGATCTTCTTTGTGACCAAAATTCCTGAGCATACTGCACACTGCAGCTAAACTGGGGAGGTCCGCACACAATCTCTCTGTTGTATTTCCGTGGTGAATATGTGGTACTGCAAAAGACAATAGCAGATGGGACAGTCCTCACTGACCAGTGAATGGGATTATCTTTCTTTAGGCTTATAATATTTTCATAACTTACTGAGCAGAATTGAACTGTCTAGGCTCTAATACATGAAGCAGTTTCAAAGAGCAGCTTCTGGACCAAAAATATTTAAAAGTAGTCCATAATTTGGCCTACAGATGTTGTGATGCAGTACAAAGGCAAAGCATTACTAGTGAATCTTGTACACAGGATGCCATGAGAAAGACCAGAATATGTCATAGAAAACCTGAGATATTTTAGGAAGGTTTCTAACTTTTATTTTCCTTATTTCTTTTGTATAAAGTAGTCGTCTCTTCCGCTGTTGACATTTCCCATCCCTGTGGGACTAGGGACCTTTGTGACTATATAGAAGGATAATGCCTAGCAGAGTGAATCCAAGACAAGTGACCACAGTATAAATTACTAATAGTCTTGCTCTTGCTCCACTTCTAGATAAAAGAGGACAGTGGCTGCAACTTGTTAAAAAAAAGGGTGATATTAGCTTTTGTTAGCTGACCAATGCATTCCTCAGGGTACCACTGTGCTCTTCCCGAGAATTACAACTTTCCTCCAAAGAAGTAAGAATAAAATTGAACTTTGATGGCAAAATAGCAAACCATTGCCTTCCAGAATCTCTCTTCTCTGTTGGTTACCCACCCCCAAGTGCTTAAACATATATTCTCTGAACTAGTAGGGTTTTGATTGAAGAATATTTTCTATAGACCCACCATAGTTATCCACGACCTGTGCCGGTTTTCTTTCCAGAAATACACCATTAACTACATGACCAGTACCAAAACAAATTACTATTTGAACACTTATTACTATTCCACAGGATGTAATTAATTCCTTAATGGGCAGGACTGCCACTTGTTTCAATGTCACTGCGTCTCAATGTGAGATGGGGAGCTTCGGACCAGACCTCTTAGAAGGATGGGACAGCATTCATCTCACATTTCAGCCTGCAACTATGCCATGTAAAAGCCAATCATGCTATCAAAGGGACAGGCACACATGGGAATGATGTTAAAGTGCTTAGCTGGCTGAGATTGATTAAATCACAAAAAATTGACAAGCATCTTGCAAAACTCTTCTGTTTGGATACATACAATAGACTGTATCTTGCAGATAGCTTTTGCAATGTAAACCTTTTAGGTTTCAAACCCCTGTCTTTAATGACATGAATGGTACTGTTTGCTTCAGACAAGGCTTTCTGCATCGCTCTTGCTACAGCACAAGGAAAGGCAACAACTCTGAAAGCCACATCTTGGTTGAGCTAGAGTTATTTTGAGAGACTATACCAGTAGGCATATCACACCCCATTTTGTGCACAGGGCATCTTTAGAAGAGCTGGTAGGGGCAGTGTTTCCATTCTTGGCCCTTCTACTGAATAATGGTGCCACAGCCATTACAACAGCCTTTATGTTATGGATGCCTGTCCACAAATAAATGGACTGATAGCATCCATATATATATATATATATACACACCAAAGGCTATCAGAGAAAGTGCTTGAATGCTAGTGACCCTCTTCCAAACCCAAACAATAACTTCATAGCTCTTTCACGTCCACTAAGATTTTCAGTGTTGTGTTTTAGTATTTTCTGGTAAGACAGGCATTCATAGGAGTTCATTTTTGGCTGGCGAGTGACAGTAAAGGGAAGTTCTCTGTTAGATCAGCAAGTGAGAAGGAAGACAGCATCCCTCTGCATGGCTCCGTGCAGCTGGCAGGAAGCCCCTCTCCAGCTCTTTAGTTCTGATTTCCTTCTTGGGGAAGCTGAGTGAGCGTGCTGTCTCTCTGAGCCCGCCTTCCTTTAGCACGCCCTGTCCCCTTACAGCCAGCCACGCACGTATGCGTGTGTACACGTACGCATACAGTCTTTCTTTGGGTGTCGTCTGTTTTCTTAATTAGATTTTAACTGCTTTGGCCTGTCAGTACAAGTATGAACAGAGCTGGGCTCTAAGTCAGTGTATTTGGAAGTTGAAGTTGGATGTCATGCAGCCACTAAAGTTTGTGTTTACTTAAACCATGACAGATCCTGATCCTACCGGTCAGAATCATGCAAGATTTATCATAATTTGTGCTAGAGAGACAATCACATTTTCCTGGGGTTATGTACTTTAAGGGAAGAGCACACTGTTCACTGTTTTCAAGTAACAACACGTAATAAGTAATTTGTGGCAGGTAATCAGAGCAATGATCTTCCTTTTTATTTTGCTTTCTTATGACAATATAAGCATAATACTGATAATACATAGTAGAAATTATAGTTGGATTTGAGCTCCAGGTTTGCCAAATGCTGTGAACTGCTACATTATGCAGCGTACCAAAGATTAAAAGGTGGAAAACATGACTAATGCAGTTGGTAAAACTAATGCTGAAATTCTTGCTTCCAGTGCCAGTTCCTTGTTTCATGTATCAGAGTTACAGGGGAATTCATGAGGACAAAGTCTGAGAACAGGGCATGCAGGGATCTCTTCAATGATATAAGAGGACAAGTGTCTATTTTTAAACTCCACCGATTCATTGGTAACTCTAAAAGACTTATAGCTCTACTTCTACTAACAGTGAATCAGAATAAGAAGCGAGGCATATCATACACAGAGGATTGTTTGCCAGGAGGAACGCAGAGAGATGTTTCAGAAAGATGGCTGATAAAGCCATTTAGCTCCAGAAATGAAAGTTGTCAATACAGCTTTTCAAAGCAACCCTAGAAGGGGAGTACAACAGAACCTGCTTCCACCTCCTCCTCTATAGCGAGCTATTGAGGTATTTCAGATCATGTTTCACTAGAGATATATCGTTATTTTCTCCATGCAGGCAAGGTACTTACTTTTGATTTTTCTTGCTGTTGTCTTCCCTCCTCCATCTTCATGTTCATTGAGAAGCATTACCTTGGCTCCTCCTTCCAGGAAGCACAAGATCGGTTAATTGCTCATGTTTGCATGAGGTCATACTGCAGTCAGTGCTCCACACAAACAGAGCATGCACGCCCTGATCAATTTGGTCTCAGGAAAAGATCTAATTAAAAAATACTACTTTCATGACATCTCCTTGTGGACAGGAGGAATTGAGTAGGAACAGAAAATTGTACAAGAGGAAGGTGTTTGTTGTACCCAACTTTGCATGATGTATCTGGCAAATGCTATTATAGTGTGGTAAAATGGAGGAGATCAAGGTTTTGATGAGAAACGGAGTTTTAAAGCAAATAAGAATACTGCTGCTTTGTAACAATGTCCTCTTTGTTCATTCTTCAGCCAGCATTCTCTGCATGGCGTTGCTAAGATCGTCCTGTATAACTAAGATGCAGTATAGAAAAATGGATTATCATGGGCTTCATCAAATGTTAAAATACCCTACTCACTTTCCAGAAAGATGGAAGGAACTTGCCCAAAGTCCTGGGAAGAAGCACATCAATGTCTGTTCTTTTGTTGACACATAGAAAGGATATGATCTTGTAATATGATATCCACAAGGTGAACGACTATCTGCAAGAAGTGGATGGGGGAAACGTACTTTGACACTGACTAGGCTGGAATTTTTCATAAGTGGACTTCCATCTTGAGACGGGTATCTTTAGTGACACTCCAGAGAACAATAATCCACAAGTGCAAGTGCATGCTGAACTTTTCTGTTGAAGGTATTCTCTCACTGTTGATGATTATGGTGGTGGAGAGCATCTTCTAAAGAGGAAAGATTGTTAGAATCGGACTCATGGTAAAATATATGAAAACTCTAAGGCAACATTTTTCCCGTGGACTAAAGCAAGGTTGTGAGGTTAGCTTGAATGAGAAGTAAGTAAAAGTTCCAGGACCAAAAAGGCACAAGAAAGCAGCATTTATTCAGACTACTCTTCAAATGCACCTGCATCTGTAGCCTGTAATAAGTTTGTTCCAGTCCTGCAGTCCGTCAAGTTACTTGCTTTCCCTCGAACTTTGGCAGAAGATTAATGTATTTGCTATATGTTTAACTACTTCTCTTTCTGAGGTAGCCTTCTTCAGAGTGAAACAGTATTAGTTAAAGATCAAGATAAGATAAAGATAAAAATACTCTCGTAAACGGCTCTAGAAGGAATCACCACCATTGATACAAGTCTCTTACCAAAATGGTAAGTGTCAAAAATACGGATGTTTAGTGTAACTGCTTCTTATTCCTCCCTGGTCCTTAGTTCCTGTAGGTCTTGACTAGCTTAAGCCACAGCTCTTGAAAATACAAAGTTGAAAGGGAAATCACAGTTGGGTTGATTTAATAGTGAGAGAGAAATTAGAACAGTGACAACAACTTTTATTGGCATTTAGAAACTATTAGTTTGAGTGATGATATATACTTATGGGTGTAAAAGGTGTTCAGGATTGATTTGTAGGACTTAAAAATGAGATCTTGGCCTTAGCGTAAGCCCACAAAGTTTGATTGAAAGTGTAAGAAGCAAATGGGGAGGGAGAAAAAAGATTTCAGAGAAAATTCTGTACCAGAATAGCAAAATGACTAGCATCACAAATTTAAACATCATTGGGTGATCATAAAAGCCAGTGAAATAACTTTTCTCCCAAAATTATTTGAATGAAAAAACTGTTCAGAAAATAATATTTGAGTTTATTTCGAAATGTTTCATTAGTTTGATAAAATAGAAATTATGTTGTTTCAACTCTAAGTTACTTTTTTTAGTTTTGCTATTTTCATCAAAGCATAAAAATCCCATGATTTTTCATCGCATGCAACTTCAAAGTGCTTTTCATCTAAAACCTTTTTTGCAGAGGTTTTCTAGGACTTTTAATAGTCTTCATATTTAAACATTTAAAACATTATATTACCTGCTTGTGATTATACAATATTCCTGTAGGATGAGGGACCATAAGCAGAATTTTAACTACACTAATACAAACAATACAAATATTTAAAATTAGAAAGGCTTTTATATTTTGGAAAAATACTAGAACAGCTTTGACTCTTACTCATAGTGATGACTAGTAATTCTGTCTCAAATGCACCATTCCCTGAATCATCCCCATAGTTGAATTGGTTGTAATTAGGTGCTTTTCACACTGTCAAAAGCAGTTTAGGAGTGAGCTGAATCTGAAAATAAACACTCATCATTTTTAACACGTGGATGCTGAAGCAACACCTTTCTTTTGTTTCAGTTTGATAATATTACATTGAGTTGTAGCTAAAAAGAGGAACAAATGTAAAATAAGGACTAATAAAGTCTGCAGAGGACAGAGTGTTTGGGGTGTGGTAAATAATGAAGAGGTCAGGTAACTGATACAGTGATCTCAATCATTGAGTAAGTTGCACACGACCATGTTTTAGCATGGCCAAATGTACAATTAGAGGGGTACAACTTGTTACCATAAGTACAGGTTTCTTCTCATGAGAGTGATTCTGAAACTGACCTCGTACCACTGCTGTTAATTAGCTAAACTTGAGTTTCCAATGTGACGCTATGAAAAAAATTGAACTTTTTCTTCATCGCTGATGGTCTTGTGCACTACAACAGCGTCGTTTGGTTTGGTTTTTAATCAAGACTAGTCATTAAAAACCAAAAAAAAGTACTCCAATTCTCTGAGCAATTAGGCCAGCTGTGCAGAAAGAAGCAGAAAGTTTACTACTTCCAAGGACCTAAGTGGGCAGTAAAATGCTGGGAACAGAGTGCACATCCGCTGCAGGCACGTCTGACCCGAGGGTCTTGGTGTCAGTTATGATGCAGGTACTGAAAACTTGTATCTCCAGCCTTGGATCAGAAAGAAGCAGATAGCTTTCTAACGAGGGGCACTGTACGGAATGAGAAATGTTTGGTTTACGTGGAAACGTGTAGAAAAGTACAAGGTACAATAAATGGTCGAGGGAGTTGCCCTGCCAGTTCTGACTCAGGATTCACATATCCATTGCACAATTTGAGTTCTTTCCACCACATAAACATGACAGCTAAATAAAGTCAGAATGCCACGCCAGCTGAAATTCTCAGCTAACAGTATTACCTGGCTTTTTTTGTTTGTTATTGTGGGCCAGATCATCCAATATTACAAACAGATGTATCCCCACAGACTTGAACAGAATCACACTCATTTGTCCCTGTTAGGCTTGCCTGCCTTCAGCCTTAAGGCCTAACACTCAAAACACAGCTGAAAATTTAGGAGAGGTTGTGAGGTAAAACCCAACAAGGACAGGGAAGAAGGAGTAAAGATTTTGAAAATCCTAGTTCTGTAATTCTGTTTAAAATGGAGAACTAATTGCAAACTGTCCACCTGCAACACAAAATCTGCAGTGCAAAGAATATTCTCTGTCAAGAACTTGATGAAAATACTAAAGCCAGTGCAGATATTCTGACTTAAAATGGAATTCTGGTTTTACTTTCTCTTTCTTTCGCCCCGCTGCCATTCAATGGGGACAGAAAAAGTGGAATTTGAGGTGGTCAAAATGTTAGTTGGGTCATTATTTCACTCTAGATCATTACTTTCACTTGTTTTAATCCAATGTATTCAGAGCTTCATCACCCCAGCATCTGAAGTGTACTTCCTGCCTCAAGAGAAGTTTCCATATCAACTATTTAGATAGGCAAAATTCTATTAATTCATTGACTTGACTGGTGGGCTCTTTTCCCAGAGAGTGTACTCAGTATTTGAGAGAAAAAGCTGTCTTCCACTTGGTAATCTGTCACGACTATACCTCTTATTTTCTATCTTATGGGACTTGTAGAGTCTATTTGTATCATGGTAGTTCTGAAGTAGCTACTTCTAGAACTGGAAATCGCATGCTGCAACGCATGCAACCCCAGTTCTCTACGTGGCAGTGCACTGGGTTGTGTAAGGTATAACTGTTTTGAGCCCAGCCAGAGTTCAGGTCCAAGTGACTTCTAACATCCTACGAATCAGATATTTTAGCATCAACCCTGTTAGACTTTGAATCACAGGTGGCAAAAAAGGTGCCACATGGCCATCCTGGCTTCCCACACACTGAAAACCTGTTCAGCATGACTAATACTTAATTCAAAAGGCTCTCCAGATTCTGCTTTGTGTAGCTGCTATGTAGCATGGGAGAGATTAAAGACAACAGAGCTAGACTCTTCTCACTGGTATCCAGTGGCAGAGGAGATGCAACCCAAAAGGTAATGGGCACAAACTGAAATATGAGAAATTCCCTTGAAATACAAGAAAAGCTGTTTTACTGTGATGGTGACTGAGCACCGGCGCAGGTTGCCCAGAGAGGTTGTGGTGTCTCCATCCTTGGAGATATTCAACACCTGAGTGGTGCTGAGCAGGGGGTTGGACTAGCCAATCTCCCCAGATCCCTGCCAGCCTCAGCAATTTTGTTGATTCTGTGATTTAATATTCCAGAGTTACGTGGAAGGTTTCCTGTAAAGTACCTGCATTCTGAAGAGTAAAGGAGAGAATAAAAGTCATATTTAGTATGAATAGTGGGGAAGTTTGCAAACAGCAGGGTTTTTTTCAACTATAAAAGTTTCATATGGATGTGCTGAAAACCCCATTTCTTGATTTATTTATGACTGCAAAAGTACATGAGGCTAGATTTTCAAGAGGACTGAGTGCATGACAAGTTATTCTTTAAATATCTACTGATCTTTAGCAAATTGTCTTCAACCATCTTTACTTTTTACAAAAATCTGAGCAAACATTTCTGGGTACAATATTTCTGGAAAACCAATATTGCTATTTTTGTTGTAAGGAACAATATCCTGTGAGTTTAGTAACCAACCATAGTTAAACAACAGATGTGAAATATTAGAATACTGGTAATCTAGCTGCATGTTAAAACTATGTCAGATTGTTCAAATTCAACTAAAAACAAACCCCTTTCCCCCAAATTGATCATAAATGAAATGAAAATAGACTGATGTCCTATATTGTGTTCTGTAGGATAGTAGTCTAGTTCTATCTGTACGAAATGAGGCTACACTAGCAGAGAAGGCTCAGCTACATGTGGCGGAACACCAGTTCTGTATTCTGTGGGACGTTTATCTCACCAGTCCATGTAATTTACTCCAACAGAAAAGTCAGGGAAGGCTTAAAAGAAAAATCGGCTCCAAGAAGATTTGTCTTCTGGAGATGTACAGTATGGTACTTCTCACAGTGTCCAAATTCAATTATTCATCCTGGCTAGAACTGCCTTAAGTGAGAAGGAATCAGGAATCAGCAATCAGGTTTTTTAAGAAGCAGTATGGAATACATCAATTTTACAAGGAGACAGTGAATATTCACTGCTGGATATTCAGCTGCTGGCTGACAGTCTGACTTATGGAGTCCTACTAAAACCTATTATGGGCTTTTTCAAGAACTTCAAGTTGCTTTTCCATAGATGTAAATCTATAGATTTAACTCTTGGAGCTCACTGCACTTTGGCTTTGTTCCTTGTTGTAACACAACCACCCAAGGTATGCTAAAAATATCCAGAGATGAAACCACTGTGTCTTAACTTGCAGGATGTGCTAAGCAGATAAACAACATGTTTTCTAGAGTGATTAATAAAATGACAGTGATGAATGAAATGACAGCCACTGGAGATTAAAAGAGAAAAATATCAGAAAAAAAAGTTGAGTTTGGAGAAGCTAGATAAGGCTTGTGTTTCTGGGAACTCTATGCAAGGAATACAAGAGCTGTGCTTTCTGTTCCCCATTACGTCTGTTTCGGTGTGGCAAATATCCATGTTTCAGCCTTAATTCTCCAACATCAATGGAAGGCACCTCGGAAAGGAGACTGAATGGCTCAAAACATTGATCTTAGATACTCTGGAAAAGGAATGAGGAATTTAACTGTAGCAGCTGGATAAGGAGGGGAATTGATTGGGAAAGAATCTCAAGAATGGAGGTGAGATAAAGAGAAGGCGCGACAGATGCAGAACGTAGGGTCAGCAGGGTCAGACCCTCTGTACGTGCTCCAATAATTCTGCTGGAGCAAGACAACAGCCTGTCTCTGAGGGCTAACCATCCAAAGTTGCTTTTGTCTGTCTCCAGCTCCTACTGAAACAAGTAGGTCTTTTCCACAGACATAGATGGGAGTTAGACTAAATCCTTAGTTAACTAACCTTAGGGTGATGCTGTACACTGCCTTCTCTGATTATTTTTCAACAGCTGGCAGTCTTCAGGCAACAGCTGTCTTCTCACTTCTCACACTTTCCTGGCTCTTATCTCTACTAGCTTCTGCTTTTGGCACTTATCAGCCATCAAACGTATTAGGGGCTTGTAAGAGAGAAGACTATGGGGTAGAGAGAAAAGACATGATAAGAAATGTTCATGAAGAGTGATGCTTTCATAAGAGACTGCTCTTCCTCTTGAGAAAGATGGGCAAGGTCCAAGGGATTGCACTGAGGTGGTTTGCATCCTTTATGGAAAGGATCACTCAGGTTGCCCTCCCCAAGAGCAATAACCAATTACAGCTCTGCCACTGGTCCCCACTGTGGTTTCTGTGCACACGGATCCTGTTGAATCTCTGTGTACAACCACTAGATGAACCAGTTAAAACAACACTGGCTCTAATGCAAAGTCTGCAGGCTGCAGCCAGCTCTAACCATCCATCATCACAAGTAATCACCAATGTGAACCAGGGTTCAGATAAGACCAGCTCATGAATAATGAACAGCTTGATAACCTGGGCCAAATACACAGTAGTGAAAAAATACTTTGAAGTGCCTGTAGCTACAGAGCAGTTCCCTTCGTAGGAGGCACAAACGTTCAATAGCTCTGTTCAGTCTGACAGCAGAGAGCTCTGGAGTCTGTGCAGATGCTAAACTACCACTAAGCAGCACCCATGAGTAATTCTGCCATTTCCTGCTGGTCGAAAGATTTATCTCCATCATAATAGGTATAACCACAGTCCTCCATGGAAAACAGTACAACATTCACAGATGTGAAGCTGTAGCATTTGAAAGCCTCAAATCTGCAGAACACTGTGTTACATCTCAACAAGTATGGTTACAGGACTTTTGCATCAGAAGTAGCCTGGGCCAGCTGGCCTGGAGCAGAGGCAGAACTTGCCCAGGTCTGCAGGCACTGCGGTCAGACATGTCTGGGAGAGGTGCAGCCACTGAGAGAAGGCTACTTCTGTCGACCGCTCTGCTTTCTAGCACGATGGAAACATCTTCCATCAGAGCAGCACTCAGTAGGCAAAGGGGAGCTTTCCTGGGTTACAAGCTGAGCTGAGACAACGTTACATGCTCTCACAGCAAAGCTCACCAGGAACCTTCTCCTATTGCAAGTGCAAGGTACATATATCTGACCTCATTTTTCTGATGTTTAAGGAAAACAGTTACTAAACAGAAACACTACATTACACGTGCAAGACTGACCCTGGGAAGAGACTGGGAGAGCAAGCGACAAGCGTATGTCTTGAGAACGCTCAGATGCTAAATCGTATGAAAGGGGAACAAGAACAGACCACAGTGACTGAGAGGAAGCTTTCCTTCACGGTGAGGCCATCAACCCACCATCCACAGATCAGGGAAGTGCCTGTGTAGAAGAGAAGTCTGCTGTCGCAACAGCATTGGCAGAGCAACCTATAAAGCTTTTCTCTCTATCTTGCCAATCTAGAGGAGCGTGGCTGTGGAAACAGAGATGCAAAAGTAGCATAAAAGCAACTTTGTGGCTTAAGTCAAATACAGTTGAAATGAGGGGAAACTCGCAATGCTTCACAATCTGTGCCTACGGAAACATGCCTCTCAGAGTCAAAGCAAACCCTGAAGTATCCTAATGTTATTGGAAGTACAGAAGACACTACTTTTATTTCAATTATTCACTTGTCTGAAAATTACTGGGAGCATTCCTTTGAATTAGTCGCATAAAAAGCTTGAGTAAAATTGATTTTTATTAAGTATTTCCTCTAAAAATGAAACAAATTTCTTTTTCCAATTGGCTAATTGCCCCAGGTCTTTTGGTACAGAATTTTCTGACCCCTTCTTCTCAAGCCTAAGGTGTAATAAATTGCAAGGATTATGATACATTCCAGAAATGAAAAACAGTAGAGAGAAAGAAAAAATGCAAAGCTTCAGTTGTAGGAAGGACTGGACTGCTCTGTCTAAAGCTTAGGCTTATGGTAAGGGTTGGGGTCGAGAGAGGGAGAAAGCTTAAAGCTACAGTTGGATTTGGGCTGGAAAGAGGCTGCCAAAGAAGCTGAGGGCTGTGAAAAACTTGTCCCCTGAGGACAAGTCTTGGTCTTGGAAAGGGCCTTGGCACCTTGCGTACAGCTCAACCTAGGACTAGGGTTAGGCATTAAGGTGAGGGTTGAAAGAGAGGAAGCCCAGAGTCACAGCTGTGAGATTCTGCAAATAATCCTCCAAAGTAAACTGCGGGCTGATGTTATAATTTCTCCTCCCAAATTTATTGGGTCTCTGGAGGGACTGGGACCCTGAAACAGCAAAGCCAAGGAATAAAACAATTTAATAATTTACATCACATCATTACTTTTTTTGTTTCTGACTGAGAACTGCTATTTGTGATGCTCAGTGTAATTTTTCAGTAGCAGCACTGAATTTGGGATATACTACGTCTGTTTAGGGCTCAGAGTAACTGGTAACATAACCACTCAATTTCTTCCCACTTTTCCACCAAGAATCTTGACTTGCTATCAATTTTATCTCCAAACCATCCCCCTGCTGCCCTCTTCTCTCTGAAAACACACTGAAATCTAAAGTTTCAGACATTCTAGGAATCTTTCCTGATTCTTTTTTTTCCAATCTCTGAGAAACGTGATCCACCAGATGGGTGGGAGAGCTTATTGTTTTTTCGTCTGACATCTGGATTTCATTAGCAGACTCATGCGTGCTGAATCAGGAATGGGAGCTCAGAAGAAAGCAGATGAGAGTTAAAATTATGTTAATGCTAAAAAAAAATGCCCCGTTCTCCTCTCTAACTTTGCAAACAACACAAAACGTGAGTCACGTCATGAGCTCAGCATAAACAGTACAGCCGTTATTAGCTGTACCCACTTACACTCATATTGGATAGATTGTACCTCAAGAAGCTATAGAGGAGAACATTGTATTATTTACTTATATATGTCAACATTATTTAAAAAAAAAACCAAAAAACTTTCCAATGGTTTCACATTAATACCTCCGCTTTTCAGGTTTATAGTAAGTGTCTCCTATCCTCTATTTAAATAGATTCAGGATAGTATGCAAGGAAATCACAAACCAACCATAAAATTACAGTTAAGACTTGCTGCTCAGGAGACTGCTGTAAGTGATACCAGCAAGAGAGACAATTTTTTAAAAGTTTAAAAGGAGTGTTAGCAGTGGCCTAAAAGTCAGACTGTTATTAATTACTATAGCTTTCATTACTCAACAACAGAAATAGTAATACAAGCAGTAACCATCTGTCAGTCCTGTACGTGGTGCTATGCTAACAACCTCTGAATGACTGTTAGATCGCATCTTATTTGCTAAGGCTGATGGTTGCAGGCATACAACATCCATCTTTACAGCCCACCTTATCCTCCCTCTCCCTCTCCAGCTCACAAAGACCTCTGGCTCTCAGACCATGGGTGCCATGCTATCCAGTCAGAGATTCCTGTCTTCTAAGGGCACTAAGCAGAGATGAGGAGACTCAAAGTATCATTTGTGACTGGGTCACACAGAGGAAGAGGGATTGACAAGAAGCTTTTTGTTGTGTTTTAGAAGATCAGATGGGTCTAGGATAAGGAATCAAACAAAATTTAAAAATGGTGAAAAGCTGAGAGGGCAGAGTGATGACAGATACCAGAGAAAAGCTGAATGTGGAAGTCAGGCCTTCACACTCCCCTGTAAGCCACCTCAAGAAAACTTCGAAACAGGCCTCTGTCCTCTCTTCAGAGCTTCAGCCTACACATTTGATGTCCACATTACATCACGTAGGATACAACTGTGTAATATACTTAGATTAGCAGAAAACTGATAGAAACCTTTGGTCACTAATGCAAAATTGACTAGCATGCTCTAAAATCGGAGTATGGTTAGTTTTACATGTGTAACAGCACCCTATGCTATCTCAGGAGATATGGATATCACCTATCCTTGAGAAAGTTATATGCCTCTGACAGGTGAAATGCAGGTGGATACATATTTCACCTGTCATAGCCATATAACAATCTCAGGATAGGAATGAACCCCTAAATTTACATAAGTAACTATTTTCAAGGAAACGTGAACGTTCCTGGGCTTGATTCTCTACTTTCCTGTGTTTTGTGTAAACAAGTGGCAAGTGGCAAGCGCAACACAGAAGCCAGTGTGACCATTTTGGTGGTGGTTTGTCCTCATGTAAAGGGTACAGAGAATCAGGCCCGGGGACACCTAACATTACAGGAGGAATTTTTCATGATTCATGATAAAAATGATGAAGAAAGCAGTGCAGTTTTGTCATTTAGCTCTAAACTATTCAAATTCTTAACCAGGATTTACAGAAATCTATTTTAAATAGCAGAGCTCTAACTTGCATTGAGAAATACAAAATGCAAGTCTGGAATGACTACTATTAAGTTTTGGGGTTTAAAGCTAAAGCTGCCTTTCTACCTTAATGATGAATCTCCTTCGATCTTCCAGGAAAGCCTTGTGCCATTTCTTTGACAGGAGCCTTTCTTCTCCCCTACTTTTTGCTCTTCTAATTTCCTCAACTGTGTAATCAGGCACTTAGAAGTAAGAGTAACATGACTGCTATATAAAACCATCTCAGAGGTTCTCTCTGCTCTCATGAAGTCTCCTGAGGGCCTCCTTTCCTCACCCACAGGGCAGTGTTTAAGAGGGCTGAGCAGTGTGCGCTTGGGCTGGGTGTTCTTGACTGCCAGGTGGTGTGGGTACGCGCTGGCTCAGGTGGAAGTATTGATTTGTCTGTGCTGTTGCAGAGTTTTATCTATAGCCGCACACCTGCAACGTGGGTTAAAATTAGAAATGGACTTGAAACCAGTATTTTGCATATGAAACCCTTGAACCTGGGAAATGTTCAGTGTTACTCTGAACTCAGGTCCAAAATTACAGCTTGAGACCATGTCTAAGTGTAGTTGAAATGTGTTCTTTCTTTGCAGAATGAAAAAGGAGTTGTTTACAGGGCTTAGTAATACAGAAGATCTCAAAAGGTGTTGCTGTACTCCTATGCACATTTCTGCAGTCAGAGAATGAGTTAGAAACAAAGAGTAGCAAGTATCTTGTGGAAAATCAGACACAAATCTGAGGAAGAACTAGTAATCAAATCTGCTGTTGCTGCTAAAATCCCCAAATGTTTCAGCTTAAGTGACTGTCTACGGGCTTTATTGCCTTAGCTAATAATTTGGCACTGATTGGGCTCTGAAATGAAAGGCTTATTCTTTGTTTTCTCCAATTACTATACAAACATTTTAGCTTTTCTGCCCCATGAAGGAAATTTGGAAGAAAAATCCTTCTACAAACCTGGGAAATGTCTTCTTAAATAACAGTCTTCTGTCAGTAACATGACAGATAATTTCTAGTGTTCAGATTGCATGATGCCTCCTGAGCTTGATGTCCGAGAGGCTGACATCCACACATCAGTATAGCACAAAGACTTGTGTTCCTGATCCATGCAGTGCTGCCTTCTCTCCTGCTTCTGATCTAGCTTGCTCAGCCAGTCTGAAGGATATATAAAATCCCACAAGGTATAGATGGGCATTAGTTACCTGGGAAACTCAGTTCGCATCTCATAGTAGACCTTTTTATAGCTATAAAAGGGGCCATATTGAAATATATAAGGTTCCTTTTACATTTATCGACATAAGCTAGATACAGCAGAATAGCACTAATACTTGTGCTATACCAGGGAAATGGAAGAGGAATTAATTTCCATTTAGTATCTTAATTTCTTGAGGGAAGTGACATAACATGAGGGAAAGGCGGGACTGACTAGTACATCTTGACAGCAGGAAAATGAGAGGGGCCCTCTGGGTTGGAATTGTGCCCTCATAATCTACAGACTGTTCTGGGACAATCAGAGAAGCAAGGAGAAGCTGAGCTGCAGCTGCTAGCTGTTGCCAGCAGAAACTGCTGCTCTGCCTTTAGCGATTTGCTCGTTCTTCACTGCTCTTGCTATCTGTTTGCCAGCTTCCTCCTCTGTACAGTAAGTTAAAAGGAAAAGGGAGGGAGAGACAAGGCAGTTCACTCCCCTGACAGTCGCTTTCTCTTCAACAGCCAGAGCGTGCCCCATTTATCTGACACCATCTCAGCCTCTACTCAGACCTTGTAGGCCTTTAACTGGGCATGGGGATTAGCAGAAAATGCATTTTTGCTTTTGAGAAACTGGGAAATGATATATAAAATATATAAATGTTCATTTAAGTAAATGAAACTTATGAAACATTGCCAAGCAAAAAATGTTTCTTCCACTTCAGATGTCTGCTTCAACCTTTTGCTTTTTCAGCTGAACACCTTGTTGAAATAGACATTTTCCTAGAGAAAATTCCTTTTGAAAAAAAAGTTATTTGATTGACTTTCTAAATATAGATTAAATGAAGCTACATTTTTACAGGAAGTGTTTGTGAATGAACATTTTGACAGGTGTTATTTCCAAGGTTTAGGGTCTTTTGTTTTCTGTATTTGTTGTTGTAATAAATGTCTGTTGCTTCAACTTTTATGTTTTAGCAGTACTGTATTTTGCAAGAGCATTTTATTTAAAAGCACAGTGAGGAAGGGTTGTGGTAGACATTAGAGCTGGGAGATACAGAGATCTTGAAGAACAATCAGTAATCTCTTATTGCAGAGCATGAATATTTAGTTAATTATCATAGAATAGAATCACAGTATCATTAAGTTTGGAAGGCACCTCAGGAGACCACCAAGTCCAACCTCCTGCTCAAACCAGGACAACCACTGAGTTCAGGTCAGGTTTCCTAGGGCTTTGTCCAGTCAGATCTTGAACGCTTCCAAGCATGGATGAAAATTCCACAACCTATATTTCACACTAAACCAAAATACTCTTACGAAGTGAGAAAACATGATTTACTTAATCTTCCATTACTCCTTTCTTATCAGTGCAAATGAGGAATTGATAAACTAGTGTGGTTTTGACCTGGTAATTCTCTCTACCTTATCTATAAATCAGCTTGTGGAGGGCTGGAAACCAGACGTTACTTTCCCTCCCAAGTGGAATGCTCGCAGTATTAATTTGCAAGCTAAGCACTTAATTATGGTTTATCAGGAGTTTTACTGCAAACTAAGCAAATACCAAATTGCTGGTAAATAGAGTTCAGATTTAGACCAATGCAATGTTCAGTCTACTTCAAAGGAGTTTATAAAAGTCTTCCAGTGACTTTCAGACTTTCGCAGGATTTGGATCTGGTCTGTTGTGCATGATTTTTAAATATAAATAATGCACATTTAAGATAATGAGTTGTATTAGTATGCAGACATACAATAGTAGAAACATAAGGCTGGGAGATGCTTTGGGATGTTTGCTCACTTGTCCCTGGACAGGATCACCTGTGAAAATCGTGATGTATGTTTATCTGTGCTGTTCTGAAAGTCTTCCAATGATCAAGGGCCTTCCCAGGCACTCTATTTCAATGCCTCACAGTCAGAAAGAGCACCCTATTTGAAGTCCAGTACTCTGGACTCATTAGCTGTGGATCTGGAAAACAAACTGTGCCCTTCATGCAAGGTATTCTACATATTTGCAACTTATATTAATATGTCTTTTTATGGGAGCAAACAGCATTGGTTCTTCAGTCTTTCAACAGAAGTCATGTTTCAGAGATCCCAAATTAATTTCTCTCCTCTCCAGTCTTCCCCGAATTACCGTGCTCAACCTGGACCCAGTTGAGGCTTTACCAATGCTGAAACCTTATTCAGTTGAAATGCCAGGTATCCATAAGGGTTTACATTTAAACAACATTCTTTTCTTGATATCCCCCTTGTTGTCAGTGGGCAACCGACTTGAATTTCTCTAGATAGTGAATATGCAAATGAGATCCAAAGGTAAACAAAAAAAAAGCTGGAAAACCTCAGTGAAACCTCAAATTCTGTGCTGGGTGATCCTCTAACACCTGTCACACAGTCCATTGGTAACCATCGCACAGGACCTGAGATTCCACCCCAAGGTCACCGCAAAGACCAAGCAAGTGTGCCCTCTTACAGTATTTGCCTTTATAAGGTCTGTTTACATTGCATTTCCCACAGCAAAACAAGTTTGAACTCATATCAGTAATAAAGACAGAACCACAGTAATAACAGCTTAGTGATGGTGCTGAAGGAGGAGTTTGGTTTTGGCTGGTCTTCCAGACTTTTGGGAATGTAATATCGACTAGTGTGCTAGACAGGAAAGGGGCACAGCCACAAGTCACTAGATACTTCTGTTTTCTTTTTCATTATCTAACTGCTCTTATTCTGGTTTGTTAGGGTTCAGTACCTTCTTTCCAAGCACCCAGTTTATCAAACAACTGGACATAAATGCCACATATTATAGCCACAGTTTTAAAACTAGTACTTTGGGAGCATGCTGTCCAAGCAGGGCTGTTTGGATCCCCTCTACTCACATACAGCTGTCCAAGTTACTTACCTCTCTGATAAATGGTTTAAAGCCATGACACGCACAGCTTATTCGTAATTTTCAAAACAGACAGAAAAGAGTATTTTCTGATATTTCAGACTCTTAAACAGCTTACATTTCCAGAGATAAAATGGATGTGACAAAATGGATGTGACAAAATTGCAGCCCACTATACTTTTGTTACAAGATTTCTGCAAGTCTTCATAATAAAAGTAGAAATTATCTGAGAAAATCAATCCAGGTAAACTCAGAAACTCTGAGAAAACTTTGCAGGACTAAGTTCAAGTATATGAGAAAAAAACAACCAACCAACCAACCCACCCTGCAATAAGTTTTGTAGTTTATTTAATATTATGGAGTTGTCAAAGTGGCTGCATGTGCTAAAAAAGTAATTTACAAAATCTTAGCCAAGTCCAAATCATCTAAAATAATTTTATGCAGGTTCTGAGTGGAAAAATATGAATACATGAAAGTAGTATATTGTGTATAAACAAGATTTTTGAGAGCCTCAAATTGTTCCAGTATGACAGAAAGTGGAAGTTTAGTGTGTGCGTAGATATTTACAGAATGAACACCTAAGAATTACCATTCGTTACAGAGATACATTTGGGTGAAGAAGTATGCACTATACAAAACAGGTTAATGTATCAAAATGTATTTCAGAGATGGAGAACTGAGGGGTTGGATAGATACAGATTTGTTTTCTGGAGTGCCACATGCAGTTTGAAAACAATTACACATAGCAGAGATTAACAGCTTTTTCCTCCTTGTAATATAGGCATACAGGTTCTCTGTCAGTACTGGTCTTATTAAAATCAGTGCTACTGCACCAGAGATTAATTTAGGTGTCATTTTCTTTTATTATATGTCCCATATTTTCATCTTTATCTCTGTAAGAGGAATACTAATTTTAGTGATTCAAATACCACTTCATTCATATCAGGGACTGCATAGTCAGGCCTCTAATAACTCTCTAAGCCAACAGAATTGAAGCATAAACAAGAGACACCCATACAGCACCATATCAAATGCCAGCAATCATACTCCGATCAAAAACTATGGTGGAGCCTGCAAAATTGAGCCATACAGGGTTTCGGTTTCTTGCAGGACTGGAGCGCTTAACCCCTCATCCTGTAACTGAATAAGAATACTGATATTTCACTCAGTTCAACAGAGAAAAGATGTGTTTACTTGGAAGCCATCACCCGATATCCAAAAGGCTATTGTATAATATAGCAACTGTCAAAAATTATTATTTTCAGAGTGAATTTTAAGATTTTTCAGAGTCTGTGACCTCCTTTCATTCCAGAGCTCTCTGAAACATCATCTTCCACTTAAAAAGAAAAATACATTTCAAGAGGTTTGTGTTTGTTTTGCTTTTTTAAAAATTAAGACCTCTAAGCCAAAACCCAGAAAGGTAAAATCTTTCTATCTTTGTAAAGATGGCAGCTTGCTCATCATTGCTATCTTAGCCAGCCTTTGGTACCTGGAGGAAGCCCAGCTGTGGACTACTTGCATTTTGCAGACATTTGAGGTCCTTGCACAACCATAAGGCACAAGACAAATCAGATTAATGCTTCAGGCATGAGAGTCACTGCGATCTTGTAGCCAAATAGCTGCCTGCTGAGCCAGCTCTACTGCCAAAGACCCACTATATCTGACCACAGGGAGGGACAGCTTCAGGGCAGCATGATCTGGCAGACCAAGCTATGGACTAAGAAGAAAGGGCTAAACTCAGCTTGACACTGATTTCTTCCACATCCTGCATGAAACCACAAAAGCAAATCTATGCAAACTAAAGCAGCCACAGTAATTACCTACTACTCCCATTGACTTGAATATGTGTTCTCAAGGTACTTTAATTTTACAGGATCTGCTTGAAAGATCACTGTTGGCAATGGAAAGACTCCCAGTGTTGGCCTCGTTACTATGGATCATGCCATACATTTCATTCACAGATTTAAAAATGCAATGCAAAATGAAGCTAATATTGTTTCCCATTACGTATACGTCTGTGGTAGTATGTCTGTACTTTTATGAGCACTCACATGCATTTTCCTCTACGAGTATAGTGTAAAATTGGGAAACACACTGTGTAACAGTTCTGTATCTCCCAGGGACTGGACTAAATAGTTGTAGTGCACCAGGGATTGGACTGCAGAATGGTGATATTTGCCCGTATTTTTTTTTTTTTTCCACCAGGTCTCCATGATGGGGGAGTTTCTTGCCTGTGTAGAAATTTACAGGAATTGTCAGGAAGATTTTTTCAGAGAGCCTGGCACTGGCACAGGGATCAGAGCAGTCTGCTTGTTCAGCATTCAGAAAAACATGGCTGGAGCCATGTATTTTTTGAGTTACTAGGCTTGCACATATTTTCACAAAAGGATTTGACAGCACTTGAATAAAGTTAGGACAGAGAGACCAGTAGATGGAACTGGTGCTTGGCAGAAACACAAGGTAGAGCAGTTTGGAAACTCTGAATACAGAGATGCTTTGCTGGAGCTCTGAGCTTGGACCTCTACAAGTACAAACTTTGTTGCTGCCTTTGCTGTTAATCCATTACTGCCCAAATTAACAAGAGGAAAAGGCAAAGGTTCAATTCCTCAGCAACCTCTTAGAACCTGAGCTAGGTGTTTTATTCACAAATGTCCACATATAGTGTATCTAATGCCATACCCCATTATTCTGTACTTTCTGCATATTAAACCTATATGATAGGTCTCTGTTTAGGGTGATGACATCATGGAAGGGTGGTAATGTTCATAACGTCCCTATACTGTAAAAGAGCAAGATGCATTTTGTATAGGCCATGTATAGTACAAACAAACCCACTGTTTATATTTTGTAGGATTTAAAAACATAGACTACAATGATAATGGGTGAAAAGAGACAACGTAACGTTTTTAAAAAGGTCTTCTATGAGTTTCTACATCTGCTGGATAAATAAGTGTCATAAAGGATCATATATCTTAACTATTACTGGCTCAGAGCTCATCATTGTTTGTCCTGGCAAGGGGAAGAAAACCTATAGTTATCATGCATGTGTAAGATGTACACTGGTACAGTACCTTCAAGTATGCAAATAAGTAAACAAAGTTTTGACAAATCTATATACGTATATATTTATGTATCAGGCAACTAACCACTAGTAAACAAGACAGGAAAAGTACTCTCATTCCTCACCTTCCTTGCTGTTTAGAAAAATATTTTGTATATTTGATGGCACTGTCAGTGATCATTTAAGAGTGCCACCTTATTAAGTTTAAGAGCACTGCTTTTAACCTTTATTCTCTAGACATTTTTCAGTTCATTCAAGTCAATGAGAGTTCTGTATGTGAAAGAACATCAGAGAGGTATGAGTAAGATGTTATCGTCTAAGGCACTGAAACTCAAAAATTAGTTCAGAGAAAATGTAGGTATGCTATAAAGATGACACTAAAGATAAAAAGTGCTGTGTTTTTTATAGACATAATAATTGCAACAGTTTTTGCAAATGTAGGCAAATTGGAAATGATGAATTGCAGTCATAACATTGCTCTCATTTCTGGTAGTTTCTAAAACAGAAAACACACTTTCTATCACTATAGATCACACAAGCTACGTGCTAAAATAATAAAAGTTTGCTAAATCCCATTTCAGTTTCCAAACAGATAATTTTTGACAGGATATTGGACAAACTGCAGATACTTGAGATATTCAAATACTAAAGCTGGCCTTTTTTGTTTATAATTATTTAACCTCCTAGAATATGATCATCATTTAAGATAAAAATCTGAACTGATACATGTATTTTCATCAGTATGGTATACCATCAACTTTTACAGCAACAGAAAAAGAACACGTGTCTTTACAGTGTTTATAACAAGCAGAATTAAGGGAGGATATAAAGTCTCAAAGTTGTTACACAATTTCTTTATTATGCAGGAAAAACTCCATAAAACACCCCATTTCAAAATCTGTTTCTTATTAGACAGTTACATAAAAAGAAAATAAAAATACCATATGATTTACCGATATGCATTTTGTCCAAATCAGATTAGTTTATCTCTTTTCTCTATCCAACTTTAAGTACTTCAAAAATGCATAGCTACAGCCCTTTTTCAGTAGGATTTGCAAAACAACTTTCGTTTTTGACGGTGCTAGAAAAACTAAGCATCGAAATCTAAGCTATTAAGTAGAGCATATAATGTTCAAATTAAGAAATCAGTTATTGTGAAAAGCAGTGGTAACAAATGGGTCTTTCTAACAAAAGCCTGATCCTGCCATTGGTACTCCCTTCTTGTGCCCAGTGTTTTCAACGTTTTGAACACAACTCATGCACACAGGGTCATCCCCTGTGGATCTGTCCTCAAATTTAGATAAAATAAGGGAAGTGCTTCAAGTTTCTGTGAACACTTAACTCTGCTCTTTTTCAAGAAAGCACTTAAACGCTGACTAGACCATAAAACACTTGCTTGTGTTAGAAATCTCCAATAAAGCAGAACTAATTTCCTATCACCTGTTCTTCAAGTAACACAAACTTTGATTTATAGAAATAGATATGTGCACGCACAGCAAAAGGCACTGATGAGATCTCTTCTGGGATGCCATATATACATATAGTCATGTATGCGCAAGGAGATAAAAAGCACAAGAGGACAGCCATGAGAAGGACTGGGGAACAGGGAGTCCATCTAGTTTTTGTGAGGAGACTGAGAAAACCTGGCTCAGTTAGTCCTACAGAATGAATGCTGAGAGAGGATATGATTGCAGTCTATTAATACACCCTGAGATAAACACCAGGGAGGGAGAAGAGCTATTTCAGTGGAGGACAATGTTGGCAGGAGAACAAATGACTATAAAGTGCCCATGAATTACACTTATCCTGGAAGTTGGAAGATTTCTAATTATGAGAGGACTAGGGTTCTGGAGCAGCTTCCCACATGAGCAGTAACAAGGGCAAAATACTGAAACATTTCCCAACTAAAACCTGATCAGTTTACGAAAGGGACTGTATGATATGGCTGCTTGTAACTGTAGAAGACCGCATGCGGTGAGCAAGCAGATGCCTCCCTGTCCTGTGTTCCTTCACTCATTACTTACTAGCTCATAGGCTGGCCACAGAGTACACTCTGTAGGAAGTCTTTTTCCTGGTTCACAGAGAAATTGAAGACTTCACTAGTGAAATCTTAAAAAAAATTGCACAGGATGTTCAATTTAAGTAAATTAATCTTCCTACTTCCAAACCTTAATTTGTTTGCATCTCCTGGATTTCTGTGGGTGTGTCTTCAGTTTTCATTAACTGTTCTTTAATCTCTAGCGCCTCAAACTGTAAAAATACCTATGAAATAAATAACGCATTTCTGCTCCAACTCTGACACATTCACTTGGGACCGTCTGTGCGAGCTGCATCTTGCACGTATTGATCATCAAGGGACCTGTTGCATTCATTTGGTTTCTTACACAGCACGGCACAGCCATCTCCCACAGTTCAGCACTATACTTCTCTCTGCTGCATATTTAGTAGTTGTAGTTCTAATCCCCTTGTTAAGTAATGTATGCTTTTACATGGTCCTATCTCTACATTTTGCTGCAACATGCTAAACTAAGTACATTAAACACAGAAGTATACAAACTAGAGTATTTTTGATCTCCTAGCAAGGAAAATTTCATACTTTTTTTCATAAAGAAAACTGCCTTACTCAACATATATTGAAATAATATGAAGTAAAAATATTTTCAAGTGCTACACCGAAGACTGCAAATGTACTTTAATTCCACAGTTTTCCTTAAAATTAATGAAAGATATATAGCTGAAGTCCATGAAGGAAACACTTTAGTCTATGCATAACAGCAGGAGGAATACACTCAGCTAAAGCTCATCTGACATTAGACTTGATTTCATGCTGACCCTGCTCAGCTGGCAGATGCTCTTCTGCCTGTGTTTTGGCTTATATATGTCTGACATCCTCAACAGTGAATTAACTGTAGTTAATTCTATGCAGATTAATTCTGCTGAAAGTCACACATTAAGAGGGTAGGAGGTTAAAGCCATAGTGAAGTGGATGCCAGTAATGTCGACATCTGTATTTCTTAAAATATTGGCAGTGCTTTAATTTCCTTGAGACTCTACATAGAATATTGTTGGAGTTGTGAAAGTTTAAGCCAGCAACACGCCTGCACCCAGCTGAAACTTGAGAGGATGGAGAAACCTCGCACATTGTGGCTTGAAGCCTCAGAAAAAAATATTGCAGATTGGTGAGTGGTTTTAGTGCACACTGGTTTATACCTCTTCTCTAAGGAAATAAATATTGCCAGTTTTGCCACTACAAAAAAGTTCTGGGAGTCCAAGACCACCACATTTGCCAAGTATAGCAAACCTCTTCTCTGAGACGGAAGACATTTTGCACCAGATATACTTGGAGCTTGTGTCACTGCAACATTGATTCAAAGTCCTCATCCAGTGTTAACAATTTCTTCTCCTTTAGCATATGTAACTTGTTATATTTTTATTAAGTCCTATTGCCATACTGACTATACAGTGTGCTGCTTGAAAATGTATTTTACATAATCTCTGCAACAGAAAATTACATAGTAGCCATTTTTAAAGTTTCCAAAATCTACTTATCATGTGCCTAGATTAATATCTTTTGTAATTCTTATTAGGCAAATGAAATAGCGTATTTTTCTATCAGTATTGTGATAAAGAATATACCATAAGAACACATGGCTAGCTTGGCACTTTGTCAAGATATTGTTTCAGTGCTATTCACTCTAAAGAACTATTTCAGTCAAATTCTGTGTCACTAAATTAAGGAAAGATGAAAATTTTCATGAAGATTTTTCCAGAATATTGTATATTCCTTACCTGTGGGCAGTCTTTGATGTAGTGTCCCTTGTTAAAGCAGAGGTGGCACAGGTAGTTAGGAGGTGGCCTCTTGCTGGGTTTTCTGGCTTCTGAAGAAAGGGATAGGTCAGAGAAATGCTCGGTGAGGGAGCTTAACCCATCCACAATGTTATTAAGAGAGCCATAAGGCGATGCACTCTTGTACAGACTGCTGCTCAGAGCCTGCAAAAGAAAAGAAAAAAGTCACATGAAATATAGTACTGTATTAATGATTCTTCTGAGACTGATCTGAGTAGGGGAAGGATAAAAATAGCAGAAAAAACGTGAAATTGTTTTTCATTAAGAACATGGCTGCATATTTGAGGAGAGCAATATACAGGTCATTAATAAAGAGGCTTCTTGGAGGCAGTGCAATGGAGCTGGTCACCTCACTGCTGGGGAAATTATTGAGCTTGCCATGGTTCACTTAGTCCAACCTTTCCACTAAGCAATGATTGCTTTCTTGTGTTTGATCATACCACAGTCATGGTACGGTTAGAATATGCAGGCAAAAAGCTGGAAGAACAACCCACAAAAGGGAACGTTTTCGTGTCCAGAACTACTTAGGCAAACAACACTAAAGTCAGGGAAAGGAAAAGAACACCAAGAAAAATGTAAAGTAATTCTTAGTTTCCAATCTGGTTAATGAGACAGTCAACATAGAGCCCCACGTTCAAACAATAACAAGAAATATGCAGATCTATATCTGTCTTGGATTTTCTAAGGGGAAACCTACTGTGATTTAAACATTTTCTGATAAACAGTAAATACCTAGTTTTTGTACTTCACCTCAATAGGATCTTCACTCTCTCAATCTGCAAGTCAAAATCAGGAGCTCCTAATTTGCCATTCTGTAGTTTTAGAACAGCAGGAAACCCACAGTCACCTAAATAGCTAATCTCCCTAACGGAGATAACAAGGATTCATTCACTTTAATGTGTTAAGATTCAAAAGAAACTGGGTAGTAGGAGTTTAAAAAGTAAATAATAACTTAAAAAAAAATTAACACGGTAATGAATTACTGTAGAAACAGGACCAACTATTGACAGTCCTCTCCACGCTGAAATGATGGGACATGTTTCACAGGGTGTATCTATGTTAGGTCTGATACACCTCACAATAATGCGATGCTCATGTCATTCTCCTGGCATCAGAGAATTACTGCTGGCTTTTGGGAAATTGAGGTAAGAAAAAGTCCAATCTGTGCCTCTGTGGAGATCTTGTTTTTTGGTGCTATTAAATCCAAATATTTCAATGGAATCTTTATATATGTTTTCATATGTTTATATATGTTATATACATATTGAAGACATGCATTGAAATTGATTTAGAGACTTTGTGAAATAAATCTGGAATGGAATTACATTTATCTCAGAGATGTCATTCAGGATGTCTGCACAGTAAGTGCGTTTTCTGGGTAACAGTCACATACCGAAAGAATCATATTGAAGCTCTAGGCACAGTTACCTGGATGAGTCCCAACTATCACTGAATCCCATCCCACTGAAGATGGTGTATACTGTAAATAAAAATTCAGCCTAAGTGGCAGGCCACCGCCATATAGATAATCCGCTTCACCCACCCTCACTATAGTCAAACACAATGTGCTGAGCTCCACTGACACCTCTTACAAAGCTGAAGCTGGTGCACAGCAGCAGGATCAACTCAAAGGGCCACAGAGTAGAGTCTGATCTCATGGGGGACTTCACACATGTCCTGGCACTGAAATGCCCATCGTTTTACCCCCAGCACAGCATAGTGCTGTGCTGGTGCAAGATGTTCTGGCTGCTGAGAGGAGAATCAGTCACTTTGTTTCAGGAGTTAAACTCATACATTTTAAAGGAAAAAGCTATTTCAAAAACTAATGAAAAGGTTTTAGCTGCTTTAGCCATCAAGCAACCAAAGATACCTCCAATGGTCACTGGAATTCATTTTCTAAGATTTATTGGACAGTATTGGAATGAGAAATTCTTGGCATCAGATTGTTAAAAGGAAAGGGAAGTGCTATGGATGCCAAAATAGTATTAATTAAGGGTCTTCAAGAAGTTCTTGTCTCCCTAGGAGCCACTTTCTCTTCCATACACTTGGAATAATACAAAATCTTTCTTTTTAAGAGCCCCTCTTGCCAAGAGACTCTTAAAGTACTTCACATGCATTACACCCATCAGTAAATTTGCAAATTCCCTATTATCTGATTTTTATAGAAAGGAAGGTGTATGGAAACACAGAATGTGTGAAATCCCAAATTCTTTACCCATTGCTGAAATCTGGAACATCCCCTGGGGATGTAGAATATGTAACTCCTGCCCATCAGGAGGCTGCTCTTTCTGCCCCCAGGACCAACCCAGTGACAAAACAAAACATACCTATCTGCTGCCTTCAGTGGGCTTTGAATTGGACATATGGCTCACAGCAGTGACTATTTTCTTTTCTACATATCCTTTACGCTGAGCTATTACCCCCATTATAAGGGAGCAATTTGGCACCACGATGGATATTACGTAATTCACTCCTCCAGCAACCCTTCTTGGCACGTTTCAGGTCAATACAGAAATGTAAGGGTTGCAATAACCACAGTTTTGCCCACTCTATCAGCAAACCTTTACAAACTTTAATTTGTTTCAACCATGGCAGCCAGAAGCCTTGTCAAAGGCCAGGGTCCCATCAGACTACAGGCTGTACTGACACTAAATCATAATCTTAGCAGCCACCAACGTCTCTGCGGCCGAAGCGTGACACATGGCTCTGAAAGTGGCCACCTGGTTCAGCTGGCAGGGCGTTTGTGCGATATGTGCCAAAGTTGGACACGCCAAAACATCCAGTCTACACACACCACCATGAAACACTTCCCTATAATCATCTTGAGGCCCAGTGTTAAAAAAGGAAAAGACACAAATATAACATCCCAGAAGATGACAGTAAAGAAGAAGACGGACATTGCTGATGTCACTGGTGCTTCAAAGAACAATGAATTCGTTAAGAAAAATTCCTAGACGATCCCAAGATGCAGCCCATCCAACCCGGTATAGAGTCAGGCAAACTGCTTCAGCAGTTCCTGCCAATCTGACCTGGAAAAATGGTCTTAAATCTGTTTAACTCCGAGTCAATGTGAAAAACACATCAATCTGGCACTTGAAAGATGCTATAAAGAGCACCAGCACAAACAGCGCTACATCCTGTTGCTGGCTGTGGAAATCTCCAGTTCTTCAGAAGGAGATGAGGAAAAAAGCCATTCCAAAAAGCCAAGTTATATAATAAGGGTGGCGGTGGGAAAGTTCATCCAGGCCCCTGGAATCAAATAATGAAAGCCCAGGAACATGTAATGAATGTAATGAAAGCAGACGGTGACTTAGTCAGTTTTGTCTTTGTAGAAGACAAGGGGTGAATGAATATTGCTGAGATACATAAAATATATTTTTTTTTTTGTCTGGGGCACTTAATTGAGCAAATCAGCAATTCAACCCTTACTGAGTGTTTGCACTGCTGCAAAGGGGATTTTTAAGAAAAGTTTTGAACAAAAACTTTGAATTAGCTTCATACTCAAAGGAGATGTCCAGGGAATGATCAGAGTGACAGGGAGAATGTTGATGGTCTCAGACAGATGACAGTAGAAGGGAAAACAGAGAAGAGGAGGAAAATGCATCCTGACTCATTCTGGTCTCGAGTGTATTGTGTGCATCTGGGAGGTGGCAGGGGGACTGCTCCTCTGATGAATTCCACCAAAAGCAGTGACTGCTTTGTGTTCGCAGTGTGCCACTAGTAAAACTAACCTATTTCTGTAAAAAGCAGACAACAAATAGTACCTCTCAAATGGAGTCTCATTTTAAGCTATAACAGGATAGAAAAGATTTGGCAGTGAAAGGGTTAGTGCTCTCAAGAAGCCGAAAGACCACACTGCATGTCCTAATTACAAGACTCATCAGGCCAGCTGCAATGAATTCAGGATTTCCTTATCTTGCTGTACTGGGAGGATGGGGGACCTGGTGGTAAAACTTAGAAACTGGCTTAGTGGGAAGTTTGAGCTGATAATGTAAGTTTGTTTGTTTGTTTGTTTGTTTGTTTGTTTGTTTGTTTTTTCTTCTTCCTGTGAAACTTGTTGACTTAGTTGAACGTGAACCAAACTGAAAATCTGGTGTTGTACTTTTCAAAGGTAATCTCTCTGCTCAGTCGATCTTTAAATTGTATCTGTTTGTGGCATTGGGAAGTAAGGCTTCCTTTGTTATTTGTTTGCTAAGTGTTTCCAGTTAAAGGGCACGTAATCTGTAAGGCTGCAGTGTGGTCCTTTGTGAAAGAGGCAGCTATTGTCTTCTATAGCTTCGTTGCTCTGATTTCCAGTTGGGTAACATATGTGAGTGACTCAAGAGTTCCAGTATCTAACTCACCTCTAAGAAATTCCTAGTTAAGTGAATGTTCTGGCAAATGCTCTTGATTCCCTTGGCTGGTCCCTGCCTTTCAGAGACAGCTTTTGGGATTGATGTGCCAAGAGATGAATAAGGAAACACTGAAACAGAATTTATCTCTTCAGCTTCTTTTTTAGCAATGGTATAATGTTGAAAATAAAGACAATGATGCTGTTAGGAATGTGCAACGAAACATTTGAACAAGTAGGTGGCAAGTCTTACTTTCCAAATTTCCCGCTAGTGTGGCTACCGCTTTAGCTGTAAAGGTATTTTTTAATGGGGAGCAGAAAGCACAGATAGCATGATAGTATCTCAATTATGACAAGATTGAATTCTGCCTAAAGGTGATAGGATCACCTATGTTCCAGAACAGCTGATATTAATAAGCGATAGCAACCTGTTTATGTGGGAATGGCACCTTGTTATTAGGATTTACAGTAGTTAAGAAGCAAAGCCTTTAGGCATGAGACTGGAAATGTAAAGGTGTATCTGGAAAATTCAGTTTCTGCCCTAAGTTCAGTTTGTGGCTGATGGACCCTTAAGGCAGTGATAAAGGGGTACAGATCCACCAGTTACCTGAAGCTAGAATGACCTGTGCTGGTTGAAGTGGTTGATAGGCTGCATCTGGCCAGTACATTTGTTTGATGCTCTTGGGGTTGTGTGGGATTTTTTTAATTTAAAAACTATACTTTGAAAAACCATTTCTCCCCTACCACCCCCCCCCCAAAAAAAAAAACAAAACAAAACAAACCTACACTGGTAGCCCTACACAATATCTCACCAGTTAAAACACAGAAGAGAAAGCAATATTTAAACTAGCCAGATGAGTATGAAGAAAGTGCAACTTCTTGCCCTCTTTGAAGTCATCTGCTGTTCAAGTGCAATAGCTAAAATTGGATAGGAGAAGCCATATAATGTTCCCAAACTATTGGATTCTGTGCATAGCACCTCTTGTCATAGATGTCCTTCTTTGCTCCTGCTAGTTAAGGGATTTAACATTGAAGTTGGCAGAGGTGACTACCCCACCTTAGCAGGATAATTTCCTTTGGTTGTGGCATCATTATTGTGACTATTCCACCTGAAATCCAGTGGGTTAATGTTAAAAAAAGCAAAACCAACCAAACAAAAAAAACCCCACAACAGTCTAACACTAAAAAATTCTTCCTTATTTACAGCTGTTTAAAAGTATCTCTGAAGGACTTGTGAAAGAACCTGCTTAAGCTATAAGTTAGTACAATTTGTGCTAGTGGTTCTCTCCACGTTTGTTTTAATTGCACATACTGAAGTGAGGTCCTGTAGCATTTCAGTATTCCTGTAACGTAGTCCAGTCATCAATTCTTCCACTAGTCTGTAATAGTCTGTAATTGAAAAGCGATGAGCAAAGAATTTTTGATGACTTATTTTTGCTTTAGTAGGTTGCCAACCTAATAAAGCAATCAAAAATAAAGCAGTCTTAACTTCCAGAGTTAAGTTTAAGTCAGCAGGCGCCATGCCTGTTTGAAGTTTTTTGGAAAAAGGAGTTGGGTTGCCCTATCATCAGTGTGGAAAAAGTAAGATTTTCATATACTGTAAATTATAAACATTCTCTAGTCTGTGAAGTGTGTATGATGGTAACCAGACTAGCCATGCTAATTATTAGCCCTGCACTGAAATGTCAAAAGGTGCTTAAGTTATCAGCTTGGATTTTCAGAAAGATAAGAACTGAGTACATCCCCGTGCTGTGTCATGGATAGAACAGTAGGATACACAAGTCATTGCCCCCACTCAGTTGCTATTTTCGTGTTGGAGGAAAGGGAAATCTGAAGCTACCCAAACAGTAATTCAGTGGCTTGTACATGCTAATATACAAAACTTAACCTGAGGGCCTATATCTGTCTTCTCTGCTAGTGCCCCAAGGCTTGCTTCTGACATGCAATTTGCCTGTGGGGCCATGCAACATGTGTGAAAGCACAACAGTTGCACCTGAAGATGGTCATGTGTGGAGAAGAGCACTTCACATCTGTGACTTTTCTGTGCTTCAGCTCTTCATAAGCAGTCAAAACAGTTCCCTGTTTTTGTCCCCAAAGAAAATATCCAATGCAGAATCAATGTTTATGGCCAACCCCAGAGCCTTCTGAAAATAGAGGGATTAAATGAAAAGACTGTCATAAATTTAGTTGTATTAATTTGAGCCAGAAGAAATAGAGAAGTTTAATTACCAAGGCTGAACTGGAAAACCTCAAAAACTGCTCCCGTATGGCTTATGTCTGCTTTAGCTCCTCGGATAAATTATAGATACTTTTACAGAAAACAGTTTAAGAGTTTACTCAGTAACATTTTATCATTGGACAACTGCAAGCAAAGCTCATCACTCTGAAGAAAATGTTTGCCTGGAGGAAGAAAAAAAAAAGACTCGGGCTTCTGTTTCCTTCTGAAGTCAATGTTTTAAGTTACCTGTCAAAAAATCTGATCTTTGGGCTGACGTTAGTAAAATATAATTACTCAAGTTCTTTATCTAAAAACACAGATAAATGTAGATTAGCCAAGTAAACCTTAATCAATACATTCCTGGCTAGTTAGATTAGACAAGTATACCTTAATTCATCGTTCTTCTATAAGGGGCTTTAGATAAATACATGCTTATATTAAACTGCTAACACTAATGCCTACTTCTAAATATTTTCAGATAGATGGTACTAGGACTTTCCTTTTACAGAAACAGTATCTTAAGGAGACAACTATGAATGTGGCATGACTTGCCAGTAATTGTGAAGCAAGTCAATGGTAGGGCAATGAATCTTTAATCCAGTGGGTAGATATATCTAATCTAGTTATTCCAAATCTGACAGCTTGGCTGGTTGTGGCTTCTGGGGTTGCAATTGCTTATCACTGCTGAGACTCTGCAGAACAGCAAGTGGGTGCAACACGCTCCTCTGTGTATGACTGGCATACCTTCAATTCACAGCAAGGTTGAAGAGCAACGCGTGCCACCATCTTACCTTGCTTTAAGTCCACTGATCTTTAACATTTTGATCCAAAGCTTTCAATGAGTTTCACGGATCTTTAGATCTTTAAAAAAAAATGCTGCTCTCCATCTACTATCCGGTGGTATAGAAGTAGCAAAGCACTGACAGTTAAGAAGTTGCTCAGTCACCATCTTCAGGCTTGCTGAAGCTCAGGTAGGCCTCTTAGCTCTCTGCTGGTACTGTAATCCTCCTTATTTCAGCCTCAGGGGAAGTTTTGCTGTGGATGTCAGTGAGGACACTTGTTTTACACGTTGTACGGGGAGCTCACAAAAAGCCTTTAATGGCAGATGTGGAAAGGTGGGAAAGGAGAGGATAGAGATTTCCTCTAGTCAGAGGTGCATAGTCTTAGAGGAACTTTCTAAACCTTGCACGAAGCTCTGCAGGGATCCTTTTCATCCACTGAGCGCTAAACAACTACCCACTTATGTTAAAGAGAAGCTCTAACACACGAGCACTATATTAGGGACAACGGAGACCATTCACGTTGCAAATTACTTTAACACATCCCCACAGGAGCTTTCATTCCTCGGCCTGTCCCTCGACTGCCTGCAGCTGAGTCTCCCCCAGGCTGCAGACCGCCATCCTCCCTGACCTTTCTGAGAGAGGGCGGCGGGGAGGGCCTCCGCCAGATACCTCAATCCCACTGCCTCCTCGCGTTGTTGAAAAACAAGCCTATTTTGCGGACGTCAAGACAGGGTTCTCGGGTGAGATTATCAAGGCTTGTATAGCATAAAGTGAGGGGAGAAATGGATGGACATGTTTTGACCCCTGCACTTTCTGTTAACATCTCTGTTTCCTGCAGGAAATCTTGTCTCGATCTGACCTGCAGTTTGAAAAACAAGAGTCGGGTTTCCTCTCATTTGGTGGGTCTTTTGACACTCCAAACATAAGAAAAATAACACCCGGAAATAGATATGTGCCTGTTTAAGGCACACTTAGGAAAGCATTTACCTCCTGTGCAGCTCTTGTGTGATGAAAGGTTTCACTAAGAAATGTCCATTTTGGGTT
Organism: Platalea leucorodia; assembly: GCF_965183815.1. Lineage (NCBI taxonomy): Eukaryota > Metazoa > Chordata > Aves > Pelecaniformes > Threskiornithidae > Platalea > Platalea leucorodia. The sequence goes on from NC_138826.1 coordinate 28,471,856, forward strand.
AAACAGAACTCTAAGTCTGAGAGAGTTTTGTTTATATCATTTACATTCAGTAATGCCTTCTTGGCACAGAAAACTCTGCAATGGCTGCCAAAGTTTAAAAGAGGCAAAGCTAAGGTCACTGTCAGAGGTAGAAACAATACATCATCTGCCCAGAACGGGCCCCTCACAGTGCGCTTAGGGCCTCAGTTCCTGCACTCATGGGAAGACAAAAACTTTTATTAAATTGAATATAGGGAGGAAAATAAATTATTTCCATGTACTAAATGACAGGCTGGAATTTCATTTTGTGACTCCAGCTTTTAGATAGTTTTATCTACATTTATAGCCACACTCTTAATCGGTTGTAATACAGCACAGCTTGAAGTGTGATCTGAGCAACTAAACCTAAAACTTCACAATCTGCTTCAGATAAATTATAAAATAATAATTGAGTAATCTGGTTTCCAAGTAGACTTAAGGACTTTTTTTTTTTTTTTTTTTGTCCCAGGTTGGGTCTGTTAGAGGAATAAATCTGTTCTTCTATTAATTTCAATTGCCATGGATGTTGGTGAAAGATGGTTATAAGAACACCTCTGTATTTCAAGGACCACTGATGCTCAAACCCTCTTAAGAACTCTTACTAATCCCTCATTTTCAGGATGCAATGACTGTACAATAGTTCCTTTGCTTTCCATTCACCCACAGGTACCCACAGCCTTAAGGAATAAGCACAAATAGCTGCCTAGCAGGCTGGCTTAGTGAGAAGAAATATGGGCTCTGACTCCCCTGCTACAGTCTCAACCAAGTTTAGAAACCTGGAACCCCTGGGTTGGCAAGAGAAACCTATGGGAGCAAAATGATCCCTTTAAAATGTTTGCTTGGTTGGCAGTTAGCTGGATGAGGTGTAAATATAGATGTCCAGATTCCTGTGATCCTTCTAGGGTATTGCACTTGTGTTCATTCAAAAGAGACACCAAGTCCTGCCATGTGCAGGGAGTAGGTGTGGGTGGTCGTTTAATACAGCAGGAACATATTTCTGCTTTGGATATGAGAGCAAGAGCGCCAGATCATGAGGGCATTTGCTGATCTTCAAACTAAATCTGTAGAAACACAAAATATATTTCCTAAGATTCAGGTTTTGGAAAACCGTGTAGCAGCTCTCCTGTCAGCAGCAGTTGACAGACCTAAGAAAAAGGGCCTACAAGAGGCTCCTTAAAATTCCTCTTAGTCAAAGCATTGGACTTGTTAGTATTTGCTTACACCAAAACACATGACAGAAAGTAATGGGCTAGGCTTGTGATATGTTAAAACTTAAAAACCACCAAAACCCCCAACAGCTGCACTGGCCTGGCTAGACAATGAGGGACATAGACAGAGCCCAAGCCTCATAACCCTGTTTTTATTCTGCTTTCCTCAAGTGAATCTGTCTATAATTTTAGGTTCTACTTTTAGCAGATCGCAGATTGTTTGTAATGTTTCTGAGAATAAAAACTGACCTGCAGGATAAAAGAAGCGATCAAAGTTGTGACACTTACGAAATACTGTCTGTCTAAATTATGTCAGCATTACTGTAAGATTTGAATAGCTTTGTAAAACTTAATCGGTTCCTTTGATCCATGATAACTTCTCTGGAACCCAGACAGAAACTGAAGTAAATGGCCATGAAGCACAGACTTATATTCTTCCCATTTCATTTAATTATTTCATTGTGGCTTTCTAAAAGAGGAAGGGCAATTCAGGAGAGTGGCAAAACGGGCATCAGGCTGCTGGCAATTTTCCTGGGGAAAAGAAACCGAGGAGAGGTACGAATACGAACCGTTATATTTCACAAAGCCATTCAGAAGCCTTAAGGTGATATCCAGTATCACTCTTTAGGCGCATTTATATGTATACATCTAGTTTTGACAAGAGAATACATTTGCTTTTGTTTCTATGCAAATACATATTATCAGTATTGTATGATTTAGTTTTGTAATATCTGTGCCTGGACCTTTTTGAAACTGCACTGTGTCACTGTTTTTCATGCTTCTTAAAGTAGCATGAAAAAGATCCTCTGGTCTTAGATTTAAATATCGCTTAAATCAGGTGTCAGAGTCATTTTATGGTCCACTTAAACTCTGAACTAGAAAATTTTTGTTTGCATTAATCCTCACTTAGTGACTGTCAATAATGTGATCTTTTCTTCTAATCTTTTATTACCAAAGTAACAGGACCATTGCTAAAGATCGTTTGTTATCCGTTTCATACAATTCCACAAAATCTGCCAAACAAACAACGACAAAAAGAAAAAAAAAAATAAAAGGAGAGGGGGGGTTGGCTTTTGGATAAAAACAGTTTTGTACACCTTTTGGTTATCTATTCATTCCTTACACTTCATAAACGAATATATTGGTTCAAGTCAGACTTGATTGTCTGATCATTTGTGCAGTTCATTGAAGAAGGATCTTCCTTTTCTATTCTGAATAACTGAGTCTGTGTCTGCAGAGCAAAAGAGGAAGGGATGAAAAATCATTACCCGGCACACAGTTACATCACCCCTTTGTTTGGGTGCCTTGGGATGGAAGACACTGTAAATGCACAAAATAATTGTAACTGAAAGCTGTGTGTGTAAAATAGAATTGTAACAAAATTCTACATGCTTTTGCCCCCAATTATGGGTTGAGGTTTTTTCCTATGTATGCTTGGTAAATTTTTTTCAAGACATGGATGTATTTGCGAGACAGAAAGTGAATGCCAATGCTCCTCTCAATGAGGATTTGCATAAATACAAAATCCCAATTGATTTAAAAGAGTTGGCAATAATTTTCAACTAATCAAGAAGAATACATATAATTGGTCTATCTTCTATTGCTAGCTTTTTTTTTGTACCTATCAAAAAGAAATCAATGGTAAAGCAGAAAGCCTACATCCCTCTTCTGGAAGATTTTATTTAGGTTCAGCAATTAATATTTTAGCTCTTGCCAGCTTTCCAAACATGGTTCAGCCTTTGATGTGATACTAAGTAGCTGCAGAAGACTATGGTGGATAATACTTTTGTTGCCATGATCTAAAGCCCAGCTGTAAATCGTGTTTAAACTAGTTAAAGCTAGAGGTAGTGCAGGTGCGCTGTAGAGCTACAGCACCATTTTCTTGAGGTGTGGGGAGGGTAAGGAAGCAATAAAAGAGGCTCTGGCTGTTGGAGTAACTTCAGCACATCTTCACTTCTTATTATTCTTATTTCTGGGAGCTTTCTGCTGTCCTTACTCAGGTAAGGAAGCCTGAGTAAAAGCAACATAACTGTATTTAGAGTACTTGTTTAAGAGAACCAAATTTGACTTTTGTGTATTCCCTTCTGCAATCAAATTGCTATTAGGTAATTCAGCCTCAGAGTGAATAATAAGGCGGCTATCTACCATATGCAGTACAGTGCACTTAAAAAAATATATATATTTAATCCTGCAGAGTAGGCTAAAGCCATACCTAGGGGATACAAATGGAAGAGTGTAATTTGTATGATAACTTGAGTTTCCCACTTCTTATACAAAATACAGATCTTATTTTCAGATTCCACTTCCTATAGTACATTCACTTATGGTTTTGGTTTGGTTTTTTTTTTCTTCCCTGGCAAAAGAGGGTGTTTTCCAAAGACAGAAGTAGCAAAGCAGGAAGCCACGGCTGCAGAAATAACAGGGAGCAAAAAAGAATGCTTGTAGACTTAAAAACCTGAATTTTTGCATTTTAAAGCACACGTCCAACCGGAATTGGAAATAGAGTAGTTGTTAGTAGTTGTTAGCTCCAATACCTGTAATAGGATCTGAGACTTTGAGTCCAGAATAGAGAGTGGGCTATGAAAGCTTCACTTCGTGTGCTGAGGCAATATCATCAAAAGGGCTCTAGAGCTGCCTGTGTGGGAGGACGGAGGAGGCTGATGCTGCCAAAATCCCCAAACACATATTGTCTCCTGACTAACAGAGATTCAGCTCCTTGGCATCTCTTACAAGGACCAATGCGAGAATTGACATTTAACTTCTTGAAAAGCAGTTTGAAAGGAGTTGACTGGCACTTTAAGTAGCCACAAAATATCTGTAATGTACAATCATCCTGAGGCAGAGAGCACAAGCTCCTCCAACACAGGAATTGTTGAGCTATTGCCTTTTCAATACAATTTGTAGAAGGATAAGGGCACTGACATGTTAGTGCTTACACAAAGAATAGTGAGAAAAATGAAGATGAGGAAATCAACCAAATAATAATCACTATTGTTAAAGGATGCCTTCGTGTACCGCAGGCAACCTGTATGCTGCACTCCTGTGACTGTCAATAACTACGCTTAAATAAAAGGAGATAAAACTGTGGTTGTTTAGTCTGCAAGTGAGAAGCAAGAAGTCCTGACCGCAGTGCTGAGCACATTAAGCACTCTGTGGATCAGAAATATGCTCTGTATTAGAATAACTAATAATATTCCACAAAACAAAGGGAATCAGAAACATTTTGGAGCATATGGCAAGTTCTGCTAATCCACATCTCTCTTGTATTTGCCTTAGGACCATACCGGTTGTGAGCAGCCTCTTACAAGGTGTTTTGTTCTCTCTTTAAATCTTTTATTAATGCCTGTTCTCAGAGATATGACACTTAATTTAGTGGGTCAATTGCCTGATCTTGTATGGCAATCCCTGTATTCTTCTGATACTACGAGAATGGTGAATCTTTTCATTTAATCTTATTATCCTCCAAATTAATTCATCTAGGCTGAAGAACAGGTCTTTCTTCATCAAGTATCAGGCTAGTGTGTATCCCTCAAATTCTATGAGGGACAGATGGAAAACAAGTTTGTCTGACATAAAATGTATTTTCTGTAAAAGTGCCAACTTCCTTTCATACATGTTTCTGTTCTTGCCAGTTTCATGGGATTTTGTTGTTGTTGTTAACATACGAACATCACTGGCATATTAACTTTATTTCTTTGGGAAACTGCCTATTAAGCAGTATCTATCCCAGTGCTGCAGACCTGCTTCTGTTCCATGGGGATTTGAGTGTTATTTGCCACAGTACACTCCAAAGTTTTGTTTTGGTTTTTTTTTTAATTCCCCAAATCTTCATGTCCAAGTGAGTGATCTGCACCTTACTGTAGCAAACTGAACTAGCTCATGTTCTCTCATTCCCCATTACTTCCCCTCTTGCCTATAAGGACTGGATCTGGGAGTCCCTGATTCAGAAGCATTAACCACTTTTTGAAAACCGTGATTATGTTCTGATCTCGGTCCAGAAAGTGGCTGCCATAGAGGCTTCTAGAAGGAATTCCCCTCTTGAAAGACACGCAGAGTATTGCACATGGGCAAAGAATTCATTAGGACACAGGCTCCTTCTCAAGTGTAAATATTGGCTTGCACCAGAATTAGCACTCTTGGTTCAAAGAAACAAGTTTGATTATTATAATAAGGTAATTTCCAGTTACTGGTTGCTGTTGCTTCTTGACTGAAGTCAGCACCGATCTGGTAGGATGCCTACTGTGAGTATAGAAAAATACCATGAGTCTCTTACACCCTTATTCTAGGTTTCTCAATTATACCACTCAATGACACAAAGCCACAGTTACCTGGCTGTGTCTCAAATGCATTAAAACCCATGTAACCAGCCCCACAACAAAACCTCAAATACTTGGCTCTGATGGATGGTGTTATAATGAGGGTGGAGCTCAGTTCAATAGCCAATTTAATGCATCTTAATGTTCTAACATGCTTTCGTTTCATATCTAGGACAATAAACGCTGCAGTAAAGTTTTATTTAAAGCAGGTCTGTTTTGCAAAATGAGTCTTGCATATGGAACAAAACACTCATTGTCGCTTTACTGTTTAAACCTTTATTATTGCTTTTTTTCCCTGGTACAATGGGCTTTTATGCACCAAACAGCTGTGTTCATCATGTTTATTTAGAAGGCGTCCATTGTAGTGGAAAAAGTCTGGAGGACAAAAATCTTGGTGAAGTGCAAGACTACTCTGTGGGTGCTGGCACTTTTTTTTTTTTCTGTCCAGTTCCTTTGGTCAGCATGCAAGTCACATACACAGGCACTGCCATGCAGACTTGCAAAGCCTGTATAATAGCAACTTTTCACAAGTGCTGTCTCTTATTCCAAGCGTTCTCCTCCAGAAATTTTCAATTGCAAGGCAACATACAGGGCGCGTGACTATTTTACACCCTATGATCCTATCGTTTCTCAATCTGTTGCTATTTTGGCCCCTCATTAGGTCACTTTCCAAATATTGTGTACAGCTATGCGTCAATCATTGTCACAGCTCGGCTCCAGGCTAAGCCAACCCGGGACAAAACTGGGAGGAAAAAAAAAAATGCCAACCAAAGCAAGCACTGTGTAGAAAACAGTCAACAGTTTAACTGTGGAAAGCTATGTGTTGTTCCAAAGATAGCATAAGCCCACTTGATGCAAAAGCAGCATACAATACTAATGCTCCCCAAAATAATTTTATGCAGTTGAAATACGTGGTGTATACCCAATGGCATCTGCAAACAAACAGATGTTAGAATCTCAAGAATTAAGAGCATGACATTGTAGGAAACTCTTGTGTGACTCCTGCCAAAAAAGCAGTCTAGTTTCCAGTTTCGGGAAAGAACGAAGCATCTAACATATTGACAGAACTTTTTTTGAGCAACAGTGTCTCTAAAACCTTCTAAACCTTTGAATGAAAGCTGCTGTATAAGCAGTCAGCATGAGCCTGGGGAACTAAAGGGTTCCCTGCTTTCTTCGGGGTACATCCAGCAGGGCAAACACATTCCCATGCCGTATGAGATGGCTGTGCCCCCTTCCCTCTTTTCAGGTTACCCTGTATTAACACGTAGTTCAGGTAAAGATTGGAAACATAGCACTATCTCTATCAACCACATAGTCAATGCTGTTGTTGTCACAGGCTGGAAAATTAACTGGAACAAACTAACATGCTTGATCATATAAAAATATTAAAATATCTGTATAGAATTAAATGGTCCTTGTTTCCTGAATGGTGAATGCTTTCTACAGAGCTGGCATTCCCAGTTGTTGTCACCTGTGTGTCTCAGGAAACTGTAATGAGGTTAAAAAGAACAAAATACAATTGCATCCATACAGCTCATGGATGATAGGAGTCCATGCAGAAATGCAGCTAAGGTGACTGCTGGGATCCGAAAGCAGCACGGCCGGGGGAGGCTGTGAAGGGCCTGACCACTCAGAGCTGGGGCTGAAGCTGGGGCCTGAGGAAGGCCTGGCATACCGGGAAATGATTTTCCAGAAGAAAGGAGAAAACAGTTTAGGAGCAAAAAAAAAAAAAAAAAAAATGGAAAGAAACGTGAGCCAAGTGGAAAGGGAGAAAGTGTGACAAAAGGATTAGCCCCTGCTTGCAAACAGTATAGTAGAAGCAGAAAATGAACTCGGAGAGGAACTTTAAGGAAAAGAAAACTGTTTCTCGGAGACTGTTTCAAAGGCTTCCTGGATGCAGCCTCCATTTACTTGTGTTTTCCTTTTTCTCCCAAGAAGAAAAAGGACCCACTGTAAGCAGAAGGTATCCCGACTTGAACAAACGCAGACCTGAATGGAGTCCCAGTCTGGAGAGAGTCCATGTAGGCCAAACCTCTGGAGGCTTATCACTACCTGCGCACCACGAAGCTTGTAAGCCAAGCGGAGAGGGGCAAAATCTACAATTTGTAATCAACAGGTAGGTAGCTGGAAGTTTAAATTCCACTGCCTGTTGGTCCTTTAGCAAAATCAATGTGCTTGTTAAGTCCGTGGATTTTTAAACTGAGTATGTTATGTTGTGCTTAGTAAGGCTGGGTACATCAGACTGAATGGATTTTGAACTAAATACTTTCAAAAATAGCGTCTGATTTGAGACTGGATGTGGTCTGTGAAATTCTTAAGGAAGAAAGAATTTCTAATTAAGGAAAAAAGAATGTGTATATATAACTCCAGCTCTTAACTGTTAACAGCTATAATGCCAGAGCAGCTGGGGAAATTTGATTTGTTTTTAATTAACAACCCCATACCTTTGCTGACAGAACAGAAACGTGTATTTTGATTGAGAATACTTTTTAAACCTATGCTTTAACGTAAATGGTGCTGGGAGGACTCCGAAATGTCATTCTCTGGGAAGCGCCGGAGCAAGTCGGCTGCATAGTCCATCCAGCCCTTGTCAAACAGAGCCACCGTTGAACGTCTGTGGCAAGAGCTCCACGGTAGGGAGCAACAACGGTGCTGGATCTTTTCTGGAGTGGCTGTGGTGTGCGAGGTGCCACCCTGCAGTACCTCCACGCATGTGAAGTCCCTCCAATGCAGAAGTGCTTGACCTCAACAACTTCCTGTGACAGGGAGTTCCACAGTGAATTGTCTTTGCCTACCCTGGTTTTTTAGCTTCCTTCCCTTTGGTTTCATTTAGCCTTGTTCTTGCGTTATGAAACGTGCGCAAAACTTTTTTTCGCTCCATTTTTGTCACGTTCCTGTTTATATCTCTTCCTTTTAAATAATGCCAGCCTCTGATCTCAGGCTACATTTATTCTTTATATCAAGCTCTTTAAGTATCGCTTTAAAAAAAAGGGGGGGGGGGGGCGCGGATTTTTGCACGTTATGCCGGTCTTGGCACTTTTTGTACGTCCCCCCTCGCACCCCTGGCACCGTCCCGGCCGCGCGAGGGGAACCGGTGTAACCATTGACCAGACTGTCAACACGGGCGGCGGGAGGAGGCGGCGGGCGGCTTCGCCAATGCCGCGGGGGCGCCTCGCCTCGCCCCGGCCCGGCCGCCGGCCCGTTAGCGGGACGGGCGCCGCCGCCAGCGCCGCGGGGCCGGGGCAGCGAGGGAGGGGAGCGGGGCGGGAAGGGAAGGGGTCGGGGCCGGGGCCGGGGAAGGAGCCTGCGCGGCCGGCCGAGCCTCCCCAGCCGCCGCCGGGCGGGGAGGGGAGCGGGGCTGCCCCGTCCCGCCGGCGGGCTCGGTCCCGGCCCGTGGGGGGGAGGCTGCCGAGGCATCATGGCGGTTGCGGGCTGGGGGGGCCGGGGGCGGCGCGGACTCACCTCGCTCCGCTGGAGCTGGAAGAAGCTGTTGAGATAGCTGGAGCTGAGCGAGGAGCCCAGCTCCGGGGTGCTCTTGGTGTAGCCGAGGTCGGGGTGCTGGGACGAGGAGGGCTCGGGTCTGAAGGCATCGAAGGCGCTGGCCTGGTGCGTGTCTTGCAGCGAGAGATAGACCCAGTTGAGGAGCTGGGCGGGCTGGTAGACGGACGCGGCGCTGGTGTCGATGGCTGACAACAAGCTCATCTTTCCCCCCGGGCTCTGCCGGCGGCGGCGGCGGCTGTCCCCGCGGTGCCGCTCCCCCTCCCCGCGCTCCGGCCGGCGCCGCTTTCCCGTCCCTGCCCGGGGTGCTTCCTCCTCGCCGCCCGGAGGAGAGGGGAGGCCGGGCCGGGCCGGGGGCTCGCTGCCGGGCCGCTCGCTCTCGCTCCCCTAAGGCCGGCGGCGCCCGCCCAGCCCCAGCGCTCCGCGCCGCTCGGGCATCGCTGCCGCCGCCCGCGGGCTTCGCAGGAAACTTTCGGCGCTCTCCCTCCCCGCCCGGCCGGTGCCTGCCCCGCTATCTGTCTTTATTCCCACTCCCGCAGGCAGCGGCGGGGAGGGGCCGCCGGCGCTCCGGCAGCGGCGCCGCGCCCCCATAGGCCTCCCGCCCGCCGCGGGGGTGCGGGGGGCGGCCGCGCCGCTGGATGCTCGGGCGGCCCGGCGCCGCTCCGCCCCCCGCCCTGCCCGGCTGCCTGCCCGTGGCTGCGTGTGTGTCTGTCTGTCTGTCTGTGTGCGCGTACCGGCGGAGGTCCCCGGGCCGCTGGCCGGGGGTGTCCCCGCGCCGCTGGCGACTTGCCCGCCTGCTTTGCGCCGGCTCGCTCGGTCGCTCCCCGGCCTTCCTTTTCCTCCTTCCTGAAGATTTTTACACCAAACACGCGCAAAGCCCTTCCGCGGGCTGCTCGCCGGGACGCTTCGGTGTTGTTTTTAACTTTGCAAGTTTTGCTCGGCATCTAGCCCGCCCTCCCTTTTCGCTCTCATTTCTGTTTCTTGCCGGTGCTAGGAGCTCATCATAATCTGAGGTTCCTTCTCATTAAACCTCTGTCAGAGCTCCAGGTTTATGAAGGCTTGCTCGGTCACTGAGGTTGTGCCAAGCCTCGCAGAGTTAGGGTTTCCCAAATAAGGCAGGCAAGCGGCCCGATGTTCCCTTTGAAATCCATCTAGGTAGCCCTGGCGCAGGCTCTTGGGGAGCCTGGCTGTGGTGGGATACACTGGAGCTAACGCTGAGTAGGCCTTTTAAGGAGTCGGTAGCACAAAAGAGGATGATGAATGATTCTCCTTTTAGGAAGGAGCCTGAGTGGGTAAGCTGGTAATTACAGTTCATAAACTCTTCCCTGCCATGAGTGGAGTAGAGCAGGGCAGCTATTTCTCACCTTGGTACAAACACTGGAGCAATCAAACTAGGAGTTTTCTTTTTAAAACCAAAGGAACTCCCAGGAGGTCACTTAAAAACTCGAGTAAAGCTCCTTGTGCTCTTTCCTGAGTGACAGGAGGCTAAAAATTAATGTGTCTTCCTAGTGTGGTCTTGGAAAGAGAATGCTTGCCTTACTTAGATAACAGAAAAAATCTGACCTTTGAAACATCAAAGTTGGCATCTAGGTTTGCCGTAATGAGCCATATGTCTTTGCTAAGATCGAAGAAAAATCGCTGTTCTGAAAAGGCATGGGTACAAGCAATAGAAAATGCAGGTCAGCATACGCACAGTAGAAAACGCTATTAAATTGTCAGCTGCAAACACCAAAGATGGATGCATTTTACTTTTGAGAACAGCCAGTTAAGGCAGCACAGCTACCTGCTTGCAGAAATTTAAGTGAAGGTGAAGACTGTAACTTTCCAGAACTGCAAGGCAAGGTAAAGTTTGGAACAGCTGAATCAAACTGAACTCCTTTAGTGGTGCTAATTTTTTTTTTTTTTTTTTTTTTTTGAAATGACAAAGTCCTTGCAGCATGAATGCAGTTTGCTCATTTGTAAGCTGTCTTGATTTACAAGCCCTTTGGAGCACATCTAAACCTATGCCTATCAGCAAGAGAAGGAACAAACTATGCCAGTGTAAAGGGTCTCTGTAACTCTGTAACTGTTCACAGCATAGATCATAATAACAGAAGAATTAAATCAAATTGCATCCCAAACTCAAACAGTTGCATAGTGTTTTAAAGAAGCAAAAAGGTGAATGAGGCTTAATGACTTAATAAATTGTGGGAGGATTTTCCAGGATTTGCTGGTAAATGGAAAAAGAACAAGAAATACAGATCACAGCTGAGGAACTTGCCTTCCTGGCAGATGGTGATAGTAAAGTCAGGATATGGTAGAAAGTTCAGAAGGGGGAACTAGGCTGAATCTGCTTGTTTTGTTGTGGAGTTTTTTGTAGGCATGCCAATTCCTTCCTTAAAGACAATTTCTATTCTTATCACTTCTCTCTTTTTACTTGATAAATTAAAACAAAATACATGTATCTTTATTTGACAGCTGCACTGTTCACTCTGTTTAGCAAGGTGCTGTGAAGCAAATGGGAGTTCTGAACAAGCAGAAAAGACAACATAACAGGGTTCTTGTAGTAATAGAGGTCAAAATATAGAGTGGCTGAGGAGATACAATGTTTTGGATGAAGTGGTTTTGGTACGTTTTGATACTTTTTTTCCAAACTGAACACAGCCCTCATTGTAGTTGGCTGGTTGGTTTGATTGCTTTAGTTAGACAACACAGTGCAGATTGCAACAGGGCAAGGGAAGGCAGAACTGGAGTGCATTTATTACAGCAGCTGCATCCAGAGGTGCAGCAACCCCCTATGATGGTAGGGACACCACGTGTTCCACCAGAGGCATTTGAACATTGAAAGGTTTTGGCTGTAATTTCCCCTTGATAGTAGCCCTGGTGAGTTCTAGTAACCATGCAGAGGAATGAGTGAATTGAATAGATGCTTTATTTAGCATATCAAGAAAGGGAAAGGTTGCAAATGCCTCCGCTATGAATAGCTTAACTAAAGAGCACCCACACTTTGAGATTCAGTTGTCATCCTGGTCTTCTGCTGCAGTTTTTCTGGAAAAGAATTTCTAGGCAGTTCCCCTCCCTTTCTGGACTTAATACTGCTCTTAGCTTAGCAAAATGCTGCTATTGCATTTGCTACACTCCAGCTATGTTCAACATAGTGATTTTTTTCATTGTAAGTCCCCTCCTTCTTCAGCTGTGGGAGTCATAGATTAGCGAGGAGAAGATTGGTACAAATGGTCCATTTAGCAGATACATTGCAGTAGAGAAAAGAAGTTGGCAAGGTCAATTGCATCTGTTGTCCTCCGAAATATTCAAGACAAAACTGTCCAATGAGACAGTCCAAGGGCTGCAAGATGTCTTCAGGACATGTGCACAGTTCCTATTGATTATGTTGGGGTGGCGTATAAATGACATCAACTATATGGATTATGTATCAGCCTTACAGTGCTGAAACAGTTATTTATTCATTTATCCTCCTGGTTTTACTCATGAGTGGTGCTAATGAAGTAAAAAAAACAACTGGAACTGTAACATGAAACTTTAAATTATCTGAATGGCTTAAGTGACTTGGAAAATAGAAGCCTTGAAACAGGTCAAAGGCAAACACAGCGACAGGAACCAGCATCTTCAGTCCTATTCCCTAAGTACTGGGTGACCACGTAATTTATTCAAAAGGACCTTATAACTGCTCACTGCCTGTCCTCTCTGTGAGCTGGACCTCTTGCGGCTGCTCTCTTCCCAAGGCATCTTTGCAAGAGTGAGGAACATAATTTTCCACTTCTGGCCAGGACATGTTGTTTCATAATCTAATGTAGTTATATTCCTGCTTTCAGTGTTCATACCTGTAGATGCTGTCAGCGTTTAAACTACATATGTGATTTTTTAAAATTTTTTTTTATGGTACTCCATATTTTAAAAATGAATGTGCCCTAATAGCAAATATCTTGGATTCTCATGCTCTTAAAGGTGTCTTGGTCTGAATTGTTGTCATCTTAGTCTACTTCTAGATTAGATGGGGGTCTGAAAGGAAAATAGAATGAATACCCAAAACTGCCAATAAGACTAGAGAAAACAGGTAACTTGAACCCACCACTGTATTCTCCAGTTTTTGTAATCGGGATATATGTAATGCAATGGGCCATTCAACTGCAGCGTAGCTGGAATATTCCAAGCAAATGTTTTTCATATGCTGCACAGAGATTCTTATCTTATTATGAAATAATTTAGCTATGTGGTGGAAACAGTGTGTAAGCGCTCTTCAAATTATGAGAAGGCATTTCAGCAGAGTTGTAAACTGTAAAAGTACATCTGCATGTCGCATTTCTGAGTTACAGACATTACAGCCACTTGTGCTTGCTATGTAGGTACAACAGCTCTGCTGCCCGCAATGAAACGTAGCATAAACCAAAGTTTGTGAAAGCGAGTCTAGGAAACGTGTATGGTTGTGTATGTTACACCACATATTTTTGCACCTATCTAAAGGCTCAGCTGCAACCTGGTGCTCAGGTACAAAAGTCAAAATTCCTTTTTTTCTTCCTCTAAGCTACTCTTCCTCTTACAGCTTTGACATAGAAAGTTCTGGAAATGGATGAATATGAATTTATAGCTCATTCATATGTAGAATTTTGGTAAATATATACCATATGCAGTAATGATTTGCTGTGGGTAGTGTGTGAAGCACAATTCCTGCAAGACTCTCTCCAGCCACCAAGTAGGTAATTGGTGTAACAGATCCTCTTGCAGCACACAGGTTTTGCACCTGGCCAGTTTATGGTTTCAGGTCTTGGGGCCTCCTCACTTGCTCTATGTTAAGATGTCAGTGCATTGCTGAGTAATCGCATGAAAGATGCCCTGGATATGAGTAGCTGTGTGAGAAGTACTGGTTTGATTTTTGCATTGTTTCGTAAAGCTTCCTGCAGACTCTTCAGCTGCAGCACAGGCTTCTGAAGTGTTCTGTTATTTCAATTTTAAAAGGAAGTAGCTCTTTGTCTCTAGTACTGACCTAAAAGTTCATCATCCCTGTCCAAAACGGTAGCTGAGGCATCTTATCCCTTTTACTTAGCCCACCCTAGCCCCTTTCTCTTGCTTGACCCAGGAATCTGAGAGAGGGAGTCCAAGGAAGAGGGCAGAGCAGAGGAGCAGGGCAGCAGCGGTTAGGGAGAGAAGTGGGTGCAGGGGCAGCCCGTCTGCCTCACTTGGATGTGTGTCTGCCTTGGAACTGCTGCTGATGCTGGCTTCACCAGCCAGAGAAGTGGCAGGCAAGTGGGCAGGCCCAGGGAGTTACTGTCACCTGGGAATCCCTCTAACCTGCCTTATGCTGTAGGAGACCCTTTAATGATGGCATTTCTTAAATGTCCTCAGTGCTTTGTAACCGGCCACCAACTGAAGAAGACAGGTGCTGCCTGTGGAGCCCCTTAAAGACCTTGATGTTAAAGCATGCAATAAAAATACTCAGACAACTGCCTGAGGAGGGAAAGGATGACTCTCTGTTTGACTTTTTTGAAATGCGTGGAGGGTTTCATTTGTACCTTTTTGTGCATGCCTTTATTGCGTATAGTAACTCTGCCCATCTGCTTCTCTTATTAAATCCATGGTACAGCAAGCTCCAGGAGCAAGATACAGCGCCTAATGGTTTGCCACTTCTTCTCTGTGCTTCCCTGGGAGCTCCACCACATTCTTTCTTCCAATAACTATAAACTCTCTGAGTTTGCTGAGGTAGAACAAGGCTTTGAGAAAATAAGAGCTAGAGCAATTGCAGGAAACAGAAGAGAATGACAGAGATAAAGATAAATTAAATGCTGATTAGTGGATGGCACAGGTCATAGTGGTTAATAGGAGACGAAGAGGACAAGAGGGGACTGGTGGGACCTGTGAACAGAGTGGCTGCAGTGGGATTGGAAGCTGGGCTTGTATCTGCAATTCGCTTTTGATTAATGGGTTATTTGACTGCTTTTTGTGGAAGTACTGATTGTCCTTAAGTCAGCTCAGGTCTGGAAGCAGTATTTTATTCATGGTATGGGAATCTGCTTGCACTACAGTTGTCACAGAGAATATCATTACTGCCTGCTTCAACATTGTAGTCTCGCTGATTTCTTCTTAATGCCTTCTTTCCGTACCCAGAAGTATCTGTGGGTTTGCTTGTTCTGTTTTATCCCTGCTTTCCGTTGAGTTGGATAACAGAATTATTATTTCATTTGTTCACTAGTATATGCATCTTATCCATTCCGAGCTGCCATGTTGATTCTAGAGCAGGCATTTCTCTTAATGAGCACTAGCCCTGTCGCAGGAAAGTTTGTTTCCTAGTTGTTTTTTTTTTTTTACCTCAATTAACACAATTGACAAACATCATTCTTTCTCACATATACATATTGTTAGCAAAAGCACTGTAGTCCAATCTGTATGTGCTATAGTCCAATCACTCACCAAGAAAAAGAAAAGATTCACAAGGAAAAAAAGTACTATTCCAAAGCCTGTGTAAAAACAGAGGTTTTGGTATAGAGCTGCTTGTCCCTGATCAAATTCATATTCACATTAGCCCTGTTTAATTCAACCAAAGGCAAAACGTGAACTTCTAGCAAGACATGTTTTCTTTGTTTCTTCAATACAATCCTATATAAGAAAGATGAAATTATAGTGGAGATTACAGTAAATAAATGAACGAGAATAGTATAGGTACTCATGCTTTAGGGAAAAATATACCCCACTCTTTGGTGTAAAACTGGAATATTTTGAGCCATATCATTCCTCTGGAAATTTTTCTTGCCTGCTAACCTGAAACTTTATTTTTACTCTCCATGTTGGTCTAGACACTACTGCAGACCCTCACAATGAACCTCCTAAGTTGACTGGTACCAGCCCGCAAGTACTGACCTGACCCTTTCCCATTTAGTGAGGCAAGCAGCTTCTTCTCATATAATGGGCTCAACAAGCCTACTAGTGTCTCTATCTTAAACATAGCTGTTAATTTGAAGGTGTTAACATGTACCACCTGGTCCTGTGAGGATGGGATTAGCCAAGGGTATCATTAACACTAATAACTTGTTGAATGAAAAGTAAAAATGAAAGCTGAGGAAGTCTGCAAGGGTGTAATTGCTCCAAAATTAACTTTCCAGTGTTTCTACCTTATGGAATGTTGTATTTGCTAGGAAATGTGAAAAGCCAATGAACAGATGATGTATTTTTTGACAAACTAGTGAAAAAAGTGCAGAGTTTATTTCCCCACTTTTACTGTTGATTGCACCTTGTTCTCTTTCACTTGTCTCAGCCCAAGCTGTAGGCCAGGGCCAGCTACAGAGCATGTTCGTGACTGTGTAGCTACAGAAACACGTTCTCCAGTTGACATGTGTCCACCTCGCTGTTTCTGCCACAATATCCCTGTCACTGTAAACCTCTGACTGAAAAACACATTCCCATCAACGCTGTCAGAGACACTCCTTAAAAGTACGTCAAAACCGAATTGCTAGGTAAATAAGGACATCGAGAAATGGGTGGACATCCCAGTATAATCCTAATGCTCACCTTACAAACCATAGCAAAAGGTCTTGCACATTTTTACACTGGGAAAATATAAAGGATAAGTATAGAAAATCATGGTTTAAATCTTTTTGTGATGGCTTCCCTCTACACTGGTTGCCTTTTATACCTCCAGGTGGAACATCTTTCAGGAAAGTAGCTTCAGCTCACCAGCACAAATGCCATACCGGTGATGTCAAAGGTACTGCATGTTCCTGCCATTGCCAAATTCCAGTTTTGCTAATGGCACAGTTATGTATTGCGTTAACCAAAAATATTTTTCCCATCCCTGAGCAAAGATTTTAATAAATGAAAGCTACAGTGAAATTTTATTCAGCAAAAATTTATCTAGTTCTGGGGAGAAATACAATAGTACTTGAGCAAACTGAACTATTTTTGTTACATTCTTTTTGAATTGGTGAAAAGTCTCATACAAAATACTCTGTCTTCATTGATAATATTTGCACAGAAAAACCCAAATTAAAATCAAATATGTTTAGTCTCTGGGTCCCAAAAACCAGCTAGATTTTTCAGAAAGCAAAAAAGTTGAAGTTTTAGTTAGTCTTTATTTATTTATTTTACATGTGTGGAATATGCAATTTGTTTATTACTATACATGAAATTATTGAACCTTCTCTCTGTATCTGTAGCTTGTTTTTACTTAGTTGCTAATGTATTTTGAATGAAGGACATAGTGGTGACTGGGAGTTCAACTGCTGTTAAATGGTCTGCGTTCATCTCCCCTTTCTTGGGTTCAGAGAAAAGAAGCATAATTTTTTTTTTGTTTTTTTAAAAAGCTTAAAATGTTAGAAATAGGTTATTATCTACTGTTTTAAGAATTAGAACACTGTCAAGCATAGATTACTTCTGAAGAAACAGAAGCAAATTCTGTTTTTTCTGGTCTGAAAGTAGGGGTGCAGGGTGTTGTCCTTTGTTAGTGAGAATCAGAGGGGTCCGGAGCAACCATAGGTTCTGCAGAAAAAAGTACATATTCTGCTTTGTTGCTGGTGTAATGTTACACATGCTAGTCATTTTGCCTGTGGTGTAAACGTGTATTTTGACTATATTTATATCAAAATATAGCAAAGTGGGGATGACAAATCGCAATATTCACACTAAGGCATAGCACAAGAAGGGATCATGCTTTTCAGTCAGATCCTTTCTAGGTCATGAGTGACTTGAATGAAGATGTCAGTATACTGCATCTGTTTTCCTATCTTGCCAGATGTCTTGAGGTGAGATAAGAGGATTCATGCAGCTAGAAAAAAAAACACTTATCTGTATTGTGTTTTTTGTGTGTCAGCAGAAGAATATCAGACATCCCTTGGCAAACTGAGTGCTACCAAAAAGTTTCACTTGTCTTAAACTTACCTATATTTAGTAAAGAATATAACAATATGTTAGAAATAATATCCTTTGTTTAACTTCTTTTAAACTTTTCCCTTTGATGAACTGAAAATATGACTATGCTGCAAATATTGCCAAAATTATGATTCTCTTAAAAATCTTTTGAGAAGAACTGACAGTGACAACTAATATCCGCAGCAAAATGTTGTTGTTTGGCTTTGATTTGTGGTTAACTGCGGCAGGGGTGTCAGCTGGAGGTGCAATTTGCAGAAGTACTTCCAAAATAATAATTCATTTTCAGCTGTAGTTGGATAGTTTGAACTGGGTTCAGATCTGGTTCCATTCGCTATTTTAAAATACCTTTATCTTGTAGTCTTCCTGCACTTCAAAGATTCTCTTGTTCTCTCCACCATTGTAGTTATGTGATTATAATTCGTTCATAAAGAATGGCTCTAGAAGGCCAATAAATAAATAATTCATGCTATACCCCCTAAAGATCTGTTTTCTGGATAGCTTGAAGACTGTATGTTAGCAGGAGGCTTGGGTTACATTGGGGCATTTTTAAACTGACAGTCACACTTTTAACATGAATAATTGCTTTTGATCATAATAGCAGCCAGCCTGCAAGGACTAATAAATTCCACTGAGTTACCCAGAGATATAGCTTAGTCTCATTGGAATCTATAATGCATTTTTAATCGGACTATTATGGCTCCGTGGTACCTGCATATTCCATTGAAAGCTTGAAAACCATTCAGTTATAACTCAGTAAAAATTGAAAGAGTCATATATCCTGCCTGGGTTTCTTAAACTTACACTTTTGGCTTGTAGTAATTCCCAGAGATTGGGGAAAAGGCCTCATTCTGTTCAACCTGCTTCTCTAATCATCTGCTTTCCCTTACTGAATTCTTCCTTATCAGTAAACTCTTTGTTCCCTTTCTTGGCCTGTAACAGTTTGGGTGCTTATTGTTTTGAAAGTCTACTTGGGGAAGTAACAGTCCAACCCAAGTTGTGGATAGCATATAGGATTATGTCTGCATTAGTGAGTACCGTGGCCTGATAGCAGTGTTTGGGTTTTTTTGGTTTGTTTGGTTTTTTTTACAAGGAGGATCAATGGACCTGGCATCTGCACTCCACTCATTCCATGTTTTTTCCTCCTTGGGACAAGATCTAGTCTTGCCATCCAGACCAAATGCCCTTCAGCAGTCACAGCACATTTTAGCACAGATTTGTGTTTAGAGCATGTGGTGTGTGCTCTGAGATGTGAATAAAACCATGGTGAGGGAGAATCATAGAACTGTTTAGGTTGGAAAAGACCTTTAAGATCATCAAGTCCAACCGTTAACCTAGCACTGCCAAGTCCACCGCTAAACCGTGTCCTTAAGCACCTCATCTACCCGTCTTTTAAATACCTCCAGGGATGGGGACTCAACCACTTCCCTGGGCAGCCTGTTCCAGTGCCTGACAACCCTTTTGGTGAAGTTTTTCCTAATATCCAACCTAAACCTCTCCTGGCACAGCTTGAGGCTGTTTCCTCTTGTCTTATCGCTTGTTACTTGGGAGAAGAGACCGACCCCCACCTCGCTACAACCTCCTTTCAGGTAGTTGTAGAGAGCAATAAGGTCTCCCCTCAGCCTCCTCTTCTCCAGACTAAACAACCCCAGCTGCTCCTCACAAGACTTGTGCTCTAGACCCTTCACCAGCCTCGCTGCCCTTCTTTGGACACACTCCAGCACCTCGATGTCCTTCTTGTAGTGAGGGGCCCAAAACTGAACACAGTACTCAAGGTGCAGCCTCAGAAATGCCGAGTACAGGGGCACTATCACCTCCCTGGTCCTGCTGGCCACACTATTCCTGATACAAGCCAGGATGCCATTGGCCCTCTTGGCCACCTGGGCCCACTGCTGGCTCATATTCAGCCCGCTGTCAACCAACACCCCCAGGTCCTTTTCCGCTGGGCAGCTCTCCAGTCACTCTTCCCCCAGCCTGTAGCATTGCATGGGGTTGTTGTGACCCAAGTGCAGGACCCAGCACTCAGCCTTGTTGAATCTCATACCGTTGGCCTCAGCCCATCGATCCAGCCTGTCCAGGTCCCTCTGCAGGGCCTTCCTACTCTCCAGCAGATCAACACTCCCGCCCAACTTGGTGTCATCTGCAAACTAACTGAGGGTGCACTCGATCCCCTCGTCCAGATCATTGGTAAAGATATTGAACAGAACTGGCCCCAGTACTGAGCCCTGGGGAACAGGACTTGTCACTGGCTACCAACTGGGTTTAACTCCATTCACCACAACTCTTTGGGCCCAGCCATCCAGCCAGTTTTTTACCCAGCAAAAAGTATGCCTGTCCGAGCCATGAGCAGCCAGTTTCTCCAGGAGAATGCTGTGGGAGACAGTGTCAAAGGCCTTACTAAAGTCCAGGTAGACAACATCCACAGCCTTTCCCTCATTCACTAAGTGGGTGACCTTGTCATATGAGGAGATCAGGTTAGTCTATGATTCTATTTCTTCTGTGCTGGTCCTGGGACCGAAGACAAATTCCTGCCTTTCCCTTCCATTTAGGATGCATTATAGCAGCTCTCCCTCTTGTGTATGTTGATCCCCCCTGCCTCCCTCCCCCTCCCCAGTTACATCGCTTTTTATGCTTTCTGCTCTGTGGAGGTATGAAAGAAGGCTCTCAACTGAGCATTGCTGTTAGCGAGAGTTTCAAAATGGTAAGATGCCCCTCCTGTGCTTTCAAAGGGCACAGAATATCATGTGAATGCTTGCCATATTGGCATTTCAGTAATTGCAACATATTTTCATGCTGTGACACCCTGAATAGTTTGTCTTCACTCATACTTTTATTTTTCTTCCATTATGTAGCCTATTTATCCTTTCTGTGAGGCTTCCAGAAGGACTGATGCTATGAATAGTGGCCCAATGCAGTTCTGATGATCACTTATTTGCTTGGAATGGAATTGAAACTATGTATTATTTGATACAGGACACTAAACAGCCATCAAGTCAGGTTTTTGTCCGTGGTGTGGGCCAAGTTTCAACCAGCAAGGGAAAAAGAAAATGTCCTTATATCATTCTCTTCAGGCTCTAAAAATAATGTTTTTCTTTCATGACCCTCAGCTGAATGGTACTCTAGAATTACTAAGTTCTTTATTGATATTAAATAAGGATGAGTGCATCCATTTGATAGGTGTTATCAAAGCCAACTCTGCAGGTATATAAACTTGGACCAACTAAACGACTTGACTGTGGATAAACGTGAACCCCCAGCAGGCAGAGCCAGCCACAGCTGTGACCTTGAATTTCTTACTTCAACCACTAACCCACATAGCAGGGACTTGATGCGTGTGCTTTAACAGTGTGTACTCCGCAAATACATCCCCTCTCTTGAAAAAATGTTCTGTATTTGGGATGCAAAGTCCTATCCTGCCTTTTCCTCTGAAACAAGAATAATTTAAAAAAAACCAACCAAACAAATCCTAGTCAGCTAGCCTGCTTCTGAAATTTATTTTTCCCACTGAATTTCGTCCTCTTTTAAAGGGCTGACTAAAATCTGGACACATAAAGAGTATTTCTCCTTTATTTCATCATCTTGTTTGCCTTTGAGCTAGTTTCTGCCTTTCTAATGAGCTGACTTGGCTGCTAAAGCTGCTGGCATCCCCTGGGGCCCAAGAGCAAGGCGGTCATCTGAACCCTTCCCTTTACCCTGCTTTGCAACATGAATTTCAGGGGAATGGTTTCCACTGTTTATTGGAACTGGGATTAAAAGCGGCTGTGTTTTGAGTGACAGACACTACTGCGGAACTGTAAAAGCCTTCATTTCACTTATTCCTTTCTTTTCACACCGCTCAGACAAGTGTTGTAAAGTTGCACCACTGTTAAGAGTGAGAAACAACCCCACTGCAAAGCAGCGACTTTAAAAAACCTGGCTGCCTTTTGGCACCTAGACATTTGGGCTGGGATAGGCTTAAAACCTTAAGACCACTCACTGCCTGTGGAATACTTGTGGAAAACAAAAATAATGCTTTTCCTGTTCTTGCCAGGACCAGCTATGTCTGTCACAGTCACCTCACTGCACAATGTCATCTAACGCTGATACCCCTTCAAGCTAAACTGATCACCAAGTAAAGGCAATGAAAACCCAGGCTTTCAGTGGTGGCTTTGGATGTCGCAGTAATCTGGCTTTGTTTGGCCATATGTGTGTTTGTGGCTTTTAAGTGTCTGCCCAGGCCCTGAAGCTTCAAACGTAAGCTAGTAATTTATTACAGGCTTTGCACTTTAAACATTTTTTTCACCTAAAGTTCTAATGTTACTGCCAACTTCTGCTTGTGCAGCAATGTCGGTACAGGCTGAATTGGGATATTGGTATTTCTGGAGGATATTGTTTAGAATTAAAACAAAACAAAAAACAACAAAAAAACCTAGCTTGCGGTGAGTGCTTTGTTTGCAAACCTTTTTTGCTACATCTTACCTGGAATATCTCCAGCTCCCTTTTTTCCACTGGCTGGTTGTGACAGATTCCCAGAACTAATAAGCCACCCATTCTTCTAACAAGAGGAAGGCTCTGGGTCTGCCATAATTGCTCCTAGCATCCTGGCTCTACCTGGACTTCTTCCATGTCCTGGAAGGAGTCCAGTGTCTGCTCTGCAAACCACAGTGCATAGCTTTGGTTTTTAAAAATACTAAAGGTTTACTTTCTCAAATATACCTGTATAAGAGTTCAAGACTTAACAGTTCTTACTGGCATATAAAGCAGAGTTATTTGGTTTTGACTTTACACTTGAGGCCCATTAACATTTTGATAAAGAAATTATATTTTACAATCATTTCTTTAATAACCCTAAGCTCTGTCTTTTTTGCATAATAGCATTTTAAGTATTTATAGTGTATTTCAACAGAAGATAACACAATGTACTTTTCCTCTTGATCCCTCTTGTTCTTCTACTTCTCTTTAGGTGAGAGTTGCTTTGTGTATTTATTTACCCTGACAGATTTGGTATAAGTATTTCTGGATTTGCATTTGAAATTTTTTTGTTTTGTGTTGGTTTTTTTTAAGAACAATAGCAACCTTGAAATCTCAGGCAAAAAGTGCTGTGTGGTTGAAAAGCTTGTTATAATTTTACAGCAGAGAAAAACTGCCAGCTTTTGTCTGAAATCAGGAGTTTGAAAAATGTGAATGTATAAGTTACAAAAGGTATTAGATTTATTGGCTCCACAACCAGCATATTTCTGTGTGGCTGAAGAAGGTACAGCAGTGTCTGGTTGCAGTCCTGAGGGGTCCCTGCTGACCAGGCTGCTCTCTTCTCCATCTCATCTCTGCTTATCCTGCTTACTTTTGGTAAACTCACTGGACTTCTGATAATGCTGTACATCCAAGCATCGGAAATGGTTTCAGGCACTTTGTCTCAAAATTCCCTTCTCTGAAAGATAATGAGTAACTCTGAGAATATAACATATTGTTACCACCAGTTGCAGGCTGGATGTGACCCAATAACCTGGCTCATAAGTTCAAAGGCATTGGTCCCATTAAATGTTGTTGTGTTTTGCTTTGTTTTTTTTTAAAATGGTACAGACCAAAACAAAAGACAAAACTTAGTAAGTCGTTGCTTATATGCTGTTTCACATTGAATTTGTTCAATTTTCACATTTGCTCTTTTTCATTTAACTGCTGCCTGCTATGTTGTCATCAGCATCTTCATCGCTGTAGGAGACTTTTGGCTGCGTAGCGTACGCGCTCTAGCCGATGGCCTGATCACGCAGGGCAATCGTGCAGTGTGAACCAGTCTGCCTGCACTGGCCATGTAGGATGCCTGGTATTTTTCTGTCGTTTGGATGTATGTCATTGCTTGCATACAGTTTCTGCTGAGAAGCCTTGAGAGGGAGAGAATGGAACTGAAATGCACTTTTTGTCAGTAGTCTGCATGTTTGTATGAATTCCTATACATCCGCGTACTCGGAAAAACACCCAGTGATTTACATTGCCAACAAAGCCAGATGTATATAATGAGTAGCCAATCCTTGTAATATACTGCTCCCATATGATCTACAGTGTAAAAATTATTTGTAGGAAAGACTTGGCAAATAATTTTTGAGAAATTAATACATCTGCAAAAAACTATGACAAAACTTAACAAGAAATTAATATTGGAGTAAATTAACGAGTTTTACTTTGGAAATCCTTTCCTTCAGAACACCTTCATTTCATGACCCTCTTGTGCTGTTTTCCAATCTTTAATAAATGTATCAGTAATATAATTCATAAATAGATTTGGTTATTCCGGTATTGATTTTTCTTCATCTATGGAAGAATAGATTTTGGTTTTATATTATTTCTCCCCTAGCAGGAATATGCATGTGTCTGGTTACGTGCATGTGTGATCACAGCTATTTATTTTGCTTATTAATATTTGTGAAACAACTCTTTACAATGCCTTGTGAAAAAGCACATAAACTCTATTTTTGCGTATTCTGTTAATTTATTAGCATAGTCAAATTGTTGAGGGGGGAACAGATTTTCTTTAAAGAAACCACACTGCTTTGACTGAGCAGTTGGTGCTTTTTATCTCAATATTGGACTATGCTGTCCTTAATAACTTTTCACTAGTTTCACACTAAAATGTTTATGATTATTATAAAGGAATGATTTATTATAGACTACAGTTAACTAGAGTTTTTCAAGTATTGTACGCTATAAATCTTTGAATTGACTGAAGCTATATACTCTGACAAACTTTCTCCAAGTAGACATCTTCCTACATCTATCTGACTTTTTTTTTTTTTTTTAAACAACACAAATTAAGAAAGCCTTAGAAGAAACATTGAGAAAGAAGACTTGGGGGAAAAAAATGAAAATGAAAATATTTTAATCACCATTAGATAAAAACTGGTCTCGGTTATTCTAAAAATAACAAACCCAAAAGTATAGCATGCTAGCATTTATTTCATGATGCTTCATAAAACAATTTACAAATTAAAAATTTGAAACAGCTGCTAAATTTTAATGTGCATTATTAGGATAGATTTTTTTTTTTTAATTGCTATTTCCTTTCTCTAAAAACTTACCAAGTATTTTCCTTTGCTTTGAAGCAGTATATTTTGAAAGACCTGAATTTGCCGCCTCCTACTTCAGGCTACACCTGGCTTAAAGATAAAGTAAGAATCACTCCGACTTTATCCAGCAGCAATTATTATAATTAGCAATTGCCAATTTCTTTGTTTTCAGGGTTAAAAAGTGGCTATTGGAATGGTGCCTCCCAGACCCAGTGATTCTGTTGCTTGCTCTACATGGCCAGCAAGTTAGTTTCCTGGAAAGCTTTTGATGATCTATCAGCAGTTAATGCAGCTATCCCCTCCCAATTTTCACCCAACACAAAACATGGTATAAGTGTAATGGGCTGTAGGGTTTTTTTTATCTTTTCAGTAACTTACGATTAGGTCAGATTCTGTGGAAAAATGATGTACAAATATGACCAGCAAAAAAATATCAGTTTCTAATTTTTCACAGAAAAAGAATATTTTACCATGGACAAATTTCTTTCATATAATTTTTCTTCTTTGACTGTCTTGTCCAATATCTGACATGTTGTATTAGATTTTTGAGATTTATGTCAAGCTAGATAGTATTGCAGAATTTGTCCAAAACTCCTTGCATTTGCTGTTAACTTGGGGATCTCTAGGGATACATAAAGGAATTCATTATTCAGATGACTCTATACATGACCAAATTTTTTTTTCTTTTTTTGCTTGTCTAGCTCTACTGAAATTTTAGCTATAGATTTGAAATATTGCTAAATTGCATAGCTGTTGAGATGAAGGGGATTAGTTTAGTTTAGCCTCTTGAGTGTACATGTCGATGGAGGCTATGTATTGGTAGAATAGTAAACCATATATACTTATCCTTTGGCCAAGGATTGGCCACAATGCAGCTTATATAGACAGCAACACAGCAATTTTTTCCAATCAGTAAGCCACAAGCTTTAGTCTTACTCTTATAGGACCACACTTCTCCAGTGTGAAGAGAAAACCATGTAATTCTAACAGTGTTTGGTACACAGCGTCTGTACAGCCGTATGACTGTACCAAATGAATGCATGAGCACTTGTGTTTTGGAGTTCTGACCACCTGCTTTTCTTAAAATATCAACTCTTAACCTTAGCTACAGTAGCAAATAGTCAACGAATACCTATGTTTAAATAGTTTGGCCAAAAATACTGCATCTATTTCCATACACCTCTTAAACACACTCTGTAAAATATTTGCTAATGCAGTGTAATCCTCTTGCAATTACCTGTTAGGGCTTGCTGATGTGCTCCTTCTCTAAGAAAGAAGAAATTTCTTTCTTACTTTTTACTTTGCTGTAGAAATACAAATTACTTACGTTTGTAAGCAAAATGAGGGTGAATATAGATCAGTAGTTATATGATGTGGAGAACTGAATTTTGGTGTCAGTACTATGTACAATGGGCCTCTGATAAATGATTGACAGTGTTCCTATACTGCTGCATTAAAAGAAAAAAAAAATCCCTTTGCTGCTCTGCAGGATGTTTAAAGCATTGTGTGTTAGTAAAGCCTGCTATTTCAAATGAGTTTCATATGAACACCAGAAAATATTTGACCTGACTTTGTTAGTTTTGCAGCAAAAGTCAGGCTTTGGGAATGTTATCTTCTTTGCACCTTGGATAACTAATCTGCAGGGAAAGGGCTACTTTTACCTATCTCAGAAGACTGTTATAACTCTAGATGTGTTATTGGCTGTAAAGAAATGTGAGATCTTGTAGGAACACTCTCTAGAAGTCTGAGTTTTCATAACTCGTGTTTTGGCCATTTTTCCATTTTCTATTCAGTGCCCAAACTTCTCCCCTTCTTTGGGGAATTTGTCTTCACTGCTGTGCCTGCCAATCTTTTCTTTTTCTCCCCAAAGAGCTTCATAAACTAAGAAATTTTAAACCTTTTAACTGCTGAAGTATCTTCTTGGAAATGAAACTTTGAAAAGTATGTTACTACTTGGATTAAGAAGGGCTGCATTGTTGCTTAGAGAGCTCCCATAAATGCTGTGTTGAAGCATCTCATAACGAACAATGGATACTGGGAAGGAAATTAACAGTGATCCATTGATTTCTTACTACACTTCTCAACTGTTTGTCTGTTTTCAGCTTCTAAATAGTGAATCAATACACAGTAAAGTCTTGATTTTGAAGAATAATTGCTGGTATGCAGCAGCACATCTTGTGGTTAGGGCAATAGATGGGACTTGGGAAGAGCTGTATTCCTATTCCTCATTCAGCCACTGAACTACTCTATGGCCTTAGGAAAATCCTTTCACTTCTTTCTTTTCACTTCCTTTGTCCGTTTTCTTAGTTGGATTGTTTGGCCTTTTTATTAAGGCCTTTTTATCCCTTGTTCTCTCTTTTGCCAAGCTCAGCACAAGGCCTGGCTGGATAGTCCAGTTGCATCCATGTAGATCCATCTACTCTGTCCATTACTGTAGTCCTATAGGTCAGTTTCTAAGATCAGAAATTATCATATCATGTAGTTTGGTGTTGATAGGATATATAAGGTTCACCATTCTCCTTCTTACCTTGAACTGTAGCTATTTCACTCTTTTGCACTTTCCTTTACAATAAAGAGTAATGAGCTTTACAATGAAGAGCCTTTATAGTTTAAATTTTCCTCCCTACCTTGAGGCTGGATACAGGGGGTTCAAATAAGATTAGATGTTTGGGAAGACTAAGCGTAAAACCTGCCACTGAGAACATTCCAGTTTTAAATCAACTTCATATCTACTGTGCCTAAAAGTCTCATGCAACATGCTGTTGTGCATTATTGGGTACACCGATAACAGTCTGACTGGACAGGTTTGGGGTGAAATAGAGTGGCTTTATAGTATTCCCCTTCGGGTCAGAATTGTTGTCAGGGAGCTCTAGCTATCCTATGTGGATTGCAAATACTTCTTTTAAAAAAGAGCCAGCTTAGCTGTGGGGTCTTCTCATCTGTAGTACATGCAGTAGGTATTTCCTAGCAGGAGCATGATTAGGAAAAAATGTGGCATGCATGGTAATAGGTTTCCTTCACTGTTATGTTGGTTGTAGTGCAGAGGAATAGGAGGGAAAAATGAATTGCTCTTTTAAACGTTTTCAGATTAATTCCTTGGCTTGACAAATGTTGCTGAAGTCTTTTCATGGTGTTTGAAAAACACAGTCTATGGTAAAGAGCACAAAACAGTAAAAGGTGCTCCTTGCAAAAAAACAAACAAACAAACAAACAAAAAAACCCAACCAATCAAAAGCCCTAAACCGATCAGTTCTTCATCCCATTTCAAATTATCAAGAGCATGGAGTATAAGTTTGCATCTGACCTGGAACATGCCAGGGTTTACCCCGGCTGATCTTTCTGAAACAAACAGAAGAATCAAAATCAGAAATAACCAACTGGAAAAATATGGTGATCAAAAGAGGGAATGCTATGTATTGTACCAAGAAAATGCAGACTATTTGCCTTTTGGTGGTCAAATGTAAGTGTTCAGGAGGTTGCCTTCACCCATATACCTCTTTCTTGCAGCTCATTTGGCTCTTAAGTTGCTTAGAGAAGAACTTGTAAACATGTAAAGAGGTTTCATGATGTGATCCTGGATATTTCCAAGCTCAAATACTTCCCCCCCCGCAATGTCTGCAGTAGCATGTAGCTTTGTGCAGGCACAGAAGACCTGTTGATCAAGGATTTGATAGTGTGTTTTCTCATGAGTGTTTTCTGGTGTATTTTATTGATGTGTGGGTTTATTCCCTTTCAATGTACTCAGTATTTTTCTTGGGAAGGAATATAAAAAAAAAAAAAAATATCCTTGTTATATGACTCTGTCAGTTGTCTACAAAAAGACTTACCTAATTAGTTGACCACTCAGCCCTGCAGACATGGCTGGAATACGGTTCAGTTCCCTCGGGCTTGCGTTTTAGCACTGGGTTTAACTGTTTCATTGTGTGCGCTCATATTTCTTCTCTTCTACTGCTGTGAAGTAGCAACCTTATTAAAGATACACTTGATATTACTGGATACCTTAGTGGGTAATGGGATTTTATGTAGAAAAGTGAATCAAAAACTTCACCTCAAAATGCTGTGAGGAAGGTCTAACTCTTCACAGAATTTAAAGCTGGCAGAGACTATGGAAATGTTTATTCTGACCAACTCTAGTATGCAAGCTATTGAATTTTGCCAAGAATTGTCTAATCTTTCTAATATCTTTGGCTAAAAATATCTTCTTGATCTGAAGAATGCCCCTGCAACAGGTAGGACATCAACTCCAGTGACTGATCACCCTCTGCATTAAAAGTGGCCTCAGCCACTAGTTAGTTAGTTAGTTTGATTTTTTTTTTTTTTCTTTTTTTCTTCCCCCCTCCCAGGTAAAGAGGTCTTTTTAATTACACAGTGCTTTCTTACCATGGAGGTTCTTATGTCCTGTAATCACATTGCCTTTTCATTTTGCTAGATTAAATAGTTTGAGGCCTTTTATTACTAAGTAAAAAAACTAATTCAAAAGCTTCATTTTAATTTCTTAAGTGTTTCCTTTCTGCTACCCTGCTCTCCAAACTTCAGCTGGTCTCATTAAAATGTGGATGCCAGCTGTACACGGTATTCTAGTTCACCTCACCAATACCATATATAGAGATAAATCACTTTCCTGCTAAAAGTCAGCACATCTACTCTTGTTTTTGTATCCAAGAAATTGCATTGCCTGGATCACATGGAAGGATCATGCTGGTTCCAAATTCCTTTTAACAGGAATTTGTCAGTTCAACTGCATTCCTTGCTTTTGGATATCAAAGCTTTGTATACCTTTTTGGACTTGCAGGAATGATTTTTTTTTCCCTACAGGTAATTAAGTAGACTGGGGGAAATGGGTGTGTTTATCATCTGCCTTCTCAAAAAAGCATCTTAAGGTAAAACTTGAAGTTAAAGTCTCTAGAATCTGAATCCTTTAATGACTTCCATATACTCCTCTTCCCTGTCTCTCTGTATCCTTAGTCTCAAAGCTGAGGACAGACCTTCTCCATGTTACCAGTTTAAAGCCAGGTAATGTGTTGCATACCACACCTCCAAGAAGTGCATGGAAAGATAGAAAGATGAATGATGTACCTCAGTACGTGCAGTTGTTAACTTTTGACTTCGTTATGTTTATGTTGAATCAAGGCAACCCTGAGAGAATAAATTGACCAAATTAGCACTTACATGGGTAACCTTCCTCCACTCTGGGTTGAACCTAGCAGTTGGAAAGCGATAACGAAAGGCTCACAGGGTAGAGGAGTGATATTCTACACCTTATGGGAAGATGCTATCAAACATGCTCTCACTTTTCAAGATGCCTCCCCCTCACCCTACCTACTCCATTCCTCTCTTCACATTTGCTGCATATTACGTTTCATGACGATTTAGGTTATGATCAATATGATTAGCTTGGTTCTTGCTCATATTTTGAGATGGCTTCGGTTTCCATGCTTCTCCAATAAGACAGTTCTTACAAACTTATGTTTGAAAGAAGGAAATGGGCTAGACTTTTCCAAGCCTCACTGTGTTGTTCTGTAGGTTCCCATTTGGAAAGTTCATCTATGCAATAATTATACTGCTAAAAACCATAAATGGAAAGAAAAGCAAGACTGGAGATATCAAGTGATATAGTGTCTTAATATCTTCAGGCTACAAGAAGGTGATAGAATAATGAAGACTGATTTTTTTTTTTTTTTTTTTAAATCAGTTTACTTGCTCCAGAAATTCCATTTTATCGGCTGAAAAAAGCAGGAACATCTTTTCGAACAGTAAACAAACTAGAAAGTGCTGGCTTGTATTGCAGTGCAGAAATTTAGGCCTTTAGCACTGTACTCTCTCGATTTTGGTAAAAAAAAAAAAAAAGATGTTTTGGTCAGAATAGCAAGCTAGATACTATAAAGCTTCCTTTAAGGAGAAGTTAAGATAAGTTATCAAGATGCACTTAATCTTTTTCAAGTATTTTTATTCTTTTTGATATAATCTTTGATACTGCTTACACACAGAACGCAACTATTTGATGTATATGAAGAAAAATATGAAGCAAAACCTGCCTGGAAACTTTCCTGCTGCAACAGCATTCACTGCTGCTAATTGCTGTAGGGTAAGTATGGAAGTCTCTTCTGAGGCACTAGGGTGTGAGTTACTACTGCACATACTAGCAGCCCTACTGGTGAGGTGGTTTTTGGGGAAAACCCTAGTGAGAGACTAGTTTGAATTTCTCTAAGCTGTCTGAGTGGATATTCATAGAAGCAGGACTTTGTCAAGCTCTTCTAACTATTGGCTCTTAATAAATTATTAAGAGGTAATTTGTTTATTGTATTATTTAGAGGTAATTTGTTGATTGTTGTTGAGTATTTAACTGATTGGGACAGGAATACTGGAAAATGTTATGCAAGGGGAAAAAAATGACACCACAGCTGTGCAAACAATGCTAAGATGTTCTTCATACCCTCTCCTCATTGATTTGCATCCCCCCCTCCCCTCATGTGGTCAGAGAACACAGTTAAGTTGTATATACTTGATGTGCAGAAAATAGATACACTTCTAATGTGGGTTGTTATGGGCATAACTTATTAATGATCCTTTAAAGAGCACACTGAGACTCATTCTGTTACAGCCCCTAGGGCATCAGCAGTAGTTTGAGGGTCCAAGAGGATTCTGAACTATGATCAGCATGACACATACCAGTAGGTGTATCTTCAACAGAGGAACTGCCACGGAGCTATTTTTAGTGTAGCTATCAGATGTCTTAGGGTGGAAAATTGCAGAGCTCTGTTCCAGAAGATCCTACAAAGCCAGACAGGATGACCTCAAAAATATAAGTAGATTTTTAAGACTGTACCAAGCATGAATATGTTCTCAGAAAGATGAAGGGCAAATTTTGCTAGTCGTGTAGGAGAGATGGGGAGATGCTTTCCCTAAATCGTGGTAAGTCATAAATTCTTTACATTTGTTTCAGGGTTTGTTTCTTTTCCTCAAAGTTCATGGGGCCCAGTCCTAATACCTTCCTAATTTACACCTGTATCATGTAATCCCCTACCTATTTTAAGCCTTGGCTGTACAGACTGAGCTGGCACATTACTGCCACGTAGAGTTCAGTGCCAGCTACTGTATGTTTTTTATAATAATTTATACAGTCAATGGTAATCAAGAGATCCTTACACAGGACTGCTTTCACTAATCATGCAAATAAATGGATGCCGTTTTTTCTTATTCTCTTATATGCACACTCCAACCAATAAAACAGGATACTATTAGTCATGTGCAGTTAAGGCTAAAATAAAAACTCCAATAGCAGGTATATATGATAACTGCCACATTTATTTGGAATATAGAATGCATATGCATATACAAATGCATAGACACATACTCTGTGTAACTACACCGAATAGCATGCTACTGAAGAAGCATAAGCTGAAGATTGTAATGAGAGAAGTAACTATGCTGCAAAGCATGGCATGCGGCTCCCTGTTCTTAATTTTAGTAGTATCTAATCTCTCTGTGGCAGTAACGCAACAGCTCAGTTTCCACAGTCAGGTGTAACTTCTTGTTAAAGTCAGGCCTGATTACATGAGAGTAGAAGAAACCTAAAGATATTTCTTTGAAATTCCTTACCAAACTCATATGAAAGCATATGTGAGAATGCTTGCTTGGATTGAAGAAAAATGACAGTTTATTTGAGGACAGAACTTAAATATTCTCTTGCTTCACCAGTACCATGTCATTGGCTGTATTTTCTGGAAACTTTCTGGAATATGCTGGTGTTGGTTTTCTGAGGATTTTCTACCTATCTCAGATATGGAGGAAAAAAAATTGGTTTTACTTTTGAAGTCATAGTTATAACAATTGAGTGGCTGTAGAGTTGAAGTTCTGCATAGGTGTTTTAATAGCTTAGTCTTGTTGTTTTCATGCAATAATTGATACAAATTTTATTTTAATCCAGGAAATAATTGGACAAAGCCCAGATACTGGTGACTGGCAGCAAAACCTCACCTGAAAGTGTCTGTAGCCTGATATGTGTGCATCACACTTTACCAAGTGAAGTTTGAGACTCTATTTCCTGCAGTTTACAGGTGGTAATCCATAAGGGTGCTTGCAGGTTAGACTGTGGAGCATCTTAACTCCAGTAAATATGTTACACTTTTTACTACTCATAGTATTAAGAGGGGTTATAGGATTGTAACTGTTTGTTTTATTGTCTATCTGGGCCCTCTCTGAAAATCAACATTTTGAATGATGGTAATGCGATCTCCCCATTTCCTATTCAAAGTCTTTTACCATGCTCTCCAGCTGGAATTTCTGGCTCTTTCCTGTTTCAGAGTGTTCTGTGTACGGTGACTGTCGGTATTTGTAAGTTTGCCATTCCCTACCCTAAAGATTTTGTTGATAAAATGTTAGTGCTTTTCTGTTGCTTAATTTTCTTCCTTCTCCTTTGGCAGCTTTCCTCAGCTCTTGGCAGTTCCAGTTCTTTGTCCAAG
Organism: Platalea leucorodia; assembly: GCF_965183815.1. Classification (NCBI taxonomy): domain Eukaryota; kingdom Metazoa; phylum Chordata; class Aves; order Pelecaniformes; family Threskiornithidae; genus Platalea; species Platalea leucorodia. Next base: position 28,505,245 of record NC_138826.1, read on the forward strand.
CTGTCCAGCAGGAGACATTCTCATTCTGGGTACATTTCTCAGAAAGGACAACTTTTGTTGCCTCTCACAGAAGCCTCATAGAAATCCACACAATGTTTTCTTTTCAACCAACAGCCTATGTAAATCTGTAGGATCCAAAGGAGTCTTCCTGCTATCAAACTGTAGCAGAGGTGAACATCATCTCTTTCACTTTACCCTCGACCTTTCATTTCACACCATATTAAGCAGTTAATTATCAATTTATTGCAATTACACTGACTGAGATTTTTTTCCCCCCCTGATAAAAGTGCTGTGCCCCAGTCTTGAACTGCAGACATTAGATGGCCTGTTGAATGGAAACCTCAATGCTTGTGGAATTATTACACATATAAAGTGGCTTTTGTACCTAACCAGTAATAGGATCAGTAGCCGTGTCAATTTAAACCATAATTTATTAAGGATAGGATTAGTAAGAGCTCACTTGACTTTGGGAGTGGAGTTAGAACCTCGCTCAAAATCCCACCTAAATCTCCTGTGACTTCTCTTTAGCTTGTCCTTGTTTCATTGTGTTCAGCTGGTCATTCAGCAGAGGTTAAAATTACACACACTGAATTAGGCACTGAATTAGAGGTTTTATTATTTTTTTTTTTAAGTTAGTAGTGCTTACTACTCCCTTGCAACTTTCAAGCTGTCTTACAAGCAGAAATGCATTGCAGTTGTAGTAGCAGCTGCTATTTTCTCTTGTTCTAAGCACGTATTCTCTGCTACTCTATTCGTATCCCTCTGCATATCCAGTTTCCAAGGGAGAGCTGTTAAAGGGTTATCTTGAGGGGAGATCTTCCCTACTTCACTGGGCCCTTCCTGACTAGAAATCCAAGTGGATTTTGAATGTAAACTTTCTTCAAAAACATCAGGAATTGTTTTGCAGAATATTCTGAAGCAAGTCCTCTTACCCACATAACTCAGCTTGGTTTTTGTGTGATTTGGTCATGTTAATCTATTATTACCTATTAGACACTAGTATCTAATATGAATACTGGATTGCTTTAAAAATAAAAAGTGTCTTACTCCTTATATATCAATAAAGAAGGTAAGTAATTCCTGTTAATAACTTGTATCTAGTAATCTGGCTGCACTACTAACGCCTCCCCCCTCCCCCCCCGCCCACGATCCTGGAAAAAATGTTTTAAAAATAAAGTTGCTCAACTCTTCTATTTCTGATCATATAGGTAGAAGCGAGAGTCTAATTTGACACAGATGGTAAGTAAATGGTTTCTTGAGCTTCCACTACTAGGACTGTAGAGTTTCAATTGATAAGCTTCAAACAAATTTTAAAAGCCTGGAGTATAATAAATTTAGAGTTGAACTCGGGGTTAGAAGCAATAGATTGCAAATGTAAGTTATAGTGGGAGATAACACTGAACAAATGTTTATTCTGTTTTTTAATCTTGTGTACATAGATGAACTACTGATTTTTAAAAGCATGAATTGAAAGTACATCATGAGCCTGCTGTAAAAGAAAACAGGAGCAGAATATTAGTAAAATATTCAGATAATACCAGATTGAGAGTAAACTGTAAATGTTAGAATGGGCTGAAAAATAACTATGGAAATAAGATGCTTGAGTAAGAAATGAACAAATTTGATTTGCCATGGATCATTGCGGTTTATATGCTGCCATTCTTTTATGGGAGGATAGTTAAAAACTAAAAAATACAGGAGGGTCTCAATAATGTCATAGCTTAGATATGTTTATTCAGTGTTCTGGCAATGAAATACATATGATGCAAGCTTGGGGTTGTAGGTGTAGAAGGTAGTGATCAAAACTGGTCATCGAATTCAGTACCCAGTTATTATATTTGGATAATATGGACAGACTAGAAAAATATATGCAGAGAAAAGATTAAGCACCCAATTAGCACTTCATATAGTACATTAGTAGAGCCAAGATTAGGGAATTTAGTTTTTTCAAACCCTCAAAGAGTTGAAGTCTCCCTGCAGAGAATTCAAGGTAAATGCCAGCAAATACGTGATGTACACAACTATTGGTGAGTGAAGTGAATAATTAAATGGTGATATAATAGAGGCTAACAGGTTATAGTCAGGAAAGGGAAACTTTTCTACTCTGCAGATGGTGAACTCTATTAGACTGCAAAGACGGAGGCAGTGGAACCACTTTTTCAGATACAACAGTAATTTGGCTGGAGCACGACTAAATGTACAGTTGGGATCAGTCTTGTTTTGGCATGGAATGCAACTAGATGAATCAATGATATTTCTTCCCCGTTTCCAGCATTTATGATGTCACTCCTGTAAAAATATTTCATTATAGAAAAATAGATAAAAATCTCTCCTCTGATTATATTTCCTCAATGTACTGCAGGGGTGGAAAGTCACCATGCTGAGCTGTCAGAGTCCTGGAGAGTAAAACCTTCCTTTACTATGCATCATAGGCAATGGCAGGCCATGATGTGGGCTGCAATGGTAATTAGGTTTTATAGCATGTGTATCTGTGGTCTTTTTACAATCTATTGCCAGAACGTACTATTTTAAGAGGTGAGCATGTGCCTGTTGAGGATTGATCTGAGCTCACCAGCTAGGGTCTCGCACGCTACCAAACAGCTGTCAGAACAGAGAATTCAGCTTCAGTCCTGTACTGAATTTCATGCAAGCAGCCCCTCACCCTGTTTATGGATCTGCCTGCACAGAGCTCACTGAGGGATTCAGGCAGGCATCAAGTTGTTCCCTGTAGCTGTTTTTCATTGTGTGTGAAGTGAGATGGTCCATCTTTGAAGCTGCATACAAGCTGGTGGCTTACTGATGAAATACTCTGTTGCCAGGATCCTTGGAAATGCCAGAAAGAAATGATGATGTTTCTATACATTTTCTTGAATTCTTGCTTTGAATCAATTTCCCAAATATTAAGTTTAGAGAGCAATGTCCTGCAGGATGATGCACTGTTTCTGGCTCAGCTTTGTCTGTGTCCTCCTTTCCCAATTGCAGGAGCAGGCGAGCCAGGCGCCTCCAACGCAGAGCTTCCTCTGGGGCGATAATAATGCAGAAAAGCACCGGGAGGGAGAAAAGCAGCCTTTGCCCCAGTCCCTGTACGGCTGGGACGCCCTGCTGGCTGCAGGGGCTGAGCTCCCACAGATGACGGCTGTCTTCATCCCCTCCTGCTGTTCTGTCCTACGTAGTGCAAGAGTTTTCTCATAGGACAGAGTTTTGTTAATTACGCATAACGATCCCAATTTGGGGGACTATCAGATTCTATCAATTAGTCAAAAGTCCTGCTTTATAATTCAGTTTCATGTCCAGAGAACAGCTATATTTCAAAATCATGTCCCACACCAGGACAAACTTGACAATTTCAGACAATTTCTTTGTGATCTTTAAGATGCTCCAAAGATGCTCTGTGGCCAGACAGCAATAGAAATGTGCACGAGGGATGGATCATCCCTGTTTGAACTGCGATTCCAGCAGTCCTAGAAAAAGTGAGACCTATGCCAAGTCTTCAGGTGTAATTTCTGTGATACTTGGCTGATATAAACATCTTAAAATTATAGCCCTGTCCTCTGCACCAGTTTCATAGATCACCATCAGGCCTTTTAGATGGATGTCTAAATTGTAACTCCACTTGAACTGATTAAAAAAAAAAAACCAAACTGTATTTCTCGACAGTCATTTCCTTTAGACTTCTCTTTGTAATTTCCATGCTTTTGGTGTTGCCTTCTTTTTAAAAAGATCCTTTTAAAATACAACATATTAATGGAAGACTCTTGAAGATGTTAGTTCCTTTGAAAACACTACTTTATCTGCAATATAGCAGAGAAACAGAGTTATGGTAAATCAATGGACACGTTTGACCTCTGAATAACTCAGAACTTTCAGAAAATTGTATGGGGTGAAGGAGCAGCCTGCTGTTCTGAGCATAGGTGAAACAGTTTGTGGAAAAGGAATAGTGATGCCAGTTTTTAACAGCTGGTTCAGGAACTGCTGCCTGAATACCTCTGGGTTCGTTAGAAAGGATGTGTCTGTACTCAGTCTCTGGTAACTTCATATTACCAGACTTGACAACTGCTAGTGGAGCTACTCTGACACAGTGAAAATCGCTGTGACTAAGCAATGGACAAAAGATAAAACTAAAACGCTATATCTGATCACTTTACATTTAGTGATTTGAAAACTCAGTTTAAATCCTGAGGTGGTTGCTCTTTGAATTCAACTTGTTTCAGCTGTGGGCCTGAGTTAGGTTCTGAAGGACTCGACAGAAAGATGACAAAGTTTTCAGTCAAGAGTGCTTTCCTTTAGCTTTGTACTGTCTGACTCTGTTGCAACAGTACAGTAGTAAATCAGCTCAGAAGGCTGATACAGCTTGTGTCTTTGAAAAAGCTTACTGTGTTGTCATGTGCAAAACAGGAAACGTGTAATGGTATGAACCCCAGAGGAGCTGGTCCAGGGCAAGCTCTCCTGACCTTGCGGAAAACACATCCATCTGAACCTCACAGTGAAATGGAAACATACAAGTTAACCACAGAAGTTAAGAAATATCCTCGTCTGCGTTGTATTGCTTTAACGTGGAAAGTTTTTTTACATGAGGAGCTGAGCAACGAATAACGCAGCCTGCAAGCTGATGCCACCATGCAACTCTTTTCATGTTGTTGTTGTTCTTCTTAGAAGCAATATCATACCCCGGGTTTTTTTCATTTTGCAAGCAAAGTGGTATTTTGCAGTGAACGACATACTTTCAGATTTACACACTATTAGATATTGTTGCTGTCCCCAAAGAGTAAGAAAAATGTAAATACCAAAGAGGGAGAGACGTGATTCAAATTAACCTGAGTACGCAAAAGCTACATCGATACTTACAACTGAGCAGAGATTAGACTGAGAATAGATAATTTGCTCCAGAAATGATGTCTTCTGGACCAGACCAATTCTCCAATCTATGTAATTTTGCACCTATCGGAATGAACACAAGGCATTCTTAAAACCAAGTGACATTTCACTCTTGTCCTGCACAGGTATAACAATAGGATCCAAATCCTGTTCCTAGCGATATCTCAGGCCATGTTCCTTAAAATACAAGGCCAAGGTTTTATTTCATATTAAACTAGAATTAGGGGAGGAATACGCTATTTGAAACCCAAAAAAGCTACATTCTAGTTTTCATATAAGCTAATAGTTATAATTAATTCTTTTCAAAAGGCTTGGGAATAGATTTAAAGTTAGGAACCACATAAACTTTGGAAGTTTTATATATCCCAACTATAAAGCCTACTACATAGAGATGTGCTAAATATTTACGGACAGCCTAGTATTAATATCTTCCTTTAAAATTTTGGTTGTTTCAGTAGTGTGTATCTTCACCTACTGATTGAAACAATATTACTTTAGCGGCCTTTCTGTTAAATACAATGCTGAAGTTATTCACTGCAACATAAACATTTAGCTCTGCAGTTTAGTCTGTAAACACTTAAAAGGTTGGAATGTTTATCTAAAATGGCCAGACGTCCAAAACTTGCAAAGCTGATCTGTTTGTAGTGTTAACAAGGAGTAGGAAATGAAGAGTTTTACTCATTTGAAACCAAAGAAGAAAAAAAAAATCTCATATTTGGCTCCCATCAACAATTAGGTTCAGTTTTGTTTCAGTTCTGAGTTTCCTTGGCACTGGTTTGCCCATCATGACCTGATTTCAGAAGAGAATGGGTTGGGATTAGGACTGCTGCTGGAATATCAGTGTAAACCCAGGTCCTAGTAAAAGGAGGGGAGGGGACTGATGCAGGTAGTGCTGCTTTTCTATTTTTAGTTTTAGTTTTTTAAAAGGCTCACTGTGATATGTCAAGCTGAAAAAAAACCCAGAGGTTTAGGAGTTGCTTCATGAGCACTTAAGTCTTAACTGCCATAAAAATGGCAATTTCTGTGAGAAGGGAGGAGCTACTGTCACACAGATGTGACCATAACCTCATATTTTTGTCCTTTTGATACTGCTAGTAAGTCACCATACCTCTAGGCAAGTAAACATGATTGCTCCTCAGTTCTCGGTTTGGTTACTTAATATTTTCACGTAACTGCCAGCCCTGGCAATATATTGTAGTTGTGAAGAGTTTACTTTGGTGTAGCAAGAAATTTTATTTCTGCTTATTTTTTGTCTTTCTTCAATGCACTAAGATGCTAAGTCCAAGCTAATCTGGAACACGATTCATATCATCATTGGATCAGTTGTTGAAATCCTCCCATCAAGTCAGAAGGGAACTGGCCACTTCACATAGAGGGTAAGCAGCAGAAACAGGAACGATCGAAACAATGGCTCCAAAATGCTAAATGAACATTTTCATAGTTCAAAAGAAAGTTGGGTTCATACTGTGACAAAAGAGCAAGTGAAGTTGGGAAGGTCTTACTGTATACAAGTTAGTTCAGTTGTGATTAAAATTGCACAGTATTTTAATGAAATTACAATGTAGAAGAAAGATACTTGTGGGTTTGGGTTTGTTTGGGGTTTTTTTTGTTTGTTTGTTTGTTTGTTTTTTTCCCAAACCGCAGCAGGGGTTAACTGAATAGCTGCTGTTTGGCAAGCTCTGACTACAATATCAGGAAAGAACTTAAATGAGTTTTACAGTTAAACATTGATTTGCCAACAGAGGGGAACTGTATAGTTATCTGATATAATTCTTCTCAATGTGTTAAAAAGTAATTACTCTCATAGATGTTTCATAGCTGTGCCCGTAGATATAATTGCTGTAATGACACAAACGGCCACTTGAATTCTCCAGTGCTCTTCTAGTGATTGGATGGCTGATATTACCCCATGTTTTGATCTGCTAAATACCCTGAGGTGACTTTATTTTGCAAGCCTTTTTCATTCTTGCTATTAGTGCAATGATAGTTGCACAGTAGGGACACAGTCATTATTTGAAACCTCTGTGAATATTCACTTCGATAAAGTTTTGGTAGACAGTAAAAGGACTCCCTCTATTGGCAAATATATGTGTAACGATAAGATAAAATCAGAATTATTGTGTGCATATATCTTCCTGGGATACTTGAATTTTGTGAAATCTCAGCAATTCGATTAACACAGTTGAAATTAAACAAACAAAACCAACTAGCCACAATCTTCAACTGAACTGTAAACATTGACACCTCCGTTATTCTGGTCTATTTACATCTGAGCATCACATACAATATTTTCTCTTAACATATTTTTCATTCCCTGCTGTAGGATTAAATTGAAATTGAAGGAAGCAGGAATGTCAGCGGCTCATATTTGTGGGTGTTAAATATTTCTGGAGGTGAAATAGCACAACTATTTAAAGAAAAGACAAAATGCCTTTCCCTGTTTCCAGGAAAGGGCTGTGACTCGCCATGTAATGTATTTTAATAGACTGAAGGTTTGAATCTTACATATTAGCATTGAGCTGTCATTCCTTTGTGCTTTGAGCCACCTCAGATAACAGGTTTTGCTGATGGCAGCTGCTTTGTAAAAATCAACAAAGTTTGGGTTTTTTTTTTTCATCTTGCTCCTAAATATGAAAGTGCAAGTCTAGTTCAGGATATAATGAGGCTCCCTCCCTTACAACTTAATCAAAGGAGGTTTGCAGGGCTTAAAGTAAGGGTGAGGGCTGCAAAACAAAACAAACTAACAAAAAAAGCATTTGAGGACAACTGTAACCAGCTAGGACTGGCTGAGTTGGAGAGAAAAGGGAAAAGAGAACAATTCCTTGGCAAGGGTGAATTACCATCACACCTGAGCCTGTGTTTTGCACATATTCCCCTGGTTCCATGCGCAGAGCTGCGGTGAAAGGACAATATTGGGATCCTGGGTGAAGCTGCAGAATGGACCTGTGCGATGCGGCATGGCCATCCAGTGCTGTACGGCTGTGCTGCTTGCTCGCCACCAGGAGACTCTCACTCCCTGCAATTTAAAGGCAAGGAAAGAAGTATGTACTGATTAAAAATATCAGCTAAGTAGGTGATGTTTGTTGGAAAAACTCTCTAACTTTAGATCTGAATTTACCTTCTTCCCTTTATATAAATACTGCCTCATTACTGTCAATACCAAGAACATAAAACTGATTTTATTCAGTTTCAGGTAAATTTTGTCATCCAGCTCTCTCAGGATCTGGTCCCTAGTCTGTGGTTAGGGTGCTTACCTAGGAGGCTGAGACACCTATGCAAGGCAGTCTTTCAGGGCTTGGTTTTCTTAATGGTTGCAGAATATTTTGAGCAATCTTGGGTAAAAGATCATCTATGATAAAGATGGCTTGAATGACATGGTTTTCCCTGAATGTGGGAAAGGCTCCTGAGTGAGTCAGGGCTGAGTCATGGGAAGACTATGCTACTTCTACATATGAGACCTTGTTTATTATATTCCAAGAGTTATGCCCCAAAGAAGTGTTTTGCTGCAGCAGGACGCTGCTGCAGCTGGAGGCACAGTTTGAGGAGGTGCTGACCCGTATCATTACCGAGATGAAGGAGCCCCTCAGAGCTGCTGTGCACAGATGACCCCTGCAGGCATTAGATTCAATGATCAGAAGGTCTGACAAGTTACACTTTTAACTACAGTTTGAACTGTGTTTTGGTAGCCTGGGGAATTTTTTTTATTAAGCTTTTCAATTTTAACTAATAATTACAAAGAAGAATTGTATATGTAGAATATTTATCTTTATGTAGTCCTCTTAGGTTTTATCCACACATTGAGGATAGAGGAGTGATATTTTTCTCCAATTTTAGGGAAAGAAATCTGAAGCACGGACAGGCTAAAGTCACATACTAGGCCTATAGTGAGCCAAAATTACCCAGATCTTGATGTTCACTGAGTAGTAATATTTTCAGCTCCATTATTGTTTTGACATACTTAATATATGAATAAGCTATACACACTCCTTTCCCCACAAAATTACCATACAAATAAGAAAGAGGGCCATATAGTCGATGAGGGAATAGAAGGATAGTTCACGATGATGTATCCTAAAATAGGACTTAAAGGTGAGAAGAGCAGAAGATATGGGAGAGGGTTCAGGCCTAGTGAACAGCACAGTAAAGGTGAAAAGCTGTGGATGCATGGCTTGACAGGAGGAGCTGTAAGGTGTCAAAGCCAGAATCAAGGCTAAACAGAGCTTTGTGAGCGAGTGACTCTAAATCCCGTCTTCTTTTTCTATTAGAAGTGCAAAGTGATGAGAAAGTAAGGAGGAGGTAATCATAGAAACATTGCTGTAAGACAAGAGTACGGAATAGTTACATAGGAGGCAAGGGGATATAAGAATTGAGATATTTGTTTTCCAGAATTGTTTCCTAAACCATACGGTGTGACGGGTGCACCCACTCTGAGTTACCAGTACTTTGGTTCGGGCATCACAAACAAATAGGCCTGACTGAAGCCAGCCCTGCTGTGCAAACCTTGAAATTGTGCTAAGTCGTATTTTCTCAGGAACCTAAGGAATTTAGGTCATGTCTTATCAGGAGCTAACAGTACCAGCCCAAGCTGGGACCAAAGGAAACTAAAACTGCTACGGCTGCACACCTGCACGTACACCAAAGGGGGAGTTTGACTATGAGTCAGTCACTTTACGCTACAAATATCTGTAGCCCCCAGAGCCTGTTGAGCTCTCCTGCACGGCAGCGGGCCACATGGCGGTGATCTCCCCTTGAGCAGGGACGCCTCTGAAGGTTACTCCTTGAGGTCAAGAGATCCTTTACCCAGCATCTGATATCTACAGTGAGGTAAGCGACATTTTATATTAGATCTAAAACATAGTGTATACAAGCTAGCTTAATTATTAGAAGTGTAGTAAGTAGTAGAGTGTTTGACCACCGTTTAATTATCCTGTAATAATTGTTTAATCATCATTCAATCATCATTTAATCATAATTTAAGAAAACCTATTGGTTAACTCCACAACGATGACTTCTCTTAATTCGCCTGCAACATATGGCAATCAGGGTCAGTTAAGAGGACAAAATGTCACATGCATGACTTCACAAAACGTTGGCACTTTTCCTTTTGTTAATAATTTGTTAATATTTGTGGGATAATAACCTTTTTCTTCTAAACCTCTAGAAATATGGAGTGTGGTGTCTGTAAACACAAGGATTGTCAAGTCTCTGATATCATAGGCGTAGGTACTTGTAATAGCTCACGCTTTCTCAGTTTACATACAAGTTACAGTGAAAGTCTTTAATATTTTAATCTGCATTTGCAGTGTGGAAAATACCGAAGAAACTGGTAGTGCTTGAGTAATAGCAAAAGAAGTGCAATACCTTGCCATTGAAAATAACTGAAAGACCAGTAGTAAACAACATGAATCTAATACAGCTTACAAGGAACCATAGTTGTTATAATCACTGGAGTTACCCGCTGCCAGCTTAGTACAACCCCCCTGCCTTGTGCTGACTATTAATAGAGTACAAGAAGTGCTAGAAAAACTGTCTTCTCTCGTATTCAGTTTATATTTTCTCAGAAATTCTGCTGCAAGCCAAATATACTTCAATTGCAAATGCAAAGGTAATGTTTTGAAATGTGCTGTTGAAATACAGTATATGGTTGGGTAAGTCTCTTCAGCTTCCTGTGAATTCATCAGAGAACCTTGCTTTTCTTCTGCCCAAGAGAAGGAAATCCTCTGCTCAACTATTGACCTGATTGGAAAACTCTGTGATACTGCTGAGTGTTGGATTGCCTGAGTTGCTTCACTCTCCATTTTCTGGAGACTGGAAAAAAAAAAAAAAAGGTAGGCATTTGTGTTTATGTCATATTAAGTTCCACGCAGAAACTTTGTGGGGCTGGGAAGTCATTTATAATGATGAAGCAAAGCATTCAAAATGGTATTGCAAACTGCCACAGTTGACACATAGGGATAAATGGCTGATCTAGAACCCATTCAGATGGGTTTCCCAGTCACCCAATTGAGTTGCATTCAGAAGTACTTAAAAATACTAGCAAATAGCTATCTATTTTCCCATATTGGGAGCTTAAACTCTGCAGGTGTAGGTGGGGTGTGCGTGCCACGGCCAGCTCAGTCTGTTTCTGTGAGCTCCTTTTCCTGTTATCTAACTCTATTACTCGGAATTAGACGTTAACTGGAGTTCAGAATTCAATTTTGCACAAGATACAACCCAAGGCAGAAGATCTAAACAAACTGTAGAAAATCTGACCTCCAAAGGGCTGAAATAGTGACTTCTATGAGTGTGTGTTGCAAGGTGTCAGCCCACCAAAGTAAGCCAGGTTATGTCCACCAAGCAATAAAATACAGACCTATCCAATTGTAACACTTCAAGAATTTAATGACAAATTTGTGTTAATATGAAAAGGAAACTAAAGCATTTTCATCTGTTACTACTTGATGAAACTGTTTATTTCAAGACTATATTCTGCTGCTTGTGAAGGGTAATGGTTTCCATACAAATGCACACTCAACACTCCATAACTTGTATAGCCTGGAGCGCAGAATTAGCTCTTAACTTAATTTGAATGAATTTAGTAACAGTGGAAGGTGTTCAGATAGACAGCCCCACAGATCAAAGCTCATAGTATGATTGTCCTGGGAAAAATGCAAAATATGTGCAAGAAAACCGTTTCAGCAAAAATCCTGTGTACTAAAGACCTACACAGGTCTAAGGTAGATGCCCTTTGATAACACAGTCTGTACAGTCCCTCACAACTTCTGGTTCAGTTTATGAAATGGCTGTATTGTTGCATTCCTCAACATATGTCAAGCCATAGGCTGTATCACCTATACTCCAGACCAGGGATAATGCAGACATTATCATTAAACATTGCTGTCTCCCATTGCAACACAAATGTGCTGGTAAAATGAGGCTGGACTGCAGAAATCAGTTCAGCTAAGCTTGCCTCCAAGCAATGGATTTTAAGCCGTAAAATCTTCTTAGGAGTGTAACACAGATTGAAGGTAACACTACCTCTTAAATGTCATCAAGCCTGATATGCTAGGGGGTACAAAGAACCTGTAGAGGAACAAGCAGAGGAGAAGAATACAAGTACATGATATTGTCTTGCAGGAATCTGGTTTAACTGAAGGCCCAGTTATGAAGAAGGAAAACAGGTGCATGGAAGACTTGCAAACTGCATGATTTGGAAACCACATGCAAAAAAAGTAAGCATAAAACCTAAGGAATGCTCAGGAGTAGTAACAAAACTAAGGAAGGAAAATGAATGCCTTTTGTTGGCTGAAAGAGAGTGAAAGCATTTGGGAGACTGTCTTTCCAAAATCTCCATCAACTAGCAGAGCTGTAAAGAAGTGAACTGTAACCGAGAATGACTGTGAGAGAACTCCCTTTCTCAGAAGGGAGAGTTGGCAAATGATGCATATCAGTTCCTCAGGGCTCAGAATCAATATAGGCTGTATGTACGTGTATTTTCAGAGGATCTGAACCTGACCAAGTTCATGCACAAAGCCTGCGTGGTAACGTGGACCACTCAGGTTCCAGGCTAGCACTCCCAAAAACACACCACAGGCTGGCTGGTACCCTAGGTTCCTAGGCTGCCTGAAAGACAGTTTTATAATACTTGCAGGAATCTTTTTTGTAGTTTCTTCTTGCTTTCAGTGTGTAAACTCTCAGGTATTTTATCTTCGAGTTTTCACCAACGGAATATTTTAGTGATGGAAATTAAATGCTGAAAAATGGATATGGAAAAAGGAAGAAGACAACACCTGTGAAATCAGGGGTGCGGATGTTGTATTGAATTAACATACTAGTTTCCATCACTCGGTTCTGGTTTGTGCGCTGTTATGGCACAAATCCACTTGAAAAAGTACGAGGTTTGAACCGAAGTTTGGAAGAGGCCCTAGGAAAAGTGCTTGCAGGAAATGCTGCTGTGATTTTGTGGGTTCTCCCACAAAGACTTCTCTGTTTGAATTGGTACTGAGTCAATACCAGCATAATGTCAGAAAGCAGTACGACCATGCTTGAGATGATATGCAAACTCTCACCTACCTTGACACCAAGGATTCTAGGCCTCATTTGCTCTTGTCTTACCCTGGCTGTGGCATCACTGTCCATATGCAGTTGGTTTGAAATCCTAATACAGAATGACAGCTGTTAATATGAGTAAAAGTAAACCTTGGCTCAAAATGCATACATAACATATGAGGTTTGGGGGGGTCTATCCTGGCTAAATACCAGTTTAGATATTAAAACCTTAAAGACTAAAAAAAAAAAAAAAAAAAAAAAAAAAAGAGAGAGAGACAGATTAAAACTTGCTGGTAGGCTTCCTGTAATTTTAACTGGAGAAAATATCCTTGTTTTCTTCTCTGTATCCGCTGCACAGCATGGCTTCTGTGGTTACCTTAGGGACTGCATGCTGCAGTGGTTCCAATTCCAGGCTGGGTTTAAGTTTCCTAAACTGAGCTGATTGAAAACCAGTCTTAAAAGGTATGTATGTAATATAACATACATATAATAAATATGTGTAATATAGTATGCTATACTGCATGTTTCTGCGTACTTTTCCTCTTGTAAACTCTTACGGAAAATGGCTGCAGTTACATTCTGCTCTAGAGAAGTAGTCAGTCAAATTGTGACATAATTTTTACTTTACCAGTAAACTGTTTTAACATACTTTTGAGATGAAATGTGTTACAAAGATACAGAGGAGAGTCCTAGTTGGAAATCTTAAGGCTCTTAGATTTACCCTCCTGGTAGGAATCCATGCTACAGCTAAGCTGATCAACAAGGATCAAAGAAAGCCTGGCTGGAAGTGAAGAGTGGAAAGCAGAGAGCGGCCTTGCCCCTTTTTGGCAGCAACTATACTGTGAACATCTCTGTAGGAGTACCAGATGTAATCCTGCTGAAGGTGAGCAGAAGCAGGCTTTATATGGAGTTCCTGTTAACATCTCTTTTTATTTTGATAAACTCTAAGGGAAGGAATAATTTAATGTGCAAGTTACATCTAGCTCTGTAACTTAGGAATTCATATATCCTCCTTTTGAAAATGCTTTCCGTATTTTATGTAACTGTATATTTTTATACGTTTGGGGTGACAAAAATCAGATTATACTTTGTCACTTGTTTGAACCAACCACCTATGAGGTATTAAATAGAATTAAAGGGAAGAAATAGTGGGTCGAGGAATTACATAAATACATTGCTGGAACTAGATCTTCATCCTTGCATAAAATACAAGAGAATGACTTTTTAGTATTTAAAGCCCCGAATGTTCACTTGTGTGACTTATGACTACATAACTGTACATATCCACAGAAAAAGAAACATAGTAACATACCAAAAGAGGTGATCTCTGGTTTTGCGTTGTGTGTTTTTTTTTGTTGTTGTTTTTTTTTTTTTTTTTTTTTAATCATGAACCACTTCTTTGTGAGGGACCTATCAAAAGTATGACCAATACTTACTACTGCACATAGGCATCCTGTTTGATATTTCAGAAACTGTTATATCTGTGCCATGTAATTCCTTCATGCATGTGTCTAAAATATGACCCATATGAAACCATTATTATTTCTTCATGTACTTGTTCTTGTGAGTCTCACAAGATTTTTGCCCAGGAATGTTGTGAAATTCAGTGGGTTTAATGATTTTTGTCAGGTTGAACAAAGCAGGGGACAAGGTTCACTGCTCTACTCTAAAGAAAAAAGGAAGGGCCTTGCTGTCATCTGCTTTCTTCTTCCAAGAACGGAGACATGTGTCTTCCTCCGAGAGTGGAGACACAGGTGTCCCTCTCTCCAAGAGCATCAGGAATCCCTTTTCCCTGTGGAGGTGTGAGAAAAGCAGAGCAGGTAAGAACCCCAACAGCCAGAGAACGTGGCGTTGAACAAATAGTGAGGCCTTAGTCACAACATTCCTATTGCTAACAAAATTTCCCCCAGTGCTTATTTTTTGCCTCAGAGACAGTTTGGGAATTCAGACTCCATCAAGATGGATGGAGCATTCTTCTCCAGCATTCTCCTGGAGAAGCTGGCTGCTCATGGCTCGGATAAGTGCACTCTGCGTTGGGTTAAAAACTGGCTGGACGGCCGAGCTCAGAGAGTGGTGGTGAATGAAGTCAAATCCAGTTGGCGGCTGGTCACGAGTGGTGTTCCCCAGGGCTCAGTGTTGGGGCCGGTCCTGTTAATATCTTCATTGATGATCTGGATGAGGGGATTGAGTGCACCCTCAGTTAGTTTGCAGGTGACACCAAGTTGGGTGGAACTGTCGATGGGCTGGAGGGTAGGAAGGCCCTACAGAGGGACCTGGACAGGCTGGATCGTTGGGCTGGGGCCAACTGTATGAGGTTCAACAAGGCTGAGTGCTGGGTCCTGCACTTGGGTCACAACAACCCCATGCAACGCTACAGGCTTGGGGAAGAGTGACTGGAGAGCTGCCTGGCAGAAAAGGACCTGGGGGTGTTGGCTGACAGCAGGATGAATATGAGCTGGCAGTGGGCCCAGGTGGCCAAGAAGGCCAATGGCATCCTGGCTTGTATCAGGAATAGTGTGGCCAGCAGGACCAGGGAGATGATCGTGCCCCTGTACTCGGCATTGGTGAGGCCGCACCTCGAGTACTGTGTTCAGTTTTGGGCCCCTCACTCCAAGAAGGACATCGAGGTGCTGGAGCGTGTCCAGAGGAGGGCAATGAAGCTGGTGAAGGGTCTGGAGAACAAGTCTTGTGAGGGGTGGCTGAGGGAGCTGGGGTTGTTTAGTCTGGAGAAGAGGAGGCTGAGGGGAGACCTTATTGCTCTCTACAACTACCTGAAAGGAGGTTGTAGCGAGGTGGGGGTCGGTCTCTTCTCCCAAGTAACAAGCAACAGGCCAAGAGGAAACAGCCTCAGTTGCGCCAGGGGAGGATTAGATTGGATATTAGGAAAAACTTCTTCACTGACAGGGTAGTCAGGCACTGGAACAGGCTGCCCAGGGACGTGGTTGAGTCTCCATCCCTGGAGGTATTTAAAAGACGGGTAGATGTGGTGCTTGAGGACATGGTTTAGTGGTGGACTTGGCAGTGATAGGTTAACGGTTGCACTTGATGATCTTAAAGGTCTTTTCCAACCTTAACAATTCTATGATTCTATGATTCTAAGATGCCTATGGAAGGTAAAGTTATTATTTTGAGCTGCCTACATTTCCAAGCAGGCTATACTATATTGCTCACACTTGAATCACTTTTCACAGGCTTTCATTTGTCTCTTTTCATAACCAGAAAAACTACATATAAGCTGGGATTTTGATGTAACAGCACAAATCCTTTAGTCAGAGGGCACATGCACAGACAAACACAGGGGTCTGATTTCTTTCTGAGTCAGTTTCAGCAGAATCTCTTTTCCTGTTTTAAGGTCTCCAGTCCAAAATTATAAATATACTCACAGATACTCATGCAAATTTACAGCTTGAATCAAAACCATTCTCTCTAATGAGGGGCTTCATTTGTCTCAGGCTTTAATCCATCAGCTTCACATGGCTCTCCTAATAGTTCCCCTTATTCCACTGAAAATGAAAGAAACTCACCCTAATCACTTACAAAGTGTTTCCAATATACTAAAAAGTTCTAATCTGTCACTTAATTATAAGCATCTGTTTTTACAGAAAATTTTCCCTTAATGGCGGTGTTATGCAACTTAATGAATTTTTACTGACAAAACATGTTGCTAAAGCTACTGCACTATGATATCTTTTTCTTTTGCTGACAAGGATATTTGGTGCCCATAACAGCTTTTGCAGGAAGAGGGATTTGCTCCAGCCAAAGCTCCCAAAGACCGTGGGCTCGGAGGTTATCATTCCTGTGGAAAAATTTCCAGAAATGAAATA
Source organism: Platalea leucorodia (assembly GCF_965183815.1). NCBI lineage: Eukaryota > Metazoa > Chordata > Aves > Pelecaniformes > Threskiornithidae > Platalea > Platalea leucorodia. The sequence continues at coordinate 28,521,972 of NC_138826.1, forward strand.
TGTTAAGCAAATGCCTCCCTGCCTGACTGTCTGAAAATAGCAGCTAGTGAGGTCTCCATACAATGGTTTCCTTGTCAGAAAAATATTCCATATGCTGCCATAGCTCGCCCAGTTTTCTGTTTATGAATGCAGTGTCAAAGGTGTGGGACCTCTGTGAATCCCTCTATTTATCCAGCCTCAGTGGCTAGAAGTGAGCCAAACCTGGACCTTAGTTAAATCCATGGAACATTGCAATTGACTTCAAAGTGAGCACAACTGGGTCCGGAATAAATACCGGGCTGGTTGCAGCAGTACAAGCTTCCTCCTACATCCCTTCCAGCCTAAGCATGATACTCAAAGGGCTTTTCTACACGAGAAAATAACAGTACTTAAGTTGCAGAAATATGTTATTTTCCAAATCCTGCTGGAAGAAGTAACCCTTTGTAGAGGTCACTGTGTCCTTATCGGATGGCAGTAGCAGCTCCTCTGAATGGCTCCTAACCCATTTCAGTCAAAATTACTCTGGTTAACAAAACTGTCCTGTTAAAGCTAATGTGGCCCCTTTTGGCTGGCACAAGTCAGGTGAGTTAACTCCCAAGAGGAGCTCTACCAGCATACTGACAGGGCAATGATCCCTGGCCGCCTTTGCATACTAGCTACTCTGTGGGCACATCTTAATTTTTCCATCTGCCTGCATAGTGAAGGTCAGACTACACTCTGCACCAAACCCCGCCTGGATGTTTAGCTTTGCCTATTAATCAGAAACATCTTTATCAGTGAGGCTCAAGATCAGCTGGGAATAAACTTGTAATTTATGCTAAACCACAATAAGCCATTCTTAAATTGAAATACACGTGTTCACCTGCTTTGGACTACTTAAAGTTTAGCTTTCTCCCATGGGTGCAGCCTCGGCCTCTGTGGTGCCAGTGAAAATTTTGACAAGGGGAAAAAAAAAAGGGATTTATTTTCCTTAGTTCTATCACAGCTGTTGTATTTCAATGACTGGCCGTGATGGTATGTTGAAGCTGTATGGAGGAGAAAAAAAAAACAGCCCCTGCACTGAAAGCAGTTGGTGGGTGAACAGGACATATGCTTCAAGAAGCATGAACGCATCCATTGAAATTAGTTTAGTTCTAAATCAAATTGCCTGTTACAAAGCATATGTATGAGGGAAGCAAGCATTGGAAAGGAGGTGCTGAGACCCTGTTCACAAAAATCCCAGCTGCAAAGAGTTTATTTCCTGCCCAAGTTGTATAATGCTGTGATTCAGTCAGCAATGTTATTTTGATGAGTGTCTTGGCAAAAGAATTTAATTGGAAAATGCTAAGCCTTTTTATTTTTCATTTTTATTTTTTTTTGTCTCTCTAAATGCTTCCATGTGAGCAACTTTACTCATCTTTAAAGAATGCATGTAGGAAAAAAGATGTTTATTGAAGCGTTTAGCTAGTGCTGCTTGTACTAGAAAAGGTCAATATGAAAAATCTCCTTCCTCTAAAATGTTTGTAGAATTTTACTCAAGGAAATGTGTATTATATGCAACAAAACAGGGGTTTCTGTCCCACCTTGCCTGGAAAACATGTTTTCCGAATGTTTTATGAATTCCTGGTGAAAGCCACCAGTTTCTGGGTTTAAATCTGATGTTATGCTGCACGCTTACAACCTTGACTTAGACCGTAACTTGCTTGATTTGGCTCTGCTGCCCCCGTGTCACCCAGTCCCTCAGGAGATGATGCATCGCGGGGGAAAGCCCAGGCTGCCCATGTGATGGGTGGAGTTACTTTTTCTCCCGTTTGTCTTGTTTTCTGCGAAGCGGACCTCTGCCTGGAAGTCGCCTTTTTGTCAAACCTGTTTTTTGGAACTCGCCCACTTGTTCCCCGCCAGCAGCCGCCGAGGCTGCCCTGCCGAGGGCCTCCCCCGGGCGCCGCAGGCCCCGTCGAGGCGGCTCACCGAGGAAGGCCGCCTCCCTCTCGGCCACGGCGCCGGGCCCGAGCCGCGGCGGCGCTTCCCCGCCGGCCGGGGCAGCCTCCGCAGCGGGCGGGGCGGGGCGGCCCGGGCCGGTCCCCGCCGGAGCCCTCACGTTTCCCACCGCCCGGGCTCGGCCGCCGTTTCCCCGCTCCCCGCCCCCCCTCGCACGGAGGCCGGCGGCGGGGCGGGCGGGCGGAAGGAGCCGCGGCCGCAGCGGCTCCTCCTCCTGCCGTTGCCGCCGCCCCCCGCCACCGCCTCGCCGAGCCACCGAGCCGTCAGGAGGGGCGGCGGCCGCGGCGGCTCCTGAGGACCCGCGGTAGGAGCGACCCCCGCGGCGGGACGGGACGGGCCGGGACGGGGGGAGAGGGGCGAGTGCCGCCCCGTGCCGCGGGGCTGCTGCCGGGCCGGTGTCCCCGGGGCGACGGGGGAACTCGCGTCCTCCTGGACGGGGCAGCAGGAGCGAGGGACAGAGCGGCCCGGCGGCCCGGTGACAGGCGGCGGCCCGGGGGCTGGTGCAGGGGAGGTCGGGGCCCGCAGCAGCTCGGCGGTTCGTAGAAAGCTGCTCTTGTTTTTTAGGCAAATGAGGTGGTTTCAGAGGAAAATGAGTGTTTTGCTCTTGCAGTTCGGCACTTTGCCCGTGCCCTCAGCTTGTCCTGAACTTCTGGTTTTGATGTGTATGGTTAACAAGAGAAAGAAGCCTAAGACGGTAGTCTTGTCAGAGCCGTTACACAACGCTTTTTTTTACCAAACATCCCTTTCTGCAAGCTGCCTGTAACATACTTTACTTTTTCTTACACTACATGTACTTAAAGTGTCTTAAAACAGAAACTCTTACACTGTTGCTGTACTGTGTGTAAGACAGGAAGCGACATAAATGTCTCAATATTCAGAAAAGCAGAGTTCTGCCCTGTCCCCGACCTGTTTCTGGCAAAGAGAGGCTGAGCAGTGGGGAGTGTCTTCTTGGGACGTTTTTTCCTCGTTTATCAGATTAATGGTAGTTCCTGGAAGCCTCTTCCTGATAAGGAGGAAGAGTTGAGGGAGAAATCTTCTGAAGGGAGCGTCGGAAGCATGGAAAGCAGCTCAGGCAAAAACGGGGGCAGAAGCATTGGGGCAGAACGACTGAGGTGAGGGTGTGGGGAGAAAACAGGCTGACAAGGGGGAAAAGTGCTGGTGTGATGTGTTTTGATGAAGGAGCTAATAAGTAGGTTTTTATGCATCTAAAAGCCTGGCTGCTGTAGGAGGTGGGGGGTTCATTCCCTGACACCCCCCCAGCACACAGGATTTTCTGTTGAGTGAGTCAGTGCTCTACTGGAGCACGTACAGCAGCGTCAGAAACGGTACAAAACCAGTGCTAGTGTATGGCTGCTGTAAAGCTTGAGCGTATGAATGCTTTCCCCACAGCTTGGCTATTTCTATAATTTCCTGTTTTTAGAGCTGCTGTAAGAGTCACGCGGACCACTCTCCTCCCACTGATGCAGCAGATTAACTTGCACTGGGCATTGCTTCCAGTTTTGCTTGTGGCCCAGTCTCTGCTGCATTTCTGCTGAATTTTTTATTCCTGAAAGTGCCTCCGTAGCTACTCTTGTGACTCCTTCCCCCATCCCCCTTCCGAAAGCACCATATATAATACAGTGTACCATATATAATACAGATTCAGCAAGGTTTTGAAGGACCTAATGATTTTACGTCCATGCCAACAATGACACTTATGTACCTTTCCCTTACCTGACCTCAGTATGAGGTTAGGAGCCAAAACATCTCTGTGAATCTGGACTAAGAATTTCTGGAGTAGTCATCACACTCATTCATATGCTGTGTTGCTTCTTTAGCTTGTTCTCTGTAGTCCCCAGAAGTTTTGTATTGTCAGGCTGGGAATTCTGTGAAATGTCAAAAGTCGCTAAAAGGTACAACAAAACCATAGTGGGATAGAGCTATTTTATGGAGGTATTTATGTAGGAAATACAGTATATTAAAGACAAAACATTGTAAAGACTGTAGTGTTAGATAACAACTTAAAACACGCAATCAGATCTACTACAGAAAGTCAAGCCGAGAATTCTGTCTGGTTTGAAGGCTACAGGAGATGCTGTTTCCTAGACCTCGAGCAAGTTTCAGAAGATAGAGAGCATCCAGGGTGGCTGTTCAATAACATTGCATATATCAGTGCTAAGGTAGAGCCTGTCTTAGTTCTGTGGTAGTGATCTAGGGATTAAAAAAGGAAGCTATAGTTAAAGCAGAGATGTAATCAAAAAGAGCAGGTGGTTTAATGGTGACTACAGAAATAGCAGGGCCTTTCAACAAATTGAAAGTTTCCTTTATTTTTAGCCAAGGCTCTGTGTAATCATCCATAGAAACTTCTCTGTCAGCTTTAAATTGCGATTAGAGGCTTCCCTTGAATTAGGTATGCAACTGAGTAACAGTACCAATGTAATTTTTTTGTTTATTTCATACATTTATGTCTGCCACCTTGAAACATAGGTTTCTTATTGGATATATTTTAAAATTGTATTATATAAACTATTGGAAATAAGGATGGAAACTTGTCAGCTGTATGTAGTGACTTCTGTTTTGGGTTGCTTTTAAAGAAGATAGCAAAAGCCTTTTTCAAAAAAAAAGAAAAAGAAAAGGCTGTATGTTTACGCTCCTGTGAGCAACACTTTCACCTATTTGAAACTTGAGTTGTCATGCACCGAAGCTGAGGTGGTCCCTTTGCTTTTGCTGTTGCCAGTTTATTTGTAAGCCGGTGTGTTTAGTGTAAACGCTGAATTTCCTTCAGGCAGTTCCCCAAGCTGGGAAGAATGTAATGCAGTACCGCAAGTGGTAGATGAGTAAGCCAAAGGGCAGCAGTAAGTATTTACAGTATATTACTTCTGCTGTTGCTCCATGTTTGTTCCAGATTTTATCGGAGCTCACTACGAAATCTTGATAGGAGGTTAGATCCTGGCTGGGGCAGGCCTGGAGTCAGTTATGGGTTAGAGTGGGGACTTGCTGGTGTCCTTCTAAGAGACAATTTTATTACATGCTTGTGATGACCAGGCAGCCAATCCTGCCTACGCTTAGCAGCTGTTTTTTTGTGTGTATGTGTGAAATTGTATCCATGCTATTCAGCTGTCACAGATGCTGTGTATGTACCAGTGTTAATCATTAGAGTGTAGGAACTTAGACTGAATAGGCTTCATGTGACTTTTTTTTAAAAACAAACAGAACCCCACACAGCCCCGCTACCTGGCTGTTCCCTGTACCGTGCAGAGTGTCACTGTGCTGTCCGATCGGTAGCAATATTCTTTTCTAAGATATACAAAGAAATGGAAAGAAGTCCTTTCCAGACATTACTTCCTCTTTTTCCTTATGTGTTGTCTGTTTGAGAGAGAAGATACTGTCTTACTTGGTAACAGGGAAGGTTAAAAGCTTCCCCCCACCCCCTACAAAGTAGGTGGGTTTTTTGGGGGGGCATTGGGAAAGTGTCACCAATGGGTCTCTCTGTTCTAGCTTTAGCTGAGCTATTGTCTTGAGGAAGCACTGGACTTCATAGTTTCCTTCCTTCTTTGGAGCCTTTAATTACTATTCATTTCATCATTAGGAGAGGTGGGCCTCTGATTCAGGCTTTTGGATCCCAGCTTCTGGCAGGCTTAAGAACTGTCAACCAAATTAATCCCATATTAAAGATCCAGATGAGTTTTAAATCTTCGCAAGGCCTCTGTTTGTGCTAAACCTTGCTATAGCCATTCAGTCAATATGCATGTGAGGCGATACTCGCTGTGATTAATTTATGCATCTAATTCACATTCCCAAAGACCTCTCGTTTGGGTAAAAAAGCATGTTAAGTTTCTAACGTTGGCCTAGCAAGTTGCTCTAAATTAGGTGCTTAAGTTGCCTAAAGCAGACAGGGTGAATATCCCTGTTATTATTGCTAGAGAGAACAACTTTAAGTTTGGAAAATTGCACTTATCTATAGTCTAAATAACTGGTTATTGGCTGCACTTGACAGTGCTTTGAAAATACTCAGTTTTCCATTAGCTAGGAGAATAAATGTATTTTACAAATGTTAGGATTTAGAGGGGGAACAATACTTCTTTTTCAGTAATAAGCTTTAAGGACTAAAGTTTGCTGATCCCACAAGCAGAGTACATTTGAAGGCCATAGTCTTGCTTTCTTTTAACTTTGCTTATTTATGGTTGTTATGAAATACCTGGTTCTCTCATTTACTATACTAAATTGTTTCTTTCTTGAACAAGTCAATTCCTGTAAAGAAGTAATTGATCAGATGAAAATCAGTATTTCTTTATAGTCAGGAATGAACAAAGCAAGTCCATTTGCTCACAGAGAAGTAGTAACTCCTAGTGTTCCTGGACAGCTGTGTGTCTAAGCACTTCACTGTCTGGAAAGTATGAAAGCCATCACCTTTAAGAAAAAGTTAACTCATTTGCAAGCTCATATTTACCTGGTTTTCAGCTGGGGAGTCCCAAGGCTGTCAGACTGGTGCAGAGCACAGACATTTTGTGCACAGCGTAGGGTATGTCCATGCAGCTTTGAACTAAGGTTCCGTGCAGGTCCCGTAAGTGTGCCTTTCTTCGGGGAGTTGTCACTTGAACAGCTTGGTGTTATTTGGCTTCTTCTGCAGCCTGAACGCCATGAATGTAGGAAGTACTGGCAGAGGAGCTAATGGAAAAGTTTTTTGTCTGCCTTTTGTTCCTGTTGCCTCGCGGGGCTGGGGAACGCTGGAGCCCTTCCCTTTTGCAGCGGGGCCACTCCCTGGCTCTGCGATTTGGGCTTGGGCACCGAAGCTAATTACAAATCAGTGGTGTGAAATGAACAATTAGGTATTTTTCTAGTAACTGTTTTAGAGTGCTGAACGTTATGCTATTGCTTTAGTTCTGTAGGATTTCCCACGCAGAGTGTACTTTGTGAACAAAATGGGGTAATTGGTATTTACCTATTCTGACTTGCACTGCTGATGTAAAAATTTGTTCTTGTATGGTAGAGCTTGAAATAGATCAGTATAAATCCCTGAAGCATTCGTCAGTTGAGAACATAATTCGGAGTATTTATAGCATGACTATTTTTTGCAACAAATTATTTTATATGATAAGTTACGAGTTTGAAATAGAACAACCTCGTTCTATTATTTCCTCAAACATCTCATAAACTTGTTTTGGTATTATTTCTTGCTTGTTGTGTTGTTAGGAAAGCGTCTTTATCTGTGTTGTCATATATGTTTTGACTGTCTGTATTGTAAATACTCCAAAGAGAACATTGCAAGAGTATGCTACAAAAGGAAACACTTGGATCAGGGCAGAGTAGGAAGCCAAAGTGAAGCTCGCCTCCTGGAATTAACTCATATTTTTGCTGCACGTGGATCTCGAGAGTCCATGCGGCTCAATTAAGTTCTTTGGGTTTTGTTGCCTTGAGTATATAGGGACTGATATGTAAACCCAAAGAGGCCTGTGATCTTCCCAGAAAAGTCGCAGATGCTGGCTGAAACTGTATGCTGGGGGAATAAACATTTAGCTACGTAAGCAAAATCTTTACAACGATGAAATGATGCCACTGAGTGGTAACGTTATACTACCCTTTTCTCTCTCCCCTGTTGTCTGCTGTTTGGACCCCTAAGACAAAGGTCCATAAAACCAAGCACAGAAGTATGTTTCTTTCTGTTCAGCCACTTGCCATCTCTGTGGTTCAGTGCTGGTGACTGGTGTTACACTGCCATCTCCAGCAGACCTGGTTCTGCTGGCAGCTAGAATGTGAGGTTGGGCTACTTGCCCTTTCAAATTTTGACCCTCTGTGAAGGATGTGGATCTTGAGTTGTCAAGATGATGTACCAGTGAGAGCAGAGTACGCTCAAGCTGGGACGAGCCTGTCTCGTGAGGAGACAAGGGGGCTGGTTTATTGGAGCTTTTGTTCCCTGTTTGCTCCTGTGGAGCGGCAGATGCTGGTTATTGTGACTAGGTGTTTAAAGAACTTTGTCATGAAGTGGCTGAGCTGCCTGTTACATCAGAATTATCCTTTGCAGGCTTCTGAGGTCTTAGTTGAATGTGGTGTCATTTTTGTTTTGTTTTCTCACTAGCCAATAAAAGTAAGCAATAAAAGGTACTAGTTGTAGGTCAGAGTGAGTCATCTGGGAAATTCCTTGTGGACTAGATGATCTCAGAGGTCCCTTCTAACCTAAGTTATTCTATGAAATACAAAGTTTGTACTGTTGCAGGTACCGTCAAAGCAGTTGTTTCACTATCTTGGAGAATCTTATTTTGGTCATATCTTCTCCTGCATTTCTGTGTTGCGTGGAGTGTTTCTAACACTGTTCAAATTACTCTTTGAGTAGCGTTTAACAGTATAAAATATTTGAAGTGAGTTAATCTTATATGTAATTTAAATTATGAGCAGTGGTTTTAAAACTTCTCATTGCTAGAGGTTTGAGAATTGCAGTGCAAATATTTGCACTTTTTTTCTAGGATCTATGACACAATCACCCCATGTTAGCATCTTCTGCAGTGATAGGGCTGTAATGTCATGGTTTATGCTTCTGTCACTGAAAATTATCTGTTACATGAATGTTCTTATTTAACATTTTTACGGCTCGGTTGTGGCTTCCCTTTCAGCTGTTCTTTGCTGGACGTAGCATCTCTCTTCTGCTCTACCTTACTTTGACTAACACTCGTCAGTGCTACCTTTCTGATGCTCCCCTGCCCCGCGCTTACCCCAGCAGATCAAAAAATGCCTGATTATCTTCCAATAAAGTATTTCTGTAATAACGGTGATGATGATGATATTGAATTAGAAGGATCATCAAAACTGGCAGTGCTCCGGACTCATAATAGTAGCAAGAAGTTCAAATGGATAGTTTTAAAAAGCTCCCTTATTTGAATTTGGTTCTGTTTCACCCTCTATTTAGAGCTGTGGGTTGGTTTTGTGTTTTGTTTTGTTTTGTTTTTTTTTTAAGGAAACATCTTTTTGTAGAATATGGATGATGTGTTAGTACTCTTTAAATATACATTTTTGAATTAAGACCGGTAAAGGTTCCTTAAAGGCGAACTATGAGTGATAAGTTCTGTGTAAAAGAGGTTTCCTGAGTTTTGGCTGGCATGAACTCAGTTACATTAAGTCCTGTTGGAAGGGGAATCCGTTCTACTAAATTATTTTTTTCATAGTGAAAGGAGTGCTAGGCAGGGAGTCACATACACGGAAGACTTAATGGAAAACCAAATTGCAGGGCTTTTTATCTGTCAGGATGAAGAATATTACACATGGTACAGGAGAGAACAGCCTCTGTGCTACAGTGCTTAAGTCAAAGATAAATCTTGCTCGGGCTGGTAAAGTAGCAGTTAGCTAGTATGATGCTGACTGTGGCTTGTCCTTGTCTTGCAAAAGCACAGTGGTGGATGCCTCAGTTCACCTCTGATGAAAATCCACAGCATATTATAAGGTGATAAATTCTGTTCTGCTGATTTCATAATCAGGGATCAGTCTCAGAGCAGGTTCTGTAATTTATAGCCTTAGGCAGCCCTTTGTGCTACATCCTGGTAATTAACCTGGAGGAGGAGTGAAGGCCAAGGGTTTAACTTTACTTAGTGTTCCCTGGGAAACAGGCGTAATTAAACAAATTATTTTGAACAAATATAGGTCATAATCTTTTCATCCTTTTTTGACCTCAAATTATTGGACCTTGGTGTAGCTGGAGCCTGAACAGCAGACACTAAAAAAAGTCCAGGAATGGGTGTGGATGCAGTTGCTTAGGTTATTGCTATTGCACCTTGAAACAGAAGTTTTCTGGCAGCCTTAAAATTTTATTCTTTACATCTTCCATCATTGTGTAATTTGTATTTTTGTTATAAATATCTCCAGTTATAGTCCTTTCCTGCTGTGCTGTGGCTTAGAGGAGCATATTTTCAAGATTCCTATTGAAAGTTTATCACAGATTTAAACTCTTATGAACAGGTCTGTTCCCTCTTAAGCTTTGCCAAAGCAGCAGGAAAATGCTCAAGAGCCTGGGCGGTTCATGGCTTGCGATGTGAAGCGAGATAGTGATGTCCACTGCGAGAGTAAAACCTCAGGTCTTTATTTAGAGTTTTCAGGTGGACCTCAAGGGTGAACACTGGGAACGGGGTGAGGACCTTAACAGTATTTGTTCTGTATTTTCTTTAAGGCACTCCCTCTTTCCGTGTGTGGTTGGTTTGCTTGGATTTTTTTTCTTCCTCTTACGCACTACTTCTTTCATGGCTGAGCAAACACAGACCTTGCTGTTCCTGAATCCTCCCACAGAGTATTTGTATAGCAGGGTGGACTTCTGCATCTTCTGTTCCCTGGCCTATGTCACCACTTTGTTGTCAGCAGGCAAGTGCTGCTCATCACTAACAATTTCAGTAAATGCTGTGGATGTAGCAGAAGAAATGTGGTAAGATGGGCTTAGAAGATGAAATGGAGACAAGGTTGTGGGAATAGTTTGCTAAGTTAGAGGAATGACCAACAGAGACGCAATGAAGTATGGAAAAGGTGGTGATCAGGGAAGTTTTTGAATGTGAGAAGTCGGTGTGTTTGTGGATCTAGTTTGCCTGGAGTCAAACCAGTGTGGGAAAATTTCCCCTTGGAAAAGTCCTGGATAAATGCAGTGTTCGAAAGAAGCAAGTGGAACATTTTTATATATATATAGTAACATTTTTTTCAGATTGCTAATGAAGTTAGCCATTATTTCTCAACCTCAGCTTTAATTGCCAAAAGGCTCTTTTAATTTTTTTTTTTTTTTTCAATTTGAAAGGAGCTTTCTACATGGGATTAAAAGCAAGCAAACAACCCTGCTAAGAAAAACAACGCCTATCCCATTGCTGCCCGCCCTGTACCACAAAAAAAACCCACAAGCCTTTTTTCCTTAAATTTGTACCTAAAGTGTTATTGAAAAGGCGTCTTATCATTTTTTTGGAGTGTCCTGTCATTATTGTATTTACATGTGAAGCTAAAAATAAATAAATTTTAAAAAAATAATTATAGTTGCACATGAAATAAGAAAATTCATTTCAACGCTGTAATAATTTGTATATCAAAAATGTACACATTGACTAATAAGCATTATGCATACTAAGAATCTGGGTTGTGTGGGTTTTTGTTTGGGTTTTTTTGAGTGACTTGAGTAATAGTTGTTCTTTTTTATTCTAGTTCCATGGCTATGTTTTATTATGTAAAGCCAATTACTGATATAATGAGGCTCTGAAGTGCCAGGCTGCCCTTCTGGATTTTTTTTTTTTTTTTTTTTTCCTTCCTCTGGCCCCTCTCGCCTCCCCTGCACCCGTACCTGCCTGGGGGCAGCAGTGGAGCGGTGCTGGCAGCGCGGGCAGCGCAGGCAGCGGGCTGTGTGGCTCCCCTGCTGCCGCGAACGCCATCCCAACGTGTGGCTGGGGCCTGGCAGCTCCCTCCAGCAATCCAGCATGCCTGTGTGCAGGCTGTTAGGAGCGTGGCGAAGTGCCAGGAGGGAGGAAGCTGCCTGCTCTTTTTCCAGCAGAGGAGGAGAATGTGTTTTGTTTTCAGCTTTAATCAAAAATATTGAATTTTTGCTTTTTGGCCTCATGATCTTGGGGTCTTAACAGTCCTTGTATGGGTAACAGCAGGCATTGCCTCCAGCAGTTGATTCCCTTGGGACAGCAATATCTTGCAAGTACTCTTTGGATGGGTTTTATAACCTGAATTTGCATCTACTTTAATAAAGTGTTCGGCTTTATCAAGTTCTGTAAAGCTGCAGTGAAGTGTGGTGGCATTTTGAAGATGTTCAGGCTGGAACATTGTCTCTCTAGAGCATTGAAAAGACCCCACACAGCTGCTGCCATGCCTTTATGCTCTTTATTTAGCATCAGTGAATATTCAAAAGTAAAAATCCATTATTTTTCTGAACTGCAGAGATGACCGTGAGAGACCTTTTTCCAAGATTTAGCTTCTAGCATTAAAAAGGGACACAGATACGAACAAAATCTTAACGTAGGATATGCATTGGGCACGCCTGGAAAAATAAACTCGATCTCCCTGATGACTGCTGCGTGTGGAGTTTGTGCTCCCTTGTGTATATTGCACAGTAATTGTATGCCAGATTTGGTGCTGTGGGTCTTATGCACTGTGTTTGCCTATGAAATGAAAAATTGCATAAAGCTTAGTCGTGTAGAGAAGTGCTTGTATAACCAAAAGCTTGTTGTATTTTCGGCTGTAGCAGCCTTGATAGTTAACTTATTCCAAAACTCCTAGATAGCACTGCAGTGAAAGATCTCATTGGAAACCAAGACTGAAGGGAATGTGGGAAAAACATTTACCATGCTATGGAGAGCCTCTTGTAAGCATCTGACACAATGTAAAAACTTCTGTAAGCCTTTACCCTTCAGATGTAATCTGGTTGTGAAGGGTGTTGTGTTAGCTAATCTATAGTCTGTTCTTACAATTGAATATGAGGAATTGGGCCATGGTGGTTGTGGGTGGCTTTGACTTCCCTGGACGTTTCTTGAGGTTTAAACCTAGCCATTTGTGATTGACAGTTTACAGATTTAAAGCCTGATTCTGTAAAATGTCACCAAGTTTCCCAGCTGTGCATCCTGCTTGGTTTCCTCATGTGGAGCTGGGTGAATTGTTAACTCCGTTACACCCATCAGAAGAGAAAAAGGGGGATAATGGTTATACCCCTGCTGACCCCACCTCACGCTTCTGTCCGTAGAGGGGATGGAGAATGAACAAATGGCACAAATGGGAGGCCAGTACTTAAATTTGCATGCACAGAAATAATGTTTTTCCGGTTAAAGGCATCCATTATAGATTTACTGGTAAACAGGTTTTTTCTAATGCTGAGAAACTGCGTTCACTTATTTGTTGAGTCTGTTAGATACTTTACACACTGGAGTAGGGGTAAGGTAAGGTTATAACTTTGTCTGCTCTGTTCATTGTAATTTCTGCTAGTTCATTTCTCTCTAAATTTAAATGAGTACATGCAGCATGAAGTCCAAACAGTTGTTAAATAAATTGAAGATTTCCTAATTGTATTTTCCTTTAAAAAAAGAAAAATGTTTTTCCATTCCACTGTTGCTGTGCAAAAGAGCCATGCAAACCAGAAAGGGGAGTTAACATGATTATGCAAAACAAAAACAATCCCAGAAAACCAGCACCCCACCCCCCCAACCCAAACCAAACCCGAAACAAAACTCCACAGCTGAAATCCAAAATAGGGCAAAGCAAGTCAGATACAAAAGGCAGTGTTTTAGGGGAAAGAGGGGAAAGAAAGGAAAGGGATACTGTTTGCACAGCAGTTTAAAAATAGACTGGGAATTGTCACTAAAAATAACCTTGAAAAAGATGTTTTCTTTATCTGGAACAAGCTCCTTGGGTTACTTTTACCATTCTTCCTGATAGTTGTTCTGTTTAAAATAAGGCTTTCTGTATTCTGGAAAATCGTTTTTGTTTTGTCCTTTATTTAGCTGTCCTTCCTTTTTGACCTCCACTTCTGTTTTGGACAGCTAATGACTTTGTGCACTTCTGTGCCGACAGAGGCACTATCAACTTTGAGAGATCCAATTTATTCTAGTGATCTTATCCTTTCAGTAAGCCCTTCATATCTTATGGCAATGCTGTAAACATGAAGTGTATCCCTTACGCTTCTTACTCTGACCTTGCACTTTTGCAGACATTTGCATTTAAATACCTTCTAGCACTTCTCATACAATTACTCACTTGAAGACATGGCTTATTTGTCAGATTATTTTCTACTCCTGATTAATAAGACTGTCCTGTATAGGTTGCAAACTTTTGGAGGCTTTAATAGTGCAATAAAGTAAACATTTTCAAGTAATACATCCTTAACAACATAATAGACAAAGTGAGCAGTAAGCAATAACGGAAACGCATAAGAAAAATAGTCTAAGGAGTGACTCTAGAACTGCATAGCTATCTGAACATGTTTATTGGTCCAGCAAAAGGAAACGGGAAGAGGTTTCCCAGGGAAAAGCCTGTGCAACTTGTGCAGTTTATGTCTAAATTTAGGTAACTGGCTACTGCAAACATGTTGCCTGTTAATTTTATGTGGTATAATTAGTGAAGCATTACAGAAAATAACTGTATCACACATATTTTTCAGATCTTTGCAATGAGTTACCCTGGCTATCCCCCAGCAGGTGGATATCCACCAGCAGCCCCAGGTAAGTTGTTTAGATGAAGTAAACATTAAATGGCAGCGGTGGTCCTATCTGGAATGGAAAGGTGGCATGGATGAAGAACAAGACTGCAGAAGGTTTTCTTGACTCACTGGAGCTTTTTGTGCTCTCTTATTAAGTCCTATGTTATCTTGGCTGGGGATTCTGATTTATAGAGTATGGGTGCTCTACCATGTGCTCATATGAGGTCCATTTTCATTCATCTGAAATGAAGTGCACAGCACTGGGAGATGGTCATAATTTGACCAAAATCAATAAATGTCAAGGAACAGTGTCTTGTCAGTACTGAGTCTTGAAGGCAGCTGGTGAGAAAAATGAGTACAGGGAGAAATCAGTCATGCAATTTAAAACCATATCCCTCAAAAAATTAGGGTTTTAATTATGACATTACCCCTAATTCTCTGTTCTTAGGGAGATGGTTGTGTATGGAAGGGAGAGGGCTGTTAAAAAGCATATCGATTACAATAATATAAAGCTGATGAAATATGTAACTACTGCTTGGTATCAGGGTCAACTTTGTAGTTGTTGGTAATAAACTTTATAGTTGTTAGTACTGTTGGTAGAAAGAAAGAACTGGAGTCATATGGGTATGGTGAAATGTGTAGTTAGGCAAGCTAACTCGGGAAGGGGAAGCAGTGTACAGTGAGAAGCCAAACTAGCCTGGGATGATAAATCCTATTTCTCAGCAGAAATATTCTGGATTAGCTAGACTGCTAGGCAGACAAGACTGCACTGCTGTGTGCAGCCAAGTTTTGTGACTTGGAAAGTTGTGAATGTACTGTGTCATGTAGACATCTCTCAAATTAGCAGGAATTAATAATATCTTCCTACTGGAATACCCAGACAACTATGTAGTTTAAGAGAAACTACTCTCTAGTCAAAATATGGTGCTTAGAGTATTAACTCTTGAGTGTTAACCTTCAAATATGTTCAGAGTTGTTTTAAATGAGAACTTAAAGATTCAACAATAACTAACATGATTAGAAATATCCAGTGAGGCTTCCCTTTATATCATAGTTGCACTGCTACCCTGCACCTCTTTAGTTGATTTTTCTTCTCCCAAACTGCTGGTGTTGAACAGACATTACATGAGAAATGTAAGAAGTAAGGAATAAGTTTAAAAAGGTGTAGTTTCTTGTTTCAGGACAGCTGTGTTTGATTTCAGGTAGCAGTCCTTGGGGTGGTGCTGCCTATCCACCTTCAAATCCACCTCCAATTGGTCTAGAAAATGTGGCTGGCTACGCCAGTCAGTTCAATCCCAACTACATGGCTGGAATGGTGAGTTTGCTTTCAATTAATGTGTTTTACTGTGACTTCCTTAAGTGCAAAGATGTGCCTCTGGCATTGCCACTGAGAAGTTTATCACTTGAGTTCTGTGCCTTTATGTCTAGTCTGTGTAGGTGTTGAGCATTCAATATCATCTATTGAAGAAAATGGTTACTGCAACAAATTCCTTATTTTAGGAATGCAGACCACTAGTTAAATGTTTATTTAAGAACCTAACTTCAAAAGTCATGGACATAAAAGTAATATAACTTGGCTTTTGCTGTGCAGTGGAATAGAGGAACAGACTATTAACACTGAGTATCCACTGTTAATATATTCATATTGGCAAACACAGTCCAGATTTTGTCTATTACCTGGATTTTGGCCAGTCTGAATATGGAACAAGGCTGTGCAATTTGAGGTACCAATGACTCATCCCTGAAAAGAATATGGGATCAGTTGTCTCTTACAAGCACTGATGTTTGACAGATGGCAGTAAAAACCTTTTACATTGATCGAAGAAAATGCAGATGTTTCCAGTGTGGCTTTCGGGGGGTTTTTTGGCATAGAGTAGAAGCGAGTGACACTTCTGACAACTTAGTCTTCAGAAATCTGTTATGCTGCCTAACGAAGGACAGTTTGTAGGAAGACATTTGCATTATAGATGCCTTTCTGAGGCAACAATTAAATGAAGTGATTTGGCAGCCAGCAGTCAAAATGAGCAACAAACGATCTCGGGTGCACATAGCAATATCCACAGCACCTAGCTTCTGAGAAGACTGCAATCATCAAATGTCAGTGCCTCTGTAGAAGAGGGCCCGAGTGTGTCACATGGGAAGATGATATTGCAGGTGGAGTGGAGTATCTTTGTGGCAGTTTCTGGAGATGTCTTTCCAAAAGGAACTCTTGCCAGTTGTAAACTACTAATGCATCTCGTGCATCACAAAACAGCCAGAGGTTGCTCGTAGTAAATCCCTGCACTCAGATGATGCTGTGGTCATGTAAGGCAGCCATGGACAGAGAAGGGCTAAGCATAGTTTTGTGTTGCTGGGGTTAATTGGTGTAAGTTTTTAGAATAAGAGGTGTGTGGCTATTGGCACTCTTCTATGTGACTGGTGTAATGCTGGATGCAGCAGCAGGTATGTGTCTGTTGGTGCTGCTTCTTTGTGTATGGCAGCTGATGATTACAGTAAAGCAAGAGTCAACTGAATACAGGGTTTTTCTCCATCTTGCTTCCTAGTAAGACATGATTATTGCAAAGTTCTTTTGCAGATGCAGAACTACCTGTCTGTGTTGGTGGGGAGGGAGGTTGTATTGTATTAAGCTTATTGTTGAACCTCAACCATTTGTACATCTTCCCGTCTCTTGCTTTATTGGCTGTCATTGCAGGCATCCAACCTGGCAGGGACCTTTGGAGGGACAAATGTACCACAAGGCATATATCCTTCAACACCTGGGGGTTATCCCCCAGTCCCTCCAGGTGGCTTTGGGCAACCTCCATCAGGACAACAGCCCTCTTATGGAGGGTATCCTCCACCTGGAGGAAATCCACCATCAGGAATGCCAGCTTACCCAGGATACCCAGGTGGCGCTGTGCCAGGCCAGCCCACACCACCGCCTGGTCAGCAGCCTATGGGCTATCCAGGACAACCACCAGCAACTTACCCAGGGCAGCAGCCCATGCCAAATTATCCACCAGGCCCAGCTGTGACTCCTTCTATGCCCTCTTACCCAGGAACCACAGGACCTACGATCTCTCCTGTAACAGTAAGAGCATTCAGTGCTTTTGTTTTGAGATGTGACCATGTATACGTTTCTCTACATTTCCTTTGTGTATATAAGTATAAACTGACCCTAAAATTGAAAAGAAAGTCATGAAAAGAAGTTTGACTAGAGAGAGAGATGGATTCTTTCCAAATACAATCAATATAGGATCATATGACTTGAAACAAATGCTGTTTTACCACCTTATCCAAGAAGAAAGATATGACACGAATTCAAATTTAATGAAGTTTGCCTTTCCTAACTTAACAAAGTATTGCCAGTTGTATATACAGTTTCATCAAACCTTAATTAATTGGACAGCAGATGTAATATCAGTGAACCTTCTTGACCTTGCATTTTCTCATAATTTGAGTATAGAAATGAGCAAATTATTTAAGGCAGGGGTTTTTTTGAGTTTTCTCTGTTACTTTTCTAACAAAAAGAAAATTGATAACAGTGGTCATCTTTCCTAAGTAGTAAAACACAGTCCTTTACTGGTTAACACTAATATGCAACTCAACTTGGTCTGATTTTAGCATGGAAACCGAGGCACGATCACTGATGCACCGGGATTTGACCCTCTGAAGGATGCAGAAGTCTTAAGGAAGGCCATGAAGGGATTCGGTGAGCAGTCTGTGGGTTTACATTTCAGTTAAAAGTAGAATTGCAGCTCTGATTCAGCACTGATCTTTCTCCATTGTTACATGTGTACTGAGCGGGCTAGTTCACATGTGGTTGTCCTTGGTTACCAGAAGAATTATTGGAAGTTCATGTAGGCATAAACAATGTGATGAGTTTGGTATTTTGTTTTGTTGGGGTTTTTTGGTTTTGTTTTTTTTTTTTTTTTTTTGTAATCTTACTGTATTTGTGATTGGGAGGAGGGCTTTGAAAGTCTGTGGTTGTACACAAGAGGAGATACTGTAGATGAATTAAAGGCATACATGTTGGTGGGGTTTAGAAGAGAGAGGATAAAATGGAAACAGAGAGCTGACTCCTCACATGATGTGCATGCTCATTCTGTGGTGTCTGTGCATGTATAGGAACCGATGAGCAGGCTATTATCGATTGTCTTGGAAGTCGTTCAAACAAGCAACGGCAGCAGATCATCCTGTCCTTCAAAACAGCTTATGGAAAGGTAAATACATAATGAGAACAGAAGGAAGAAGAAATAAGAGACTACATTCCTTCACTGGAAGTCAGAAGACTTAGTGTTTGGAAAAAATGATGGGAAGTTGCTTAAGGGAAAGATGGTTCACAAGTCATAGCCTGCTTAGGGTTCTGCTTTTACCCATTCTTTTTCATGCAGACTTTTTCATGCAGTGTTTCAGATGAAACATATAAAGCAGTTTCTCTGCTAAATGGTTACTTTGACTCTTTGGTCTGTGCAGTCTATTTAATTGGACCTTAATTACCTAGATATACGTGTTACATTATGCTGGTTTTAGTGTTAAGTGGAATAGCTTCACTTTGAAGATGTATTATTGATACTTACGCATAAAGAATTCTAATTAAACTCCACAATTTTGGTGCTTACATTTGTCAATTTTGGTCTTTATGCATTTTTTCCTTGTTTTTACTTCTCATTAGGATTTGATCAAGGATCTCAAGTCTGAGCTATCAGGTAACTTTGAGAGGACAATCTTAGCAATGATGAAGACACCTGTCATGTTTGATGCTTATGAAATCAAGGAAGCTATAAAGGTTTGTGTAGGAGATACAAATTTATAAGATAGAGGAAATATTTGAGCTGGTAAAATTTTTGGTAGTCATTTAAAAGCTTGAACTTATATTCCCTCCTCTCCATCCACATATTCAACCCACTGTTTGACTGATCTGTACCTCGTTTCTTGGAGGTATATGATAGTAAAATTGAGAAATGTTATTCCCATAGGCTAAAGGTAAAGACTATTTAACAGGTTTGTGTTATAACAAAAATATATTGATAAATAAATACACAAAAAAGGCAGAAACTGAATTCTAAGAGTCTCTGCAGTTCATTTATTACATAGTCTTGAGTGAGCCACTGAGGCAGCTCTCTTCTAAGCCAGCTACTGCATGGGGCGCCTTTGTTTCTGGGTTTTTGCTTTGAGCTGTGGTGGAACTGATGATGAAACCGCTCAACTTTAGAGTTACCAGTGACTTTATGCTCAGTGCTCAAGAATAGTTCAGAAAATTAGGTTCATAAAGATTTTGAGCAGGGTGTACCTTTTTTGTCTTTTCACCCACCTCAAAGGGGTATTTTCCTAGCCCATACTGCACCTTTTCTAAAATATTATGGAAGTGTCGTGTACTTTCTCTTCAAAGCAGTCAGACTATTTTATAAACATTTAGGTTTTAAAAATAAAATCAGGTCAAACATTTGTGTATCAAGACAACGTTTAAATGAAGGTGAAATAAATATTTCCGTTACCGAGTGAGTGTGTATATTTATGTGTTCTTTGGCTGCAATTTTAAAGTAGCTAGGAGGATGAAATAATATTAGTGGTATTGTAATTGCAACTGCTATCTATTAGTTAGTGAAAGCTACCAATTAGAATTAACAAATTCATCTTTAATGGTAGAAAAAATTGATTCTTAAAATGCCTAGAATCTGGTGTGAAGGATGACATTTTAAAATAAAAATTTGTTTTCATAATTATTTTAATTATCTGTTCGATTCATATCTTTAATACATATCTGTGTCTTGGAAACATGTTATAAGCATTTAAACTACTTGCTTTGACTTCTCCTATAACAAGATTATGTTCTGAATTGTGTTTTGTTGTATAAACTTATTACATTTCTTTTACACTAGGTTGTAGAAGATGAGAATCTGAAGAGTGTGTTTTCTCCTTATGCTTTGTTTTAGGGCGTTGGCACAGATGAAAATTGTCTCATTGAAATCTTAGCTTCTCGCAGTAATGAGCATATTCAGGAACTCAACAGGGTCTATAAAGCAGGTTAGATTTGTTACAGTTCCATCAAAATTTTCTTCCTTTTCTTCCTTAATCACTGACTGACAATATGAATTTAGGAAGTGAGCAGGGGTATATGATGATTCATGACTGTCTCTCTTCCAGAATTTAAGAAAACTCTGGAGGAAGCAATAAAAAGTGACACGTCTGGGCACTTTCAGAGGCTTTTAATTTCACTTTCTCAGGTACTTGCATGCCAGGCTTTTGGAGTTTCAGTTTGTGTGTGTGTGTTTTGTAGGTTGTGGGGTTTGGGGTTTTTTTTTTCTTTCTTAAAAAAAAAAAAAAAAAAAAGCCCACCAGTAACACTTTTGTATCTTTAAATTCTTTCAGGGAAACAGAGACGAAAGTACAACTGTTGACATGTCTCTTGTCCAAAAAGATGTGCAGGTCAGTAGAAATCCGTCGTCATTTCTAAGTATAGTCAACTAAATACACTGAAATTTGACTGTGGTTTCTGCTTACTCTTAGTTTTGTACACCTTGTGACTTCTCCTGATGTACTGCTTATGTTTCAGAGAATGGAAGTGATATGAAAAGCCCTGACAGAGCATTAGAGCCATGTAGCTCCATTACAGAGATGAATGAAGCTCTTGGGGTCCAATAGAGTCCATAGGGTTTTTTATCTCTCATTTTGTCACCTCTCTGGCTTTTCCAGGCGTTGCATGACTCCGTTGTGCTGCTTATTAAGGTAGTGGTCTAAAGAGATTTGAGATGATATGTGTGTGGATGAAATTTTAATCTATTCAACACCTGCATTAGCCTTTGCCTGTTATTTAAGGAGCTCTGGATTTTTGCAGCAAATAAGGCAGTTGGACCTAGTAACTCTTGCCCTATTACTTTTTTGTGTGTTCCATTTCACCACATAACAAAGAGAAAACCCTGGATTGTTTCAGCACGCTACTGTCATATAAATAGCAATGTAATTAGCTTTCTACATAGTATGCCTTAGACAAAAGATGAGAACATCCTAGAACATACCTTGAGGCGTAGAAAAAAAGCTAGACGTAAGCCCTCTTAGGAAGAACAGTCTTCAGGTACCTTTTAAACAATTTTCCCCCCTTTAGTAATCTGGAGCTCTTGTGTTTGAGCTTATGCATCAGTAAGCTAGGAAGACTGCAAGCATAGCATATTGTAAGAAGGTTAGAACTAGTTGCTCTTTATTGTTTGCTCCTGTTTTCCAGCAGTACGTAGACTAAGAAATAAGTATAAAAGGAGGAGAGGCTGTAAAGAAGCAGATCTGTAACTCAGCTTTTCAGCCTGACTGCTTTTCTGAGCAATGAAGTATGAATTCCTTTCTGTGTTTAGGAGCTATATGCAGCTGGAGAGAACCGTCTAGGAACTGATGAGTCCAAATTTAATGCCATTCTGTGCGCAAGAAGCAGGGCCCACCTCAGAGCAGGTAATGGTGTCCTCTACATGAACAGTAACTTGATTCTGTTGTATGTAATGATAAAAATGTCCAATGCCTCTCTGTGCCTGAATTTCCCCCATCTGTAAAATGAGTGTAATGATACCTCAATGAAAAGCAGGGTGAATTCTGCTGAGGGAAAGGATACACAAGAGCTGCACATTATGATCATCTTTCTTAAATATCAGAGCAGGTAGAGATCATACTTGTTCAAATGTTTCTGTGATAAAAGAACTGCACAACTAGAATCGTGCATGCTTGTGAGTGCACGAGACACTTGCAATCCTTCCCTTCCCCTTTTACTTGGTGGTGATTGTGTGTTACATCAGCCTATAGTGGTGGAAATGTTTTAGTTAACTACATAGAACTTCTGAAATGTGCTACATATTGTGGCACTTATATGGAGAGGAAAGGGACGGGAGGGGTGTGAGAACCTGAATGTTTTCTTCTTAATTTTATTGACATGCAAAGCTTTCCTAGAAGAATTTTCACTATTTCCCTTAGAGTGGTTTCTTGGTCTAGCCCTTTAAAAATAAGGACAGAACTAGACAAGCTAGAAGGAGCATGATGACATGTAAATGGAACAATATGGTTGATAACATAGCATTAGTCTTTGAGATGTTAAAACTTGCGTAACTATACTGTAGTATCAAGTTGAGAAGTGCAATTGAAATGAAGCCATCCAGCATGCACCGGTGCCACCTCTTTTTGTGAGGCTGACTCCCGAAATCTTTCTCTTCCATTAACAGTCTTCAGCGAGTACCAGAGGATGTGTAACCGGGACATTGAAAAAAGCATATGTCGTGAAATGTCTGGAGACCTGGAAAAGGGCATGCTGGCAGTAGGTATGTGTCGTCTTAGGCGAGTTCATTCCTGGTATTCCACTACAGCTGGCTGAGATGGTGGCATCTGTGACTCCAGCTAAGGACGTTGTTCTTAGTTAATAATTCCAGTTTTCTGCTTTTTATGTTGAGCTTTCTGTGAAGTCACTTGTGGTTAGTAAAGCAGGGCACTTAACTCACCTCAAAATGACAGATGAAGCTTTTGCTTCAAGCAGCTGCAGAATTTAAATTTCACGTGTTAAAGTGGGGAGAGAATTATTAATTGTATTTGGCATTGTTTTAAGAAGTGATGAGAACTTGTACCAACCGCTCAGTCAGTGAGAATGGAATATTTGAGACAGCTTTGGAAATCAAGCAAAATATAGGCATTAACCGCGTAATTAGTTACCTCTACCTCTTTTTAGTAGAAAGAAAACTTAAATTTGATTGCAAATGTGTTATTTTTTCCACATTTCCTGTGGTTACAGCTTTGTTAAATCTTTGTTTTTAAGTGCCTCCAGTACTTCTGAAGAGTAAAGGCTTTTACCTCAAGTCTACTATTGTCCCTTGGGAGGTAGTCACTAGTTTCCATGAGGTTGGGACAAGGCCTCAAGTTGTTGTGCAGCAGTTTTATTTGGAATGTTTTATTCTGGCTAAAATTGTGGACCTCTTTCTCTCTCGTCTTTTGTCTCTTGTCTCTCAAACAAGACTGCTTCTTTACATCTCCATTTCTTTTTCTGTTTATTACTGTAGTATCTAGAGCTGCTGCTTTAAAAGTATTGTTCTTTGAATATGGTAGTGACTAGAAAAAAAAACCCAAACACATAAAAAACAAAACCAAACCTCCAACTGAAATAAATAGGAAAAATGTACTTTGCATCACTTGGAAACAAGATGGGAGAGGACATTTATCTCAACTGCAACAGATTTTTTTCGCGGAAGTTTTGAACAAAATCTCGCAAAATGGGAATCAATTTTAAAAGCCTCATTTTTTTTCACTCCTGTCTTGTGCATATGTGAACTATGTAACTATTGTTCTTAGTCTCCTTGGCCAAGGTGTCACTCTAGTGGCCTTTTAATGACCCAAACTGGGTCCAGCTCTGTTGGTGTGATACATTTGCAAACCTTTTCCAGAATTCAGAATTTGTCACATCAAAAAGTATTGTTAGAAAACCAAACTTAGGGAAAAGAAATATTTCCCAGTGTTTGTAGAAAAAGGTCGCCTTGGTAAAGAAACTGTACTGTCAGAGTTTGGAAGTCCTTTCAGTTCATGGAGCTTTGCAGTCACTTGAGAGGTCTCCATGTAGATACAGATTCAGAATTGGGACTGTAGCTTGAAAATAAAGTCAAGAGCCTTTTGAGCAAGAATTGTCTTTAATATTCACTGAGTAACTCCTTTATTGAATAGACTTTGTTGGGTTTTTTGTTGGTTTTTGGTTTTTTTTATTTATATGTATATATATGTACATACACACATATATATCTATATCGATGATAGCATCATTTGTTCTGTGATCCTTATTTTCAGGAAAGAAAGGTTTTCTAATTGAAAATATTTAATTTTGCTTTCTTTAAAGCTTTCTGGATTGTACAACTGGTAACTTACAATAACATCTTCAAACATCTTAAAGTGCAAATGTGTTGTTTTAGCTAAATACAGTGATAAAGAAACATGCATTTCATTTGTCATTCATTTTTGAATTGTATTATACATATCATTGAAAATTGTGTGTGGTGAACTGCTATCTCTCATCTACATTTTCCTATTCAGAAAAGTAGTTTTTCCTATATAGAACGTGTGTTGCTGTGAAATACGTATTTAGGTTTACCCCTTTTGTTCTGTATTGATTTCATGTGATTGCTTTTGATACCTTTTTGTGCTATAAAATGTAAGTCAGGTGTGGTTTGTTTTCTGTGTAGTTCACCATAGATTGCATGATTTATACTTGTAACCAACATAGGATCAATATATAGATTTTAATTCTGATGAGCGATGAAGGATTCTTTTATTATCCTCATTACCATGACAGTAATTTGATTTAGATTTTGCTCTTTAAGATTTCTAATGAATTGCGCCAATTAAATATAAAGTCCAGTCATTAGTAAATAAGCATGTCAAGACTTTTTCAGGAGGCCTGGTGAACTTTGTGGCTAAAAAAAAAAGTGTAACTAACTTTAAGGGTGAGGTTTCTATCATAGGTGGCTTCCCAACTTGTCTTAGGGCAGGACTTGAATTCGTCATACCTTGCAGATGCATGGCCTAAAAATTCTTAAATTAGGAAAAAGCCAGGAGCACCATAGTTGTGCACATAACACATAACACATAACTCTGTTCCTTCAAGCCTTTTGCTCTCTCCCCATCCCCTTCTCTTTTCCCTTCATTAGCAAGAATCTGGTCATAAGACTTTAAAGATTAATTGTGGCTGCTTCACGCTGGATGGTTTCTAGTGATGGAAAAGTATGCTTTGAGCCATGAAGTGTAGTACATTCTTTAACTTTATTGCAGCTACTGTTCAAAATAAAAATAATTTCAGTGACTAACTGAAGCAGTGGAAGCTGCATTGTATCGAGTGTATGTTTATGTAAAATTAAAGCATGTGACTACCTAGGGTAAGCTCAAAAAATGACTGTGATTTCTGATTGAAGAGTAATACGTGATTTCTGTAATACTGTTTCTTTTTGCAGTTAAGTGCCTCAAGAACACGCCGGCATTTTTTGCAGAGAGACTACAGAAGGCTATGAAGGTAGGTGCCTATGACAAGATATGTAAACTTATAGTGTGTTTTTGGGGTATGTTTGGTTGGTTTTTTTAAGTGCTTGTACAGCTCAGTGGAATGAATTGTTCAGCTGAAGGTATTACATTTTTCAGTGGGCAGATGACTACCAAGATGTAATCATTATTATGAAAGGCTGGAAAAGTCTAGCTAATTTGATCCACTTAACAGAGAGATGCATACAACCATACCTTAAATAAAGAAAGTCTTCACTTGGTAAAACACAAATATGCTTAAGACTCATTGAAATCGTTATCTTTTAAGTAGGGAGGTCTAGCTGAAATAAATAAATAGGCCATTAAACTCGCCAAACTTTCCTGACCCCCTGTCCCTCTGACAACCCCCCCCCCTTTTTTTTCCTAACTGTTCTTGTGCAGGGAAATGACTGTTAGTGTCCTACCAGTAAATTTAATTTATTAAAGCATGATAGGCCAAATTCTGTTCAAGCTTATTGAAGTCAATGAGGTTATGCTAGTAAACGGCCATTTGTGAGGTGATGATTTATTTATTTATTTTTACTAGTGCTGTATCATCCAGCATTTCCACACGTTATGCATACATTATATTGTTGTTTTGTTTGTTTCAGGGAGCGGGAACAAAAGACAGAACTCTGATTCGCATCATGGTATCACGCAGCGAGGTTGACCTGCTGGACATACGTGCAGAATACAAGCGGATGTATGGCAGATCCCTCTACACAGATATCACTGTAAGGCTTGGAGATTTTATCTTCCCTGCCGCGACATCCTTTCTGCTAGTAGAACATGAATCCTTACACTGAATAGCTATTAAGTGCACTGAGTGTAGCTGGCTGTATTTGGCTTGCTGCATTTGACAGGAGAGTGGAGGCTGAAGTGCCAGAGAGCAGGCAGCACTTGCTTTTGTGTGAGGGCTAGATGAGCTAGAGATGGGAAGGAAGCCGACAGACAAGGAAGGAAAGGGAAATTGGTCCAGAGGGGTTTCAGAGACCTGGTTTTAAGTGGTCTTTGTCCCAATCTCTGTATATGATCTTGCAGAAACCACTTAGTCCTCCAACAGAATGATGATGGTGCTCTACCTCATGTGTGCATTAAAAGAGTGTAAAGCTCCTAATATGCTTTTAAAAGATTGCCTCCTCTTTCTCTTGAAAGTATAAGATTTTGGAAATAGATTAAACTTCAGATTCTTTAGCAGCTGATCCACCCCACTACTGCTATTAACAGCTGTAGCGACAGTCAGGAGGATGCCTGACCCACAGGGAGGGTAATAAGAGCTGGAGGAGAGTGAGTGGTGCCATTTTCATTTACCTTGTAATGAAGGCACCAAATCTGTTAAGCCCCTATTTATTCCTTCTGCTGTTGACACTGAGGGGCTGCAACTTGGTGGTGTTTGGAAGGAATCCTGCAAAGATAGTGTGCGCCAAAAAGTCTTTATGTGAGTCTTCTGCCAGCAACTGTATGGTCTTTCTGCCCATGCACCACAGAGGATCACCTAGCAGAAGCTTTTTCCAAGTGTGTAACTCTGGAGTGAAGATGTGTTGCTTCTTGCTTCTTCTACCGTAGTTACCTGCCCTGTAACCACCAATGTGTGCGTAAAAACCAGTGAGACATTGGTGGAAAAGCTGTAAGCTGTATGTCTCTCTCTTCCCTCCCTGCCCCCCCCGCCCCTTCTCTTTTGATCTGGCATTAAAATAATTTTACCATTCAGAAACAGGAACAGGCCATACCCATTTAATAGGCTGAACTTATTCAAAACTTGCTTTCAGTAAATATGGGGCATGCATGTGTACAGTTACGTGTATGTAAACTCTACTTCTTACTTCTGTAAAAGTAGAGCCAAAAACATTCTTGGAAAGAAAGTTATTAATTCTTCTATCTCTCTCTCTCTTTTTTTTTTTTTTTTTTTTTTTTTGTATGTGGACAGCAGTTCTTTCCTTTCAGCGCATATGTAAACAGGAATGTCTTATATTTTATGGATTATGATTTACACATGCACAGGATTTATCCTGATCTTTGAAGTGTCTCTTTGTCCCTACTGTAATAATTTTGATCTGGACAAAACAGTTTTCAGTCATACCTGAAGATGAAGGATAAGATAAATGCACTAGCTGAAACTGTTCTGTGAAAAGGATTGGCAAGCCTTATCAACCAAAACTAGTTAATGGCCAGCTCCCAGGGAACACTTTTTACTCATAAGACCACCAGGCAAAACTCCGCTAGCAGGGCCTTTTGTGATTAATTGCATGTTTGTGTGTGCATCCATACTGACTTTCACTGCCCGCAACATGAAACATTAAAGATGTTCTCTAATTGTGGAAAAGATCTTTTGATATCAGGGCATTGTTTTTAATGTTTGAACATAATAAAGAGTAAACTTCCCTTGCTGTCCCTGGAAGAGTATCCACATTGACTGCAAGGAAAAGGACTTCTGTATTAATTTTTTCCATATTTTCATACCTTTTGTTGGAAGACAGATTTTCAGTGAGATTTTTGTATTGAACTATTCCCAGGTAAGTAGTCGAACCTGTACACCAAATTCAGTTGCTAAAGAAATATATTCTCTATGGACACTTTTGGTTCCAGTTATGGAAGAAGCAGGTTTTACTGTGTACTTGTATTAGAGTGATTTCTAATTAGCAGGCAAAGTTTAATTTTTTTTTTTTTTTTTTTTAAAGAGGTTAACACCTGCTTTCTTTCAGCCCTGGCTTAATCTCTTTTGGTCATTAATGTCGTGTTTAGAATGCTTGCACTTCTTTTTCCTCTATTTCAAAGCACAAGTCTTCAACTTTCTTTTTCTGGGTTTCCTTCCAGGGTGATACTTCAGGAGACTACCGGAAAATCCTACTCAAGTTGTGTGGTGGAAATGACTAAATGGAGCATTGAGTTTTTCTTAAAAAAGCTGCTATTTTCATGTTTTTGCTTTAAAAAGCTTCTTTTTTCCTCCAAAAGTAAATATGTAATGACCTGTTTCTCCTAAAGCAATTACATTTTAAAAGATAATATTGCATATATCTTCTCTTCAGTTCAAAAATAGTAGGTAATAAATGCCAAAAAACCCCATAAGTATCAAGCTTATGTGCCATCTGCTCAGGATTCTGTATAGTACTCTCAGCAATCCATGAATGATAGGTCATTGTTTCTTTTCTGCTTATATTATGCTGAAAGAATATGTTTGTTTCATGGAACAAAAATCACAGTTGTATGATTTAAGGTTTTATTTTGTATAAGCATTATGTGCCATTTTAATGCAAGTTTTATATATATTGTATGCAGAGTTGCTTTCATGCTAGCCTCCTCCCTGATATGTGGAGAGAACAGCCTTGAGTTTTTGTGCCTAGTTAAGACAGTTTCAAAGAAGTTTTGTCAAGTTCTGTTTTCTTTCCTTGATTGTTTTTAAGGAAGATGTGTTCCACATTTCATTCTCACTAGGGCAACTGCTACAAGGCAGTAGTAATGTTGACAGTAGTAAAGATTCTATGGTTCAAGTTTTAAGGTTTTGGATTGTGCCTTAAATATATGTATGTAAGAAGAGATTATGAAATTAAAGCCGTCTATCTTCTAACTCTTTGCAGACTATGCTTTTTGGTGTTCATGTTGATTTACGTGTGAGTGATGACTCAGTTTGTATAACTTAGTTTTTCCATAGAAGTTCTCTGCCTGAATCCACAGAATTATTCAGAAATTGTTGTGTTGACAAGAGTTTGGGACTTGTGTGCTGTTGATGAGCAACTGTCTGTACAATATATATGTAATCTGTAGTTATTGCTCAGTATTTTCATTTTGCATGTTGTAATTTCTCTGACTCTTGGAACTCTGAATTTTTATTCTCTGCTAGCATGGATGACATCTCTTCAGCTTGTTCTCAAAATAGAAACATGTAAAGAGGAAAAAAAAAAGTACAAGGAGCAGGGAGAAGATATTTGGAGCTAGGTCAGTGAAAACAGACTGCTTCTTAATCAAGAATGTGCAAACTCCTCCTCTTATTTCACACACGTACACACGCTCTCTCTCCATTCTGTGAAGGTCGGCAGGGCCTTTTTCCTAGAAGTTGTGTTGGTGTTTATCATGGAAGAAAATGGGGGTGTTGTGGGGGTGGATGTTGGAATTAATTCTGGGTTGCATTGTCACTACGGCAAGGGAGAAGAGTGTAAAGATTACAGAATACAGGTGGCTGTGCATCCAAATGGCAAATTCTGACTAGTCCTAATTCTGACTAGGACTTGCAAATAGGACTCCGGTTTCAGTCGATGGCAACAATGTGACTATGTCCAAAGCCAGACCACTCCATATGCTCATTTTTGTCAGACAATCTTAAGCATATCTTGAGAGGAAATTGCAGCTGAAAGTGTAGTTCATTGATTTACACCGATAGCAAGAGTTCACTTCTTTGCCAGGCAAGTAGTAAGCTTTTGAATTAAGGGAAGTTTGTTAGCTGTGCTGTAGTCCCGGACCCCACCTGATCTTGTTTTCGTACTGAGAATGCTGGATTTGAAATGCAGTTTTGATAAAGTAGGGCTGCTGAAAGATTTAAAATATAAAGCTTTGAAGCAGTGTCTAAAAGCAAATACCTGTTTATTATAAAGCACAGGAACACAGAAGGCAAATGACAGCTGAGAATTGTTCATCCCTGCTCAAATTCTGGAAACACAAGCTTATTAAATGAACAAAAGTGCAACTGTTTGACAACCATACTGTTAACATTCAGCTGTCTTCTGTCTTGGCAGTGCTCAGCTGGTATCTGTATAGAGAAGAGATAATGTCATTATTTTTGGTTATAAGATCAGGATCAATCTTCGTGGATAAACATTGTTTAAAACATGAATCCTGCTACTTTAAAGTGGGAAATTGTCACTTTGATTCACCATATCACAGAAGGAAGGTCCTATCTGCAATTCTTGAGCCACTTGGCAGTTGTTGCAAGCTCCATCTGAGTAGTACTTAGTACAGATGTGTTGCAAATATGCCATGGTTAACTTAGGATTTCCATCTTAAATTCACTGTGACACTTTACTGGAGTACTTTTCTTTTTAAAATAAATTATCATTGCAGGGGAGTAAATTAATTGTTACCTATTAACTGCCCCTCACAGAAAACTGGAAATTTTAATGAATAACAGAGTTGGTGAGGATGTGTCAGTCATGGTGACCAGATCCATACAGCCAACTGCAAGAACTAAAAACCAAAATAAATTCTATTGCTGTCTACTTTGAGCTCACCTTCTGTCATGTAAGTGCACTGTAGTATGCATGTGTGTATGTACCCATGTACAGTTACCTTAAACAAACAAACAAAAAAACCAACACTGACAAAACTGACTTCATAAACATATCTGTGGATGCTCTTACCTTTCCACAAGAGGTTTATTTTCCACCAGGAGTGTCTCTCACCTTGTTAAATGCACTATTGATATTTCGGCAGAGAATGAGGAGGACAGAGCATTATAAGAAGCTGTGTAGAATAGGTGGTCTCATCCAAATAATTTCTGTTGTGGTTTAATTGATTCCAAAAACGTTTATCCAGGACCGTGTTTTGTGTGAGGGGCTTGTGTATCAAAATTGGATTTAAGATGCCAAAT
Organism: Platalea leucorodia; assembly: GCF_965183815.1. Classification (NCBI taxonomy): domain Eukaryota; kingdom Metazoa; phylum Chordata; class Aves; order Pelecaniformes; family Threskiornithidae; genus Platalea; species Platalea leucorodia. The sequence goes on from NC_138826.1 coordinate 28,552,622, forward strand.
GGTAATATTTCCAATCACTTTTTTTGTATTTTGTTGCCCCTCTTTGTTTCATTTGTCACACATGAAACTAAAGAATCACAGGATCTTAAAACTGAAAGAGACCTTGAGATTGCTTGGTCCGTCCTGCTGTTCTAAGGTATGATGCTTGTTTTAACATTTCCAGTGCTGGGGAAACTACAGTCATATCATTTCAGTGGTTCACTGTCCTTGTAAGAAAGCTTTGCATTGCGTTTTGCTTGAGTCTTTCTTGCTGCATTATTTCTTGTTTTATTCACTTTTGCAATAGGGAAGAAAACACAGCTTTCATCTTTGTGGCAACCTTACTCATTCTGGTGGGCTACTTCAATATTCTTTAGGCTAAACATCCCCAATTTAACAACCTTTCTGTGTAGCTCATGTATCTAGCTCCTTGGCGAGGTTTTTGGTTGTTTGGGTTTTTTTTCCTCTCCTTTTCTCCTCCCCCTCCCCTTTAGTGTTTGTTGAAACCTGGTGTTCAAAACCGGACCCAGTCTTCAGCTGAGGCCTTAGCTGCACTGAATTGAATGAAGGAATTACTTCACATTCTGGGGGGAGAAAAGATGACGTATTTGGCAATAACATGTGAAACACTGTTTTCGACTTCGGTTACATCCCACTAGATACTTACCATCAAAAATGTCTATAAGTGGGGTTCCTGGAGCAATGGGGATATTTGATGTTGTCTCACTGATGATGTTGAGGAGCGATTTGACTTCTGATTCTAGATGCTCTACTGTTTTTATTACCTTCTAATGAAAACAAGGGAGACAAATGGAGAAAGGGGGTAGACAAGGGGTCAAGTGGAAGGAATTGTACCAAGTGTGCTAGTGGAAGTGCAAATCTAATATCCCATAATGCTAACAGCTAATTTAATTTATATTGCGCATTGCAGATTTAAATATTTCTTGTGTTATGCTGGCCTCTAGTGGCATGGAGCATTAAAACTTTGTTTTGCAAGAGTTTACAGCACCTCTGTATAAAGAATCGCCCGTAATTTGACTTCTTGGAGGGAGCTTTGCATTAATTTGTTTTTAATTCTCTCTCATTTCTGAGCCACCATCATTGTCCAAGAAAACAATCTGCACGGAACATGAGAGGAGCTGATGGGGTGAAAAGAAGAGGGCTGGGACTAGAGCAGGAGAGAGGTAACGTTGCCATTTGAGAACCAACAGCATGCAGTTTGGAAGCTAACCAGCTGGGAATAGTTAGCACTGGACATGTATCTTGTGAGTGCTTAAGACACCAGGGAAAAAATTAAAACTTTGCAGCTTTCCTAGAATCCCAGTCATAGAGTTCATTTAGCGCTTGAGTGTCTGCAGGAGTGAGCAGAAACGCCACCATCAGTCTTCACCTGCAGAATTCACATCTAGCCATGAGCAGATGTGAAACTACAAGTATCAGTTCTGAGACTGTTATATTAAAGGCACAGTTATATACATTTTAGAAAAGGCTGATATGTAATAGTGATTGCTTAATCAGTTGTTTGGAATTCATCAAGATTGTATGTTTCTGGTAATAATTGCTTTATGGATAGTTACAAATCATGACATCTGAAAAAAATAGTCAGACCTAAAATCAAGAAGGGACAGTGTCTAGAAACATCATTCTTCTTTCTTTTCTTTAGTCAAAAGGATGGGGCAGAGGTCTGGCAAGGTCCAGAAGCCAGCGTAATAGCTCTTACCTCTTCAATAATATCTAAGCGTTCATGGATTGTATCATGTTCATCACACCAGTGTCCTCTTCCCAAACTTCCAGGTAACACACTGACAGGGTCTGCAACAGCTGGAAAAACAGCCCTGGTTAATTAGCAGGAGCTTTTTAATAGCAGTCCTTACCTTTCTGACTTCTGAAGTGGTAATTTGCATGCTAAACAGCATTGTTTATGAAACCAATGTAGGAGTCCCAGGTAGAAATTGAACCTCTCTCCCAACAATTACACCTATATCCCAGTTCTGTGAATGTCTCCTTGCCTGTACACGTTGTCACGGTTGGTTGGATCAAGGTGTTTTCTCTTGCCAGGGGTATTTTTTGTTTTGTTTTGTTTGTGTGTGTGCTTGTTTTACACAATCTGTTTTTTCCTGCCTGTGTAGGGTAAGTTTATAGACTGTAACTCTGTCTCTACAAGTATAAAACCTAAGCATTGGGAAGATCTGCCTTACACATCAGTTCCTCTTAGACTTTCTTCAGAAGCAGCTGGTATGGTAAAGCTTTGAAGAATAGCTAATTTATCCGCTTATGCCACAAATGGATACAAGCTGGTGATTCCACTGTGCCAGAAACTTGACTGTAACAGTCTGATTTTGCAATGGGAAGGGAAACAATAAAAGTGTGTACAGCTGATGTCATTTGCTGACCAAGTCACTCTCTTATGGTGCTATATCCAAAGTCACTTATCTCCATCAGTTATCTGTCTTTACCTCTCAGTACTCAGGAGCTCTTTGAACATTTCATTCTGCTGGCTCTAACCCATGAAAGGCCAGTACCTGCTGGTGTCCATGCTTTAATGCAGCCAACTTCTTTTTCATAACTTTCGTGCAATGTTCAGTAACATTTAGATTTTAATGCATGTGCATAGAACTGTAGCGGAGTATTTTAAACCCCACTAAAGTGATAACGTATCTTGCTCCATGTAAAGTTAGGTCTTGGTCTTGTTTGAGGCCTGAAGAAGCTATGGTCATGAGAAAGCAGCAGTAACTCATTTTGTAGTTGTTTGATTGTAACAGAGACAGAGAGGAGACTGTGAGCTTGTGTTATAATGAACAGTATGAAACAGAAGAGGAGCAACTAGTTCTGTCCAGTACTGTTGTGCGAGAGCAGTGATTTGGAACTGCTGCAGTGCTTCGTCGCAAGTCTGTGCCAAGATTTCTGGAACGGAGGTATCAGGTGATGGCAAACACATGTCAGTAAGGATTGTAGCCATTGCAGTTTGATAGGATGAGATGTACTCTGAGTTGGAATGGTATCCTTGAAATTGGAGGGCGGAGGGCGGGGAGGAGGAGGAGAGGATTAAAATGTGATCTGATGTAATAGGTGTTATTTAGAAATTGGTTTGGCAGAGCTTAAGAGAGAATTTTTGTTGGTGGTTTGTAACTAGATTTTGATTTGGGGTTTTTTGGTGCATTCACCAGGAGGTGGTGCTGTTAGGACGGAATCCCAAAGAATAAATCTACCTGTTCACAGAAGACTGCTGAAGTATGGCAGGTACTTAAATGCTAGTTGTTTTGCAGTTTCCTTTTTTTTTTTTTTCCCCCTTTGTTGCTGCTGCTGGTGTTTTGGGAGTGTTGTTACCTTTTAACTTAGTGGTTAAGTGAACTATGCTACTTCTCAAAATTTTTGCTTATTTACATGTTTTTTCCATCACGGCTGGAACAATATGAAGATACTGATTACTGTCAGAAATGGAGGTTACAAAGCAGTGGCCAGTCTTTGTCTACAGACCTTGGCTTTCCTAATAATAGGATAATAGCGAGGTAAGCTCCATTTTACTGTAAGAGATTAATAAAATTTCCACCTTTCCAATATTCCTAGCTCTAGCTCTCAGCATCAGGCCTGTTGGCCCGATTCAGCTGTACACTGAACTGCCACCTATCATGTATGAGAGAGGACCAAGGGCAAGCAGAAGGCATGGTGATGAGGTAACTGCGGATCAGTTGCCGACTGCTGGGAACTTTCCCAGATCTAACTACAAATGAACTGTGAAAAGAGGCAGCAGAAATCATTAGGTGGACTAAAAGCAAATGGAAGAATTTAAGAATCCCCCAGGAGGTTATTTTTCACTGTATTAACCTAGTTGTAGATGGCTGGATCACAAGGTTGGATGGAAAGTTTGGGTGAAGGTCAGCACTAGTTGCATGCGGTTGTTAAAGGAGCTTTTGGCCAGCCGTAAGTTACATGCCAGGCTTGTTTAGTTTTGTCCGTTCCTGAGAAATGGAAATGCAAGAGGGTTAATTTTGGCTAGCTCAAATTAGTGTTGGCCACTTCTTTTTCTCTGATCATGCATCTTATATCATGCTAGTGCATTAAAGAAAGCACGGAGCTCTGCTGTAGGAGAAGCAGAAGTAGCTGTCTGTCCTGCCCGAATCGGACTCTGACCCAGAGACTCTCTGGCCTTTCCAAACTGCCTAATGACATGGTGGGCATGCCTGTTGGCACTGTGCAGGGGCTCCTTTCACCTTAAATCTGCAAAGTGACTTTTTGAAGCAGAAATTATATAAGGTCTTACCTAAAACGCCACTTGAATCATTCTTTGAGCTTAGCCCTTCTGTGTGAAAGAGCATTCTGTTCAGCACAAACCTCAGCATTGCGCTAACTGCTGCTCTAGGCAGGCGTACATAGATGGGGAGGTGAGATATGATGGATGACTCTGTCATTTGTTCAAAGCAGGGTGTGCCACGATAGGCATGTATAACCAATGTAAGGTTGTTGCATCTCACCGTGAGGTTAGCAAAGCACTTCCCAGCCTTGTGTGCGCATGCGCATCTAGAGAACTAGGTAAAGGGGCTGCTGTGAAATGCAGGACTCAGTAGTGGTTGGTTCCTTGGGGTGGTTGGTGCCTCTCTTCTGACGCGGAGACAGACGGCTTTCTGGCACTCGGAGCACATTGCTGTGTTATAAACTGTAACGGGCTTACCGAAGGAGGAGGAAGTGCCCTGTCCTAGTTTGATAGGACTGTAAGATGCTACCCAGACCACAGGACTAGTGCAGTCCCTAAAAAATTTGACAAATAGTCCAAGCCTAAGTGTCTCAGGAAGCACCTGATAGCTGTTGTTAGCGAGTGATAAGAGTTAGTACAAATCAAAGCATGCCTAGTTCCCAGACCTCACAGTATGGAGCTGGCTGAGGGCTGACCCAGCAGAAACCCTTTTAGCCAGGGCCTGTGTGTCTGTGTCTGTGGTTAGTGACTTTCACACCGGAGCAGAGGTGCTCTTGCGCTTGCGATTGCCCCTTCACCACCATGCCAGAACAGGGTACTTCAGGTGGGTGGTTGCTGCTGCTGGCTGGGCAGCCAGTGCTTTGGTCAGTGTAGTTTTCTTCTGTTTTCTGAGCCTTGGCTTGAGGCTTTGGCTGCTAAAAACCCTGATTGTTATTTTGTTGTCTAGCTTTAGCTCTTAACCCACAGCCGTTACCCCTGGGATGGGCTGTTCACAGGACACATCCGGCCCCTTGTAAATATGGCAGGTATCTGGGTCACTATGGTCAGACAATTCCGCCAAAGCATTAATTTCCATCGGCTCAAAGAGAATCACATGTTGCTTATGAGTGCTGCCCTTCTCTGTATTGCAGTTGGTGAAAGAAAATGACACAGTCTGCCGTTGGCACTGACCTTCTCCAGCAGCATCTCTACCTCATGTAATAATAGCAGTCACCTTGTAAACGGAGTGAAGAATGGAAGGCTGCAAGCCATGTAAGCAGAAGACTAATGGCCTTTTAGGATACTTCCATGTACTTGCTCTCTTGTTGCTGAAGGAACATTTTTAAAATGTAAATTAGAATTTTTACTTGCCTATGTGTCAAAGCACATGCATAAATGCAGAAAATTTTGAAAGTAAATTTTAAAGCTAACAGCCTTTAAAAGTAAACTGTTCTTTGTATGCTGTATAAATTACATATTTGAAATGTCCGGGTATTTGCAAGTTCTGACAGCTTAAGCAAGTGTGTAGGAGGCATATTTCAATGTCTTAAATATCTCATTTGAAACTTAATGGATTACTTCAGGCAAATATTTCTTGTAATGTTTCAATATGGCAGAGAGAACACTATCTTTCAGTTAATTTCCCATCTGGAAATTCCCACCTGATGCTTCCTGCAAGCGAGATGCTTAGTTCAATTATTGAAGTCCATTCTGTTTGATATATAGGTGGTTATTTTCCATCAAGAATCAGAACTCTCTTGTTCAAGATAAGAGAACGACCCGTGCCTTTTTTCCTCTGATTAAGTCCTCTGTGCTACGTTGATGGTGCCCATAAAGGTGGGTAGTTCTAGCTGCCCTGTGCTGTGATACAGTCAGGCACCAGTAGATGGAGCTGGACAATGGGGAATCTCTGAGTTGGATGGTAATAAGAATGTGTTTAATAGAAGAATATGCTTAATGTTTGAAAGAAGTAGCATGATGAAGATCTATGTATCATGGTCAGCCTGACTCTACAAAACTTGATCTTATAGCAGGGGATAGAAAGAGCAATGAAGTAAGAATTAAAACAACCTTAGCAAACAGGTTAAGAGCAAAGGCCTTAGTTTCAGAATACCTCTCAGTTAAGCTCCTCTGCCTCCTGTACATTTGATACATTTCCTCCAACCCCCCACGATGTCGCTTCTACACACTCCCTGAAGAAGTCCCCTTCTAGAACTGTTAGGATTCTGTCTATCCAGATGCTGTTAAACGGTTCATTTTGATCATCCAAGTAGTTGCTAATGTTAAGCATCAGAATAAACCTCTGTATTGGGTTTGTATGGCAAGGTTTTGGTAGTGGGGGGGCTACACAGACGGCTTCTGTGAGAAGCTGCTAGAAGCTTCCCTTATGTCTGATAGAGCCAGTGCCAGCCAGCTCCAAGATGGACCTGCTGCTGGCCAAGGCCGAGCCCATCAGCGACGGTGGTAGTGCCTCTGGGATAACATATTTAAGAACAGGGAAAAAAAAACGCTGAGCAATTGCAGCCGGAGAGAGGAGTGAGAATATGTGAGAGGAACAGCCCTGCAGACGCCAAGGTCAGTGAGTGAAGAAGGAAGGGGGCAGGAGGTGCTCCAGGCACCAGAGCAGAGATTCCCCTGCAGCCGGTGGTGAAGACCATGGCGAGGCAGGCTGTCCCCCTGCAGCCCATGGAGGTCCATGGTGGAGCAGATATCCACCTGCAGCCTGTGGAGGACCCCATGCTGGAGCAGGAGGCTGTGACCCCATGGGAAGCCTGCACTGGAGCAGGCTCCTAGCAGGACCTGTGGCCCTGTGGAGACAGAGGAGCCGACTCTGGAGCAGGTTTGCTGGCAGGACTTGTGACCCCACAGGGGACCCACTCTGGAGCAGTCTGTCCCTGAAGGACTGCACCCCATGGGAGGGACCCATGCTGGAGCAGTTCGTGAAGAACTGCAGCCCGTGGGAAGGACTCACATTGGAGCAACTCGTGGAGGACTGTCTTCTGTGGGAGGGACCCACGCTGGAGCAGGGGAAGAGTGTGAGGAGTCCTTCCCCTGAGGAGGAAGGAGCGGCAGAAACAACGTGTGATGAACTGACCGCAACCCCCATTCCCCGTCCCCCACAGGGGGTGGGAGGAGGTAGAGAAAATCAGGAGTGAAGTTAAGCCTGGGAAGAAGGGAGGGGTGGGGGGGAAGGTGTTTTAAGATTTAGTTTCCATTTCTCATTGCCCTACCCTGATTTTATCGGTAATAAATTAAACTAATTTCCCCAAGTCAAGTCTGTTTTGTCCTTATGTGGACCCACAAGCTTTTCTTTATATTTTCTCTCCCCTGTCCAGCTGAGAAGGGGGAGTGATAGAGTGGCTGTGGTGGGCACCGGCTGCCCAGCCAGGGCCAACCCAACACAACCCGAGCAACTGTCTCTTCACTGTCGTTTGCTGCTCTTACTAAGGCTGACAGAACTGAAGTACGCAATCACACAGATCTGGTAGGTCTTTATAAGTACCCTTCCTAAAGATGCATTGCTGGTCAAACTGAAGTTACAGGCTTGATATAGAAATTACTGGGTTGGGTTCTTTGGGCTGTGTTATGAAGAAGGTCAAGCTCAGTGACCATAATGTTCCCTGTTGGTCTTAAAGCCTGTAAAATTCCTTTTGCATCATTCTGTGATCAGGGTGGTTTTGAAAGTTAACTGAGAGTTCATGTTGTGCTCCGCAAGGGAGGGAGAGGTAAAACAAAGCAGGCCACAAGCCAAATGAAAGACAAGTGAGATTGGAACAGGAATCAGATGGCGAATAAGGAAGCCTGATATCATCTGACAGACCGAGGGGAATAAAGGAGAACACGTATAACTCTTCAAGAAAGCATACTATGCTGTGTGTTCTTGTTTGCACTGCCTTAGGTTTAGCAGTATCATTTTATTCCTGGAGCATATAGCATAAGGTGGCCAGACAGTTTTTAATGAGAAAATGAAGGGGGTAGTAATGGATTTATGTTCCAATAGGGAAAAAGTTGTGAACTTGAGTATCAAGTTCAAATAGTGAACGCCCTAACCAGTTTGGGAAGAATGCAACAGACCTCTGAAGGGATTTACTGATCTTTGCTTAAATTATTCCTTGTCTAAATATAAGTGTTGGACTCCACTTTAACATGTATATATAACTTTGAAGTGTTAGCTCGAGAAACTACACGGTTTACAAAAGTGGTTGGTGAAGTTAACTTGCAGCTGAATACAGGAAAGGTTCAACTACTTTGAACCTGAACTGACACTAAAACGATCAGTATCAGTGCTTGCAGACCTAAGACCATGTTAAGCCAAGACTGTTAGTCATATTTAATTTTGGGGGCTGTTCTTAACGGCATCAAACTTAGTTTCCAGTTATGTCAGTCCTTAATTACGTTGGCATCCTTAGATATGGAAGTACTGGATTAACTTTCTGTATCACTACTGGTTTCGATATCGCCAGTGTGCCCGGGTTAATTTTAAGCTGTATTATATATAATTTAATCTGTATCAAATTTTATTGTTAGGACACCAAAGATAATTGATTTGGATAGAACATGTTATATTGGAAATGCTTTTTAATGTGCAAATTGTCTTCAAATTCTTACATGCTCAGGAGCGTATCTTTAACTGGACATATAGGATCTTCCAGGCTGTAATCCATAAAACACTGCCTAATGCTTAGCTGTGATTTAGGCACCTCTGAACCTCTTTCTAGAGTTTAGAGTTTCTAGTTGCTTAAAGATAAGGGAATTCTTGCCTTTAGTGATGGCAATAAAGCCTGCAGGTATTGTAATAAATATGTAAAATTTCTTAGCTTCTTATATACTGTCATAGGTTACTATGCTTTACACTGGAGGCAACTGCAGGGGTTTGCTTATATATGCATGCAAATATATATAATCATACACACACATAAATATATATATGTGCACACACCTTTATTAGGCTCTAGCTTTTATGGCAGAACGAAATTGCAAATTCCATACAGGGCAAATGTGGGATATGCCAAGCAGGAGGGGGAAGGTAGGCATTATATTAGACAGACAATTGACAGTAGAAAGCTCTTCTGGAATTTGGGGGGCAGGGAAGGATTGGTTTGGTTTGTGGGTTTGTTTGTTTGTTTGTTTTTTAATAATTTCAAAAAGGTACATTGAAAGTCTTTAATGTCTCATTAAGGATTAATCTGTAATCTACACATTTACTGTATACTTCAACTGCTACCTGAATGCCAAGTCTTGGAAAGATTTCAAACATGGAACAAAATTCAAGGGATTCCTCTGGTATCCAAGATTCATGAGCCTCTGATAATAATTGGAAACATCCCGAAATAAGTTTCTTCCATGAAACTAATTATTTTTAATATTCATTTTAGAAGCTAAATAACCATATCAGAAAGTCAAGTTCCAAACTTGCAGACCTGGTTCATACTCTGTTTATCAAGATGTAGAATATGGTACTACAAATATTATTTCAGATCCTAGACCAGTTAAGATTGAACTTATTTTAATTCTTCTTTTTCCCTGAAAAAGAAGGACCAAAGAGGAAATCTCATGCATTGTGGGATGTATTGTGTTAGTGAAGGTGGGCCAGGGTATCAGCTTGTAACTTGTCTGTCCCATCAACCTATATGTGAGATGCCATGTTGTGATGTGTTCTGGTCCTACCGTGCCTCACTTGTGCTTATGAAATACACAAAATCAGAAATGGGACTTGACAGAAATTGCTTCTGACTAGGAGATGGCTGCCGTGTATTCCTCTGTAAAACTACTTCATTTGGAGGAAGTTTTTGCTATTGTGATCCATGTCATTCTCATTTCACAAGGGAGCTTCAGCTCCTGCTTACCCAGCAGGGAAGGCTGAGAGGGAGTGTACAAGGCCAGGGATAGTTTGTGCTGCCAGTGAGCACTCTTGTTTTCAGGCACAGCAAAATCTGGGGCCCCTGCCATGGCTCTCTACCAGAAGCAAAATTACTACTTTAAAAACCGCTTTTCTTCTCCTGTGTTACCATATTTGTGATTGTAAGAAGTACTTAAGTTTTGCATATTTTCATTCAAAGGAAGGAGGATAACAATAAAATGTTCCTATGAGGGAGCTGTTGGCTTGGAACATGTTTCCAGCATGCTGCTCTTCTGAGCAAGCACCCAGGGAATATCCTCTTGTGCTTGTTGCTGCAATGGAAAATGACTACAGGGAACTGGACTGATAAGAGACGTGAGCTACGTAATTTGCAGGTAGGTTACTCTAATTCATGGTGTAACTTAGGATGGGATACCCGGATGCTTTGGGCTGCAAAAAAAAAAGTTTCCCTTTACTATGTATTTATTTCTGTGTGAATATATATTTGTTTTGGAAACTAAGGCAAAGTGTCAGAAGGATTATAGCTAGTAGCTGTATAGGACATACTTGTGTGTAGAGAAAGGGACGAGCCATTTTAGGAAGAAGAGGAGCCATGTTGTAACATACGTAAAGAATCTAAGTTGTGTAGAATGAGTGAGCTTAAGGATGGTTTGAGAATGGAGAAGGCGAAATACATCAGTATTTGATGCCATCATCAATTTGAGGATGACCACTGGTATCTGGGGATAAAGAGTTTTTCAATTTTATGAGGACATGGCTTTTGGTCTGTGTTTAGTAAGAGGAGCTACAGTCATGGGGAGTGGGCGAGGTGAGTCTGTGACTTATTAGTCAGCTCTGTGGTTGTGTAGTTTGCATATGAGTAAGTTACGGTAGTAGAAAGAAATATGATAGTACAATGAAAAAATATCCTTGTAGTTTTTTTCTAATACTTAAACAAGTCTAGGAACTTCCTTGAAGATATATTTTCCTCTGGCAGACAGTTCATGTGTTCTTCAACAACTCAGGAAGTAGAATAGCAAGATATATATACATACAGAGAGAGAGGTAGGGGTGTGTGTATATATACATAAACTCATACATACATACTAGACCCTGGCATTCATGGCCAAGACTCACAACAGCTTCAACCAGAGGAGATCAGCTGCGTTTATAAATACAGTTGCATCCTGCAGATGAACAGCAGGAGTCCTATATTTCTAAACCCCTGACTTTTTTTGGAGTTTGATCTTAACCCTTGCTTTACACATGGAGGTTACAAAGTCCACAGAACTTTATAAATTCCTTTTAACTAAATATAACAAAACGTAGGGTTTTGCAGATAAATAAATTCTGTAAAAAGGCTCACTTCTGTAGAGAACCCCTATCTTCAGATGCCTCATGGTCTTAAGAAACACACCTACATCTGGGTACGCTTTGTTGTGACAAACTTTCTTTCTCCTTCCTTGTTGGAGCTCAGAGATGAGTGTTTGCAAAGACTGTAACCCTTGTATTGGAGACAATAATGCCAGTAGGTTTCTATAAGGAGAAAATACCTATAGCATGGGGTATATGTTAAAACACTACTAGTTTATTAGTAGAGAAATATGAGTCCATGTCTGGTTTAAGATAGGACATCTCTCATAAATTATTATTGTGGATTTAATTATACAATGCAGTAGTTTAATCTCCTGGAGGCAAAACGCTGCTCTGTGGGAATGCAAGTGGTCAATTTTGGGCAAAAGCAGGCTGTTCTGAAGGGATTTTTTTCTCTCCAGTTTCTAGGCAATGGTCTAGCTTACAGATCTTCTCAGCTTTGACATTGCGTGTGGGTATCAGAGGATCCAAAGTATTTTGAGAAGTCATAATATGTTAGCTGAATGAAGAAAAACATTTGTACACTTCGTTTACTTCAATTTGTAGTTAAAACTGAAGGAAACTTCTGCTGTTTAAAAACAAATCACGCCGCAGTGTGGAGTATTGAGCAGCAATGCCTCCACGGGAGTTCTCCTGCTGCTGCCTCCTTAGTAGCGTGCTCAGTGTTTGCTTTGCTCAGCTAAGTGGAGCACGTCAGTGGGGCCAGCCTGCTTGCCAAGTACTTGTTTACCTGGGGACTCCAGGTCACTTCTCCGCCACGCATAAACATGCAGCAAAGACTTTGCTGTTGGGGTGCTGCACCCCTCAGAACAATTTGCCCAGAGGTTTTTGTAAGAATAGAAATGCGTTTAAATGGGGCAGGTATTGAATGCTCTAGTGCCTCAGGCTATTGTATGCTGTATTTGAGCAGCACCCCACAAACTAACCCAGCAACAACAGCAAAGAACTACAAACCGCAACCATCAGGCAGGAGCACATGATTGCATCCAGAAGGGCTCCCGCACCAGCCTCTCCTCCTTAGCTGTTTGAAGGCTGAGCTCTATGAATATGAGATTGTTCATATTAATGGCTGAATTAAAACATAAATTCTATTTTGGCCAACTCTGAACTATTTTTTAAGAGGAACCCATGGGGGCTGGGAGGGAGAAACTGTGAAAAAAGTCAGAAGTTAGATTCCCCGACTCAAAGGTAGCGAAGGGAAAGTGGGGATGACGTTTTTAAGTCTGTCAGCCAGCCAGGGTACTCCCCTGGCTGTGACAGACATAAAATTTCCCGTCCTACACAAAGTACACCATTGAGACAGTGAAAATGATTCCCTGAGTGAGTAGCTACCACCTGGCATGATACTGGGTACTAGTCTCCGCTGCAGTTATTATTCAAATACTATTCTATTTAGCTGGATTGTATGTGAGCTTGCTAATGATTTCAGTTTAAAACCATACTTCTGGGGGAATAAACAAAAACATTCTTCCAGCCTTTTTTTTTTTTTTTTTTTTCTTCTTTACAAACAAATTAGAGTGCCCTTGCTGGGCTATTGATATTTCAATTCATCACTGATAAATATTACAAAGCCAGTTGGGTGGGAGGGAGTCAAGGCAAGGAAGAGTGACTAGGGTTTGGGGGCAGAAGGGACTAACAGTTTTTCAGGAAATGTTTTGATGGTAATGGAAACTTACTACCCTGCCATGAAATGCAAACATTGTGTGTTGTCAAGAAGTAAGCGCAGAGGGAAAATAAAGCTGGGCCTCAGCTAGCAGAAAACACTTAATACAAACAGGCTGGGAAGCCAGGTTTGTGGTTACACGGGGGCTATAAACCCTTGAACTAGCCAAACTGAATAGCTTTCAGTCATACTGTCAGCTACGATGTGATTACAGATTATTCCAGCACTAATCTGTTGTTAATGAAAATAAGATTCAAATGCAAGCTTATCAGATGTTCTGTGTTTATACTTCATACTCCCAAGGCATTTGGAGAAGGCGCTATGTGCCTCAAAATCTCAGGAATAAGTAATTCAAAGCAGAGGAGAAAAAAATGTGGTGCTGTTACCAGCAAATCTAAAAAGAAGGGTTTGAATAAAGGAAAATCTTTCTCTATTCACCTTGAACTTCGATCTCATTTCTGAGTGGCTTAGTGTGTGTGTTAATAAGGCTGCCAGAACAGTAATTATGGAAATGCAGGGCAATGGCTGCAGCACCTGAATGTGGTTCTAAATTTCTGAAAATACAGTGATAGTATCTCCCATGAGATGTGAAAAATCTCTGCCAAAGCAATATGCCTCCAGGATGGACTTTAATAGCACAGAAATGGAGTTTTTCCTGTTAAAAACAATATTGCCACAGAATTTTGACACATACCTGTGTCACCTTCATATAAAACCCATAGAGCAAGCAATTCTTTACCTCCCCCTCCCACCCCATGCAAAGGCTTTGACCATGCTACAGTTAAGCTATAGTTTCTACTTTGCAAGCTCGGAATCACTTACCTGAAAGATCTCGCTCCTGCAGGACTAAAATAAATGCCAGTGCCCAAAGGAAAAGCATGGTTTCAGCCTCTCCAAGCTCTGCCGTAGTCCTGGTGGAGAGCCCCGCAGCCTCCCTCCCCGGCTTCGCATCGACTCCTCCGTCCAGCCGTTCGTGCTGAGGTTTAGCCAGAGTTAGGAGGAAATATGCCCAGGCTGAGCCAAGATTCTTGAGCTGTTCTCTTCTGCTTCCCTCCTTTTAAAAAACACCCTTCCAGCTCCATGTGAAGTCCAGTTACCCAGGCAAGCTGGCAATGGTCCAAGCTCCTCAAAGTTGGATTTTTTTACCCTTGTATTTATTTACGCAGACTACAACTGGAATGTGCTGAAGAGATTTGGGTCCTGTAAATACAACAAGTGGGGCAAGAAAAGGAAGGGGGAAAGGAGGAGGAAGGGGTGCTGGACGTTTCTTTCCCTGTAGGATTTAATCCAGGGCGGGGAAAGCAGGAACACTGGAAAACACAGTATCTTTAGATCTTGTGAGCTTACTGGGCTTTTTCCATTATTTGTTAATTTTGAAGACTGCAGAAACATCTTTTTTGGGAAGTACAAAGCGTGGCAGTGTTGTGGGAGGTGACAACTGTCTGTGGTGCTTTGTGTTTGGACGGTGTCATAGGAGCTCCTGAGGAGCCGTCTGAGCTCTTCTCAGTTTGGCAGGTTTTAGACTAATAAGTCTAACCCATAGCGTTGCTAATGGTATTCTGACAACGTGTGTGATTTTTAGCAGGATCTTAATTAAACGTTAGCTGTTTGTCTTGAGGGCTCATGAGTACTGACTGGGTAAGTGTCAGTCTTTGACCCCACTAGACTGGTCTTCAAAGTCTTCTGGCATCTCCTTCCTGGTATTGTTCCTCAGATTCTTTTAAGTTGAGTTACCTTTTTTCAAACTATTGGAAGTAAAAGCTGAAAGGCCATTAAGGTGTCCTACTCAATCCTAAAGGCTGTTGTCCAGGATAAACAGTGTTCTAACTATGGAAAATAAAAACCTTCAGACTAGAACACATTTCCTTAGTCTTTACCACTTCTCTAGCAGTCAGAAAATCAAGTTATTCAAATAAGATAGCTGAAAGTGATCCTGCAAGATGCTATTGTACAGTTCAAAGTATAGTCATCCTCAGTGACTTCCAAATCAAGTTAAGCTCAATTACAAGGCAAAATAGCCTCAGTAATAAAGATTCTGTGATTGGAATTTAGCTGGTAACTTCGCTGAGGCACTGAGCAAAACAGGGCACAGAGCAACCTCGGTGTGTATTGAGCCCTCAGGGCTGGTGCTAGTAAGCTAATATTTTTATGAAATAAAAATGAAATTGGCTATGAGGATTAGAGTGGCAGTGTTTTTCTGGATGTTTTGGCTTAAATCACTACGTAGCAATACTGCAACTTTTACAAATCTGTTTTGAGAATAAGTCTGATTGTTCCTGCTGAAAAAAATACATAAATTTTAATTTTATTATAAACAGGTCTCTAGAGAGGAACTGTGACAGGTAACAGTGAGTCCACTTTCAGTTTTATTCTGTGTTTGAATATGAGACGCTGATGTGGTAGGCTATGATTTTTGATTTTTGAAGTGAGAGATAATCTGTGTGTTGTCTGCGCTTTGGAGAGAGGAGACTGAGGGGCAGAAGAAGAATATTTATGAAATGTTGGCTGCTGTTTTCTGAATGTGTTTGTCCTTTACCTTTGTCCTTTCTAAAGCGGCATCACCCGGTGCATTCTCTGTGTTGCAAAGGGAGCCTGTTCGTGGGTGCTTTTCTGCATGCTCTCTGTGGTGCTCTATACCATACTACTAAAAAGCAATGAACATTCATTGAATCAGTTTTCCCTTCAACACACTATAAAAAATAACGCAATTTCCATTCCAGACCACCCCTGCTGAGGTCACTCACCCCCTTTACAGCACGTTTCCTCGAGGTTCCTCCTGAATTGCTCTCAGGCTCCTGGAACAGTTCAGTCCCTCCAAGGCACTTGCTTCTTATTTTTACATATTGTGTTATGTTTGACCAGGGAGGTGCTGGTCCGACAGCCATGGAGAACTAAATAAAATAGTGAGGGTTTTCTCTAGTATCATACTCCAGGGGTTGTTTCTGTAATGAGAGAGAAGCTTTTTCCACTGCAGGGAAATGCAGCCAGAAAGAATACTGCTGCCAAGTGGGATTCTGGTTTTCAGTAGGACTACCTGTCCTGAGAATTTTGATGATCTTGGTTAATTACCTAAGATGACTTTTGTTATTTATAAATACTCATAATGAAGCTACAGATGAAGACAACTTAACTAGCAATATGAAGTACAAAAAAGCCAGGGTGTGTGACAGAAATCATTCAACTGCTAAGCAGAAGATTTGAGAGCAGCAGAAAAAATATGATACAAACCTATTTGTCTTCTGAAAACTTAGTAACTGATTACCATCAGAGAAAGCATTCTTCAGCACATTCATCTTGGAAATGTCCATATATGAGAATATAATGAGATCATATGAATATAGGTTTGCACAAAATCCAGCTGTTGAGATGTTCCCAAGATACCAGCAGCCAAAAAAAGCATACCAGTGAACAGGGATGTGAATTTTTGCCAGCAGGCAGTCTGGTGAAAGGGAGAGTAAACATAAGGATTAAGTCTATTTTGGGAGTGGGTTTTTTTTGTACAGTCTTTCTGTATCTCTTTCTTGGATTAGTCAAATGCTTGGCAAAAGCAATAAATAAGTGCACAGTGATCCCACTGAGTGCATAGGGAGAAGGAACAGAATAAACAAAGGGCATGTGTCGACAGAGGACATATGTGCATGTGAAAAAGATCATATTGTTACGGGGTATGGAATCCTGCAGCATGGGCTGACAGAGGATATAGCTGAGCATACGCTTGGCAAAAGTTGGAGTGCACTGCAGTCCCTTGGGACTTTACATGAGACAGAGAGAAAATTAAGTGGAGATTACTTCGGCGAACAAAAATATGGTAGAAAACCCATCCTTGTAGGGAGAGGAAAGCACCTTATACAGAAGAGAAGGAAATGAAAGAGAATAACCTCTGTCCTGGATTTAACACTGGTGGATGATGAAATCATTGCAAGGTTTGTGTGTCCTGCCTTACCTGCCCCTGGGAGAAGATTTGTGTCCATTAGGGACTGTGGAGATTCCTTGGGCTCTCATCACAAGCTTAATATCTGCTAGCTGCTCATGACCAGAAGTTCTTGCTACTTGGAGGCTGTTGAACACCTTATGTAAAATGAGGCTTGGTTCACGATCCTCTTAGAAGAGGTCAATTATTTTCCCTCAATTTACTCAGTTTCTAGCTGCTGGGTTGAAACAGTAGTTGGATAGATGTGGAAGGAGAATTTTGTTACCTGGAGAGGTTGATTTCCACAGTGCAGGTATGCAGTTTGTGGACTGCTTCTAAGGGAAGCAGGAGCTTGCTCTGCAACCAGTACGTCTGTTTGGTGAACAGATGAAAGGCCTCTTGCAGTGGTGATTTCACCAGAGTGTAGTAGGCATTGCCATTTAAAGCCTTTGATAGTAGTGACTCTTAGCACCACATCCCTGACAGTCTCTACTGAGCCTCCATGTCTCTGTTGTTCATGGTACAGCCTGAATTGGTGTTACAGGCCTTGTGGGCTGCAGCCTTCAATGTGTGAACACCTTCAGGTTCTGTACCAGTGCAATCCCTTCTCCAGCCTGTTATGTATTAACTTGCACTAGTGTTTGTTACCTTGATTTGCAAGGGACATCAAAAAGTGTGAAGTTCTCCTACTGCTGTCATAAAGGCATAATCTTTGACACTGTTAAAAAAAATACATCACATGGCTGATGGTATGAGATACTGTCAAGATCAGCTCTGTCTCTAATTGGACCCTCCCTGGAGAAGTTAACAAATGTATGTGTCATAGAGCAGACAACTCTGATCCAGCCTTCTTCAAAACAATGCGTTTTGTACTACGCCTAAAGCCAACAGTGAGTCAGCTACAGGAGTTGACTCTCTTGTGTCGTCTTGGTGCCAACACACTAGGCTGGATTCTGTCTGCCAGCATTAGGTAAGCATCTGATGGCTTCGGGCTGTTTTGCATCTGTGGCTTCAGCTTCCTGAGCAACCATTTGCGAGGAAACTGAATCAGAAAGCTGAAGGAAAAGGTGGGTCACATGGAGTATTAGTGAATGATGTCGTTTGTTTTGTATTTTTAACCAGTTGTTAGATCCTTTCATTTGATAGATTTCATGCATTTTATGAAGCCTGTCCATGCCTCAGAAACCCCTATGAAATATGGTAGGCGGTGTGCCCGCCCATTTTAGAGAAAGGAAAACTTTGTCCTAACAAAGCTGGATTAACTATATTCCCAGCTAAATTAGTGACTCAGAAATAGACTCTTGACTCCCAGTCTTGAATTGCACACATGGTGATCTGATAATACGTGCTACATTTTCTATTACAGAAGGCTGCGTGCCTTTGCTGTTGTAACTTTAACGTCCACCCATTTGAGTCACATAAAAATGTGAAATAGATCTGTGAGTCCATGACAGATAATATCTGAGAAAATAATACTCATGGGGAAGTACTTGATTATTCCCAAATTAGAATTACTCAGCTAGTGTCTTTAGCAGATCACTATTGCAAACCACACCAATTAAATGAGATAATTACTTGAAACTGGACCAACATTTTCATTCTGTGAAGGAGCAGCTAATATCTGAGAAGCTATTCATTTGTTGAATAGCACCTTGCTGAACACGAGTCATGACAAACAGAGGCCTGCGTTACTTCACGTCTGTGTACCTTTCTCCATTAGGCAATGCATCAGCCATGTATGTGAAGCCTTTGAATATAGGTAATATTTACCATATGAGGGACTTGTGTAGTGGAGATATGTAATGAAACAGAGAAACAGCTGGAAATAAATCCCATTTTCAATTACTAGTCAGCCTATTCTCCTTTCCTCTTAATTACCACAAGGTCATGGACAGATGCAAGGGAAAGAATGACTTGCCAGAGAGTGAAGCCAAGCTAATCACTCCGCTGCTATTCCTCTGAAAATTTACAGTACATGTATTATTTTACAGCCAATGTAGTAAAAATCCCAGGTTAAGACTGCTTTTAAAATACTTGTGTCGGAGGAAATATAATACTGTAGCAGGATGGTAGTAGTTTCTTTGTTATTACAGATCCCTCACATCTTTAGCTGCAATTTTTCTTCAAGCATGCTTCCGACACATGCTTCTAGGCAGAGACTGAACAAGAATGTGTATGAATTTTTTTCATCCTGCTGTCTACGTAGTTAATCACATGGTGGATCCTGTCCAACAAGATTCCCCAACAGTACAGCTACCTATTACTGTATGGTACTGGCTTCCCACCTCTTTAATTCCAGCTGCAAAACTGCATTAAAAGACAACTTAAATACTTCCATAATGCCACTATTTACTAGGAGGATTTGTGGTAGTTGCCATAGGGAAATTGTGTAATCATGAACGGGAAGAGAAGTGCCCCTGAAAAAGTTTCTATTAAAAGTTGATGCAAGGCATGAAAAACCTTGTGAGAGTATGAACGATTAAATAGATCAACAAGAGTATCATGCACCAGAAGCTCTGGACGCAGAGCATTAATTCAGATTGTTAGAAAACAGATGTGGACTCTGGATTCTTGTCCTCCACCCCTTATTTTGAATTTTTTTCTAATGAGATCCTTGAAGTGGGATCAGTTCCATATGTGTTTAGGGGGGAAGCTGATGGTGTTTACACCTGCTATTAGTTTGCTGCATCTGCATGGATATTCTAGTTAGTGTTAAGGATGAAACAAATAAGAACAATAATTATCACCTGAAACAAAGTCCTTGTAGGAAATCAGAATAGCATGGATGCTGTTGCTACTGCCAGATTTTAGGACATCCTATCTTGCTTTAAGAGACCAGTTGGCTCTATGTATATTAAAATATCTGTTACAATACTCTGTCCAGATGTAGTAAAATGCTTCAAATTATCTCTCCCAACTGTTCTTTAATTCAGACCCACCACTGGAACTCATTTTAAGAATAAAAGAAATTTTATTTTTTACTTCAGATATTCATCTATGTCATTTTGTATTATTTCTAAGTGCTTTCTGTTTTTTCCTTCTTGGATACTACTTTTCACCATCTACACAATAACGAAGGGATAATTTTCTGTTTCACAGCAGTGACTATCTAAGGTCTCTTCTAATTAACATTGAGAAAAGAGGAAATAGAAGATTAGAGGATAAAAAAAAGTAGCAGGAGGGCTCATTGCATGCGTTCAAGAAGTAAGAATCATCAGAAGTGAGGATAGCGAAGTCATGTGAATCATCAGGATGCTATAAATAATTCTGAGGTAATCTCTTTTCTTTAAACTGTCGTTAGGAAAGTGAATTAGGAGAAGCTGATAGGACAAGAGCCTGTGGTTTGAATTTAGAAGAAAAAATTACGCCAGTCCAGGGTGCAGAAAGTGTTCTGCTGGTGTTAGGTACTAACACCAGGAAACAACCACTGGGAGGGACTTTACTGCGCAGCCTTGATGGAGTCGGTGGAAAGGGAGCGTAGGACCAGGCAGAGACGGGGTGCGTTGGTCAGGAGCGGGCCAGCAGAAGGGCAGGGGAAGGAGCGCAGGGAGCAGGCTGGCTAACGCGGGTGAGCGTCACCTGGCAGCGAGGGAGCTGCTTCACGAGCGGCTGGTG
The DNA here is from genome assembly GCF_965183815.1 of Platalea leucorodia. Taxonomy (NCBI): domain Eukaryota; kingdom Metazoa; phylum Chordata; class Aves; order Pelecaniformes; family Threskiornithidae; genus Platalea; species Platalea leucorodia. Next base: position 28,573,173 of record NC_138826.1, read on the forward strand.
AGGCGAGCTATTTCTGTCTGCATGGCCAGTGGGTTACCCCGGGACCTGCTCCGTCTCCCACCCCGTCTTCGGCTCAGGCGGCTCCTTCGTTTTGCTCTTCCCACAATGGCACTCAACAAAGCTGAGGGCTGGGCTGGGTACAGCCCCGGGGGAGCTGATCTCCAGCACAGTATGAACTGCAACCGAGAGTTCAGTGTTTTAATTAGCCACAGCAGGAGGGGAGGGAAGAGGATTTAGATCAATGAGAGTCTAGGCCAAAGTAACAAACACCGAACTGTTACGTACTTGACCTTGAGTGTGCTTAGGCTGGCGGGGAAGCAGAGGAGTTCATATAAAGTGCCGATGCTGAGAGGGGATGGTGTATGGCACCCCAGCGAAGCATTTATTTGTGTTCAGCAGAAACCATCATCTATTCTTCACTGCTGTTGGATATCTAAGCAGTGACATGTCAAACATCTTCGAAGGCTTTTTAAACCTCTGAAAGCATCATGTAGTGTTGTCTACAGACTACGGCAAGTCACAATCCCTTTGAGAGTAAGTCTGTAAAAAAAAAAAAAACCTAATTGTGTTTCAGCTCATGTTCACTTGCCATTTGAATGCTTGGTGATCTTTGCTAGTGAAAATAAAGTTAATGATTATAGTAGTACTTTGAAATTATATGGTGCTGCTGTGATGTTCTAGTGCCATCTGAAATAGTGGAAGGTGAAGCTGCTTATCACAGTTGCTGTGCTCTGCACAGCCAAACTACTACCTGTTTTCAGGGATTCACTCTATGGGCTTCACCCGGCACACTTTTCCTCTAATGTGAACCCAACCATGTGACCAATGCTTTAGACCCAGAAAGACAAAAAGGCTGGAGTCAGTGATAACATAAGGTATCTCATGTTACCTAAAAATATCTGGATATAGCCTTTGCTAATTAATATCATTTTGTGAGGTGGATTTGAATAGACTATTGGATACATTAATGCATCTGCAATGCTAATTTACTGCCTCTGCATGTATTAAAAATGTTATCCTACAACTTGAAATTGAGATAAGCAGGATATTACAGAGCTAAATACCCCAAATAGCAATGCAAAATGTTTTGCTGGTTCTTATCAGTTATTTAGTCTCAATAGTAGAGAGTGTGCATTTTTTTGTAACAGCAAAGCACAAGCTTTGTGCTGGCGTTCCCAGTTTTTGCTCAGTTGTTGAAATGTCTTCGTTCAACATCTTAGAATTAGACCTCTTATAGATATAAATACTGTTTTGGGGAGATCATTTTTGGACCTTTAATGTAAAGTTTTGCTCTTTGTCTTGAGAAATATCTCATGCTTTCTGCAAAATGTTTGTCTGATAAGCCAATGCAGTCTGTCCCACATAGTAACTTCACACAAAGCACACCCAGGCTTCCCTCCACCCCCTTGTGCCAGCAAAAATGTTCTTTGAATTGATGCCTGTCCTTTCTCTCAGCCGTTACAAAATACAGCTTGAGGAAGCTAGATCTGTTTCCACTGATTTCAATCTACCTTGTCAGTTTTTTCTCAGCTCGCTAAAGATAACAAACAGGAACATGACATTTCACTACCATTGGGTCACCTGCTATCTAAACACTGGGGGCTGAAACTCTGGTCTGCTCTCTGAATATTGATCTATGCAGAAACTGAGAAGGAAGTTAAAGCAGTATGCTAAATTAGAAGGAAATGTGAAGCTTTTTGGTGTCCATTGCTTTTTCTTTTTTTTTAAATGGTGATTCTTTTTCAATTGTCTGTATTTATTTATCCGTACTGATTATTATAGTGGTTTACCACCACATTTGCATTGGTACATTGCATAATCCTAAATTATCATATTGGTTTTCTGCATTGCTACTCTCTGAACAACTTTTATTGTTTTTCTTGGCTTAACTGCAGACTGTCTCCACCCTCTTTCCTTCTGCAACTGGTCAAATTCTGCAAAGAATTCTCCGCTTTGGATAGACTATCGCTTCCCACCCATGCTGTTCTCACTGAGGTTGGAAACATTATTAATTTTATTTAGTGTGGGGAAAAACTTGGCTAACCCTTCAAAACCATCTTTCAAGTTCTGTAATTCAATGAAGTCTTTATTTACAATGGTAATAGCTATTCTTCTCAGTGCTGTCCAAACTGAGGTCTCTCTGGTTACAAGAGAATGAAGCACTGTTTTCCATTTTCACAGAAAAATGGTCCTATTTTATTTTTCAGTTTGGGGAAAAAGCAGCATAACCTTGTTTAGAAGGTTTTCTAGGAAAAGAGGCAGCTGTTACTTTCCACATTATTCTATCTTTTAATGGCTTTTGTGCCAGGGACTGAGGGAGGAAGGCAGGCAGTGATATACAACCTGATGAATGTAAAACTGTTATTCTGAGACTTGAATTTTCCACTTCTTTCCAGTCCTAATCCTTGATCTTACACACTAGCACATGAGCACTGAATTACAATTCTGTCCCTTGATTAAAGTGTGGTTTGTTTTTTTTTTTTCCTTTGGACTCAAAATTATCTAAGTACAAGATAATAATATTGTATCGTGATGTGGATAAAAACACTTCTCAAGAATTGCCATTTCAGATGTATACAGTGCCCCTGATAGAGGCTGGTTTTACTGAGGTCTCAGTTAGGTATGCCTAAAGCTGTGGAGATATAAATGATGATTTCCTTGCATAAACACAAAAAGTGTGAGTGGTGGCAGTATGGAAGATGTAAATGAAACCTTTAGAAAGCTATACAGCACTGAGGTGCTGGCGTTCTTCCCTTAAGACCCACCAAAGAGCAGCTGGGAGGAGATAAGAAACTAGATTTGAAAAGAAATGTGATCTGGGGAAGACCTGTAACTTAGCATTGTCCTTGACGTTTTCATGGCAATTGTGTTTGGTTTCACTTGACAATACCAGCAATGTAATTACATCTTACCTATTCCCCCCATATAAAAGGAAAAAGTCAAAGATGAAAGATAGTTTTTCCTTCCTGTTGTGGTGTTTTTTGAAGCACTATGAACAGGTTTGGAAGTGGCTATATTAAATTGTTCCAGGTCATGGTTTAAGAGAAGTAGGAAAATGGTTATTTGAAGAGTTTGGCTTATTTGGAAGTTAGATAACGGGTCCCCAAATAGGCTATAGCTCAAATCAAATCAATGCAAAAGGCATAGAAAAGTCAGCCCCATCCTATCCCAGGACAGCTACTTTGTTGTTCGTGTGTTAATTCTTTGGTTAGTCTTATGGTCCATGTTTTTAAATCTTCAAGCAGTTAGTGGACCGATCCCTAGACGCTTAGGTAACTTGTTCATTCTCCATATGTTTTGGTCTGCTGATAGCGATTGGCTTGATCCTATTCAAGATGAATACATATAATGAAAATAATGTATTTCAGTTTGTTAGCTGAGGCATTTGGCTTTTCAAAGTTAAGAGCCAAGAGTGAGATTATATGTGAAAGGTTTGCAGGATCAGTTATTAAAAGGCGATACGCTAGAGAAGTTTTTTGCTGATTAAGCGCAAAACCAGAGAGAAATGAGGGCATCCTGGGAATTTCAAGTGCGGCAGACAACAACTCCTTGCAGACAGTTGATTCAGAGGCATGCAGTCTGAAACAGGAATTGACAGATGGTGTCAGGGAAATCACTAATAGGATGTAGCCTTTATAGCCAACTAGTTCAAATGCATAACTGGTCTACCATGACTAGTGTGCTTTTTGATGTAAATGAAGTAGACGGCACCATAGGAACAGGGGTTGGCTTCCCTCCCCACACCTGACCAGATGCTCTCGGTGGCAGTGGGAAGGAGGCTGTGTGACACCCCACTGCTGTGGCTTTCACTGCTTGCATCCACCTTGTCAGCTGCAAAGCTCCTCTAACAATCACAGCACTCTGCTTGGAAAAAATGTCTGTAAAGGCAATGAATTCAGGAAGAAGCTGTAAGTTCCATCATACTGCTTTTGTACTAGCTGTTAAACTATGGGTTAATCTAGTTGAAGTGTATTATACCTTGAATCAAAAAGCATAAAATATGTACTTAACTTCATCCCCGGCATAAGTATTTTGATGTGAGACTGCCCCTAAAAATGTCATTTACGGGAGTATTGCCTTCTGCTGGAGACTTCTGGTTCTTGGACAGCAGCAGCAGATCTGCCAACTCCTACTAATAATTGCATTAGCAAAGACAAAGGAAATAAATAGGAATTTCCTGGAGAAGGAAATTAGGAAGAAGTAGGAGACCAGATTAACTTCCTAGATGAAGGTGGCTGAGTTATTTAAAGGATTCAAGTAACAACAAAGATGTCTTAGTCGAAGACACACAGATACTAAAAAACCAGTGCCTGTGAAAGGTGACAAAATCCAATTGCTCTAGAAAGAGGAAGGAGGAGTGCTGCACGGCCATCCTCTCTGTCTGCACAGATAATGAAGGTGGATACATGAAGTGGCGGACAAAGTGTAAGAAGCTTGTAAGGACAATGAAGTTTGACAGGCAAGAATGAAAGGAAGACACATCTAATAATAGTGTGTGTTTAACTGTTTATCTCTCATTAAGGAAATAAGCAGCTCAGGAAACGGTCATAGTTAACTTACAGCAATTAACAGTGATGCAGTACCTTCTAAGACACTGCACAGTCAGCGTTTCCAGCACACACTTAGGTAAGGGCTTTGAATGAATGTTTGACGTGGGCCTAAATCTACAGCAGAAATTTCCAAATATCCTTTTTCCCTAGTGGGCTGCTTGTTTGGGAGTGTTTCAGAAGGACAGCAATTCAATGCTTCATATACTCCTGTGCTGAAAGAGCTTGGTGAATTTGTTTCCAACTGCTTGGCCAAATGGTCCCCAAAATCCTTTTACTGGTTTTGCGTGGTCTACAAGTGCCAATCATAGATCAGGGCCTCCTTTTGTGGGGAGCTGAATTCATGTCAAGACTTGAGCACATCAGTCTGGACTCCCAGACGCTTGAAAGCTAGGCATTGCGATTTTCACTATTTTAAGTTCCCTTTCCTGCCCACCATTGCACTTCAGATGCGTTACGAGCAACATAATAACTCTACGTGCCTTCTCTGCGTGCTTCAAGGCAACGGTGAAGTTGGCCTGAACTTCACTCTGGGGTAGAGCTGCAACTGCTGGCAGCAGCCGACTGCCTTTTTGTCTCTTCACTCCTGGCAGCAGCGTGCTGCTGGGTTGTGGCCACGTGTAGCACGTGCTACCTCCACAACCTGCACATCCATCACCTGGAAAAGGAAGGATAAAGGGGGTTTGGGTGGGAGAGACAGGAAAAAATGGTGAATCTGAAGCTTCATCTGTACTGATGAAGTTGGGGAAGCATGGACCTGTTTGCCACGCCAGTGTAGGGAAGGCGCCACCAGCACAGCTCAGAGTTTCCTAGAGATCCCAGAAGACTATTTGTTCATTTATTCTGACTCCCCCATATAAAGCAGATTACAATATTTCTTACAGTACTCTGTTGGGAGGCTTAGGTCACAGCTTGGGTTAGATTTTATGATGTGCCTCTTCTCTGTCTTGGAGGTTAAGATTTTGTATGCTTTCAGCAGAAAGCAGAGGGTACTGAGGGACCACTGATACCTGGAAAGGGACACCTCGCCAGTCCCCAAGCAGCCTGGAGCCTGTGCTCCATCAGGGCTGTATTCCAGAGAGGAACCACAGAAGGATCTCCTGCCCCCATCCCCACTGCACAGCCATCCTGCATCTGGAAATGTGGCACTGCCTTTGCTAACACTCTCTCAGGGCAATGAAGAACAAATTTAGATTTTTTTTTTTAACTTCCGCTGCTGCAGTCTTTTCCCTAAAAGATCTTTAATTTTCTGTCTGTACGATCTGGATATCTCTGTTTTTCTGCTACAAGGACTTGTGCCAAGAGAAGACCTGAACAAAGTAATTGATCTCCTCTGCACCTCAGTTACAAAAACCCATGTCCCTTGGTGCTGCCTTAAAGGATCCCTGCAGGTGACTCAACCACCACAAAAAAGGCATCCCTTTCTTGCTGCCTGCCTACCCAAGCGCATGCTGTTAAATCGCGGGCACTACAGCAGGGCTAGATCATGCTCCACAGCTAAGCAGTAAGTAACTAAAGCTTCAAGTGTCCTGCTAACAGAGCGTCACCCAAGCATAATCCAGGCCTTGACTCAAATTGACAAGGACAGGTTGGCCTCTGAAATAATCTCTTTAAATAGCAGCAGCCATCTCTCTCAAAGGCACTTCCCCCTGCAGCTAGAGCTGAGAGCTGCTTACAGCACGTCACCTGATATTTCCCACCCAGGCATTGCAGGGCTGGCACTTATCACAGGCAAGTGTGTCCCCTGCCCGCAGTCTCCCAGCTTTGCTTTGCACCAGGAATTACAATGAATTTTGCAGCACAGTTTCTCTACTCCAGGGTGTTAAAAAACAGAACTCCCAGGGACCACTCCAGGGAAGATGAAGACTACGATCCTTTCTGGCAAAGGTTGGAGAATATTGCTGTCTGACTTAGAGCTAGAGCACTCCTTTCTCCCCCTCAGGGGTCATGGTCAGCCCTTGGGGTCCACCCAGGGCCAGGCCCACGGACATGACAACCCCTGGACCCCTCCTGCCTCCTTACGGTGTCGTAGTTGGAGTTTTGCTTCACCTCGTTGTTTATCTAGTCGCTGTGCTGTATAGGTAATGCTTTCTTTTTCCTTTCCTTACTTTCTGAAAAAAAAAACAAAAGGAAATTGTTTGTAATTTTCCAATATCTCCCAGGGTTCTATGGGTATGAGTTGCTCTTGGAGTCATCGACTAGAAGCAGTGGAGATTTGAATATTTTAAGCCCGTGGAGTTCAGCTTTTTCATTTCTTCATGAGTACGGTATTAGAAATAAGCCTATATAGGCTGATGGACTGCTGAACATTTATCTTGGGATAGCCTGTATCAGATCCTGTTATTACAGGTGTTCTGCAGTTGTCTTTGTTATGGTGCTTATGGTCTTCTTGAATTCCTGTTTTCAGGCTTGGATGGTGCAGATGGAATTTAGGAGACGTCTCGTGCCCTTGTGTAGCACCAACTGGGGGGCATGCTCCCCTGTGGCATGGTTGTGTTTGCACAACCTCCTTCTTAACCTTTTGCATAGTTGTTTTCTCCCCCAATTTTATTATCTGGACACCACCAGCAAGATCACAACCTGGTGTTGCCAGATGTGGTATAAACAAGGGGCAATTCTCATTTCCTGCATCCTGCCAATAATTGCAGATGTCGGTAATGTTTAAAGCATAAATTGTTTCAGTGGGGTCAATGCTGCTAATAAACCCTCACGGAACTCCAAAGGGGAAGACAAGATCCCAGTTCTGCATTGAAAAAAATGACTTGCCCAAAGTCACACATGACATGATGTGTTCTGCAGCGAACTGAGAATCTTAAACCAGTCCTTTCATCACAGGACAACTCTTTCCTCTAGTTAGGGTTGTGCTATTTGTTCTTTATTACAATAAAGTGAATTATGGAGATATGTTAATCACCGGAGAACCCCTAAACTCAGAATACATTTAACTTAAAGAGGAAAAAAGTTTAATTACTTGAAGAGTTTTAACTGCCAAACTGTGTGCAGTGTTTGATAGTGATCATTTGACATTCACAGCTGTGAATGTCCTGTAAGAACTGCTCAGAGGGATGGGTCTGCTTGAGCGACACTTGGAAGGTGTTGAAGCAGAGGTAACCAAGAGGGGTGACCTTCTGAGTTCTTCTTGCTTTCAAATTACTTTTTCTCATGTTACCTATTTAGCAGCTGAGACCCAGTTGCCATTGCCAGCAGTAAGCAATGACATTTCAGCGGTGTGTACAGGAGACTGGCAATGGATTATGACCACAGATGAAAGCAGCTGTAGTACTAGGCTCAGGCTCTGGTAAATCTGACTTACTGAAAGTAAGGAGATATTTTATCAGAAGTGATAATGCAGCTTGGTTGTTCCCTGCGTGAGCTTGAGCATTCTTTGCATTTGTTGCTGGTGTAATATCACACTGTTTTGTCAGACCTTTATATGGTGAGTAGAGTTACAAATGCCTGCTCAATCTCAAGGCTTGGTTATTATGTACCTATCCATGCTGGACGGTCACAGTGCATACATCCCCCAACATTTGTGTCATACAGGCTAGTAACTAAGCCCTGATCTCTCCGTCTTTAAGACACACTGATAAGCAGCCCTGCTACGAACTTCCTGCAGGAGTCTTAGGCAAGTCACTCGATCTGTCTGTGCCCCAGTTTCTGTCAATAAAGTTGAGCTAATACTTACTGAATTTTTCTTTCTGTTTAGGGGAAGATGTTGGTGATTCCTATGTGATTTAGGAACAGTCAGTTTGTGTAGGATTTAGGTATCTAAATGTCAGAGATGCATTTTAAATTTCCACCCTGTAATTGCCATAAGTTGGAGTGATACAGTCTCAACCGGGTGTTTCTAAGTACCAGTGTTATACAAAATAACGATAATACACGAAAGTAGTGTTTGAGTGCAATATTGTCTTTGATCTGTTTTAACTGTATTGTCAAAGAGAGATCTAGCACATTCCTTCCCCATGCCTGGGAGAGTTTACTTGTCACCCTGTAGTCCTGCAGAGGACACCCAAACGCTATGCAGTGCAGTAACCTAGAATTACTAGCAGTGAAGATGACATCTGTTATGGTGCTTCTTGCCATTTGTATCTCAGCAAGCCTCAATTTTTCCATCATTTCTCTTTCATAAAGACCCGCTTGCACAAGCTGCTGAGACGCTTTTAAGAATTGCTGCTATTGCAGCATTTGGATGCATTTGGGGAGGGGGAAAAAAGTAGAAGAGGAGTTGGGATGGAACAGGAATGTTTAGGAGCTATTGGGAAAGGGAATTGCAACAAATGGGGAAAGTATCAGAGGGATGGGGAAGGCTCAGGCATTTGGAAGGGTCAGGGGAGACGGGGCTGGGGACATGGAATAAGAAGGATTAATGGAATTGGGGAGGTTCTGGGTAAAAGAGGAATTTGGATGAGGGAAAGGGCCCTCTCTGTCATGTTCTGGGATTACCTCTTTCTCGCTCCTTTGAGAGGAGATCCCAGCCCCAGTCACATCTCAGTCATAAGCTGAGCAGACTGCCACCTGCAGCAGGCTGCTCGCCTGGCCTCATCCCCCCAGTACGTGACCCCTCTCTGCTCAACTCTTTCAGGAATGACACAGAAGTGACTTTAAAGGGGTCACTTTTTGCTGTAATAAGTATTCTGAACTTGCAGGCATAAGATCTGAGCCCATTTATCCAGAAAGCAGATAAGTATGTCTAAAACTGTATCTTACCAATGTCTGTTGCTCGGTGTGCTCCAGGAAGGTGTTCAGGGAGCCTGAAGATGATGGCAGCAGATAGATATGAGCTTAAGAAACCCTTACCCTTAAAAAATTAAAAAAGAATGAAATAAAAAAATCCACATGTAGGGAACGTGCATATGTGTGCATGTGTGCTGATGAGTTAATTACAGGCTAGCCCCAGTTCATTGGGATGGTTTGAAGTGGTATTCAAGCTTAACATTTTGCCAGATTGCACCACGCCACTGATCAGTCGAAGTCAGGCATTGGAGTTCGAAATTCCTGTCATGGTGTAGACCTATAAAGATGCTAAAATACTCTACAGAACTTGTACCATACTGTTGGTCCCTCTTCATGGTGAACGTGTATTGTTGTGAATGCAGATGATAAAAACTGCTGTAGAAATGACAAAGAAATGCTGAGTTTTCAGTCTTATACTAAAATTTCTTTGTTTCCTTTTGTGACACTTGAATTTCTATCTGTGAAGCAGCACAGTAACATGGGAATGTATGTCCATAATTCCAAGTTCATTTCTGCCTCAAAACGCGTTGTTGTGACTCATTTTGTAAGAGGTATAAAAGCTGCTAAATGGGCCAAATGCTGACATTGGGTACATCTGCAAATCAAAATGGCAACATTGGGTCAGACCAAAGAGCAGTTTACCCCTGTGTCTTCTCTGTAGTGGTGGCCAGTAACAGGAGCTTGGAGAAAAATAAAAGCCACCTAAGATGTTTCCTCTCATATACTTTCATGGAGTCTGCCAAGTAAGTGCTTAGGGGCTTCCTGAATCACGGCTTGCTTCTTGAATGATGTGTTTATTGGTCACTATTAGACCTACTTCCATACAGTAGCACAGTTTTTTTAGGAACCCATTTATACCATTGTCCTTCATAGCATCCTGTGACAATGAGTTCTGCAAGCTAATTATTTTCTGTAAGAAGGGAACTTTTAAATTTTCTATCTGACACTTTCATATGATCTCCCCCTAACATTTATACTGGGAAAACCAGCGACTAATCCTTCCCAGTTTGCTATTTCCTGGACATCGGTGACTTTGTAGACTTTTTTGCTCCTTCAGTTTTAGAAGCTGGAGAGATCCGGTATATCAGTTTAATCTGTTTAGTCTGTTTCATGGATCCTGAGGAAGGCAATCTGCGTGGGCTTCATCTGATGGGGACGTGTAATTGTCTCATTGTTGCAGGATCACTGCCTGGGCATTTCTTCTTGTAATGAAGGCAAGAGTTGTGGTCTTTAGGTATCGGTCTTTAGGTATTGGTCTATATATATATATATATTATATATATATATCTAATGTATATAATGTCTACTACTTCATTTTATCTTCCAAAAATTATTCTTGTTGTTTTTATTAATTTCTTAGTTTATTAATATTATTATTTTCCAAACTTGTTTTCCCAGCTATTTAACTTGATGAAAATTATGAGCATATTCAAAAAAACAAATTGGAAACAGAAAAATTATTCATTCCAAGTTGTTGCTTTTTATCATTCTAAGAGTACATTTCAGCACATACTGTCTTTGCACTAGCTTTGAGACTTTAAACCATGTAAAGCTATCTGTCTAAACAAATGATATTTTTTCCAGTTCCTTAATTATTTATGGAATGTCTGCATATGGATCTTCTCTTTTATTTTTTGCAGTTATGCTGAGCAGCTGTTCTTGAAAAAGTAGGTTTATAAACTGTATTTTCATGTTTGCTTTTACTAATCACTTTAAAGGTAAAATGTCATCATTTATAACCATGTAACAAAGCTTACCAGCTGGATATTTGTTTATGGCTGGAAATAAACAGACTTTTTCATTAAAACTTTCCTAGACAAACTCCAAATAAGGAAAAGTGATCCATTTGAAAGGAGCAATGTTTTATAATGCTGGGGTTTGTGTTTATATTGGCTCAGACTTTCATCTGGTGGGCATGATCGCTAGAATAGGGGCCATATTTTTTTACCGTGCATGAGAAATCACGTGCTGTCTTTTTGCGAACACTTGCATGCTTTGCTGCCTCCTTTGACTGTTTCTGCAAAAGAAATTCATACTGAGGTGATCTGCGCCAAGCATAGGAACTGTGTTTGGGGGGAGAAATGCATCTGACCTAACAGGGTTATTGGTTGCCTGTTTGTGATGGATTATCAAGCCTCAACCCACTGCTTACCTGGGGAGCTTGAGAGCTTTCAGTAGGTCTGTGGCACACCCAGGCAGGTTCAATAGGGAAAAATGTAATTCGCTAATATAAATGAAAAATATGTACATAGAAGGAGAATAAAGATTCATCTGAAATCAATATATACAATACACGCATATACAATAGCACGATGATATTCCTTTGGTAATGAGGCTGCTGACCTTTCAGATGCAAATGGATGATAGTTTCCAGATTAAATTTTGAGATGGTAATGTTTCAGATGTGCTTTAAACCTATTTCAAGCTTGAAAAGCTTACACATATTTTACAGCTGTTTGACTTCTGTTCCTTTTATCCAATGGTCATAAGGTGTTGTCTCCGTCAGGGTCCTGAGCAGATAGTCACTGTTCGTAAGAGCAGTGCTGCAGATCAAGGGCTGAGAATCTGATTTGCTTCCCTCTTTTGTTCTGCCAAAAAAGGGAAATCCAAGAGTCGGGCCAAAAATCAGTATCCCATTTTGGTCTTTCTATTTGCAGATAAAAATATTTGATAGCACTAGTGTGGTGAGGCATTACTCTGTAGTTTGTACTTTCTCGCAGAATCCTGGTTCAGCAATGGACTTTTTGTGGTCATCTTTGGCTGGGGTTTTTTATGGACTTTTTGTAGTTGGTTGCAACAGATGCAAGGAAAAAGTGTGAATTTATCTCCTATCGCAAATGCCAGTCAGTAAAAAAAAATTTGAGCTAGAAGAATCACAGATTTTTGATCTACCTGTGTATTTTACCCTACGTATACCCTTTTAACCAATTGCAAGTGTAAGAAATAGCATTCATTGCTAGTGCTTGCTAAAGATTTTAGATTATACATTTAGAGATAAGATGTATTTTTCTCTTTTTGGAGTGGTTATGGGCTACTGTGATATGGAAAATGTCTTTTTGGGGGGGGAGGTAGGGAATGAACTCCTAACAGCGATGTGGCCTCTCAGATGATGATAGCTGTTGTTTATGCCAGGGGCTGTGCTGTAACAAGTTCACGGGGAGACAGTCTGATCTGATTCTCATCTTTGCATTAAGCTAACTAGCATGCGTGAGAACTAACACTGACAACTTAACGTCTTTATGAAGTGTTCCAACCCTCTAACCCCAAAGGGGCAGAAATGCAGAGAAGTATGGAATAGAGCTACTTGGTAAGATATTTAATTTGAAGGCAGAATGCCTCCTGTTTGGATGTATCAGCTTTAAGATACGGTATTGGGAGCATATTTAAAATTACAAGTTTCAACATAAACAAGTTACAAATGTGTAAATACTTTATTTATTTATCTTAGAAAATTAGTGTTTATCTTATTAATTTCGGAGAGTGACGACCTTGCTACAAAAATTGTCCTTTTTTGTCTCCTGCGATGATATACAGAATGATTGATGCTACTGGTATATTACTTGATTCAAATAACAAAACCTTTTATGTTGCCCATGTTGTTATGTGAAGTCCTCAGTGGAACAATTGGAAGTGTAATAGGAAGCAGAGCTACTGGCACAGATTATTGGGACCACAAAGAAAATGGATGACCCTGCCAAAAGTGGGGCAATTGCTCAAAAAGCAGCTGTTTCTAAATGTTTTTAAATTCTTTTTGGAAATTATTACAATGCATATTACAGTTCTGATCACTGTTGTAAAACTAGGGCAACATTTGCTTTAGCCAGCCCTGCAGATGAATAACTGCGTAAAATACAAATTATTTTGTGAAAATGGTAAATATTTTTTCTTGGAGATGATGCTGAAATCTCTGACATAATATAACATGTATATTTTTTAGAAAACCATTTCTTCCAAATAGATTAATATTGAGTCCTTTGTGTAGAGGGGCTTATAGCATCTGTGTAATCATGGCCACAGACCAGGGGTGGTATCAGCTCTTTTCCAAATCACTGGTCTTCTGCTTAATGCTCCTTTTTCCCCACGTTACTCTCCAAATTCCAAGAATCCCTAGAAGTTTTGCATTTATTTGTTAGTAGGGCTGCAAAATCCTACACCACAGTATATTATCCCTTGTGAACTCCTGAACACTGTGGACCGTAGAGGAAGGCAGTTAAAGGTAGGAAAACTGGCAAATTTTTGTAGCAATGTTGTCTCTCCAAAGTTTCTTGGGGAAGGAAGTCTGTGTGGCATCACAATGTCATCTTATCTACAGGTGTTTTATCTATGAAGTGTTAACTCTCGGATCAGGAGACCTAGTTCTTTAGCTCTGTTATAGGATATAATTGTTATCCCTTATCAAAGTAATTTCCTCTTGTCACGAGGCGGTTGACGGCTGCCAAGAGTATGCTGTGCGAGTATGCAAGAGCAGAGAAGCAGACCTCGTGTGTACAACGTAATGACGATTGTTACTGCTATTAATAGTATTCAGGAATGCTCTGCAGCAGCTATTTGCCTTTTTTGAAAAACATGGAGTTGCATACAGGAAATACAACTCCAGTTATTCCAAAATTTCTGGAAGCACTGAACTGGGATCACTGCCGATTGAGCCTGGGTACTGAGGAAGGTCTGGCTGCCCAGACAGCATAGATGATATCTTCCTTATTTTCTTGGGTATGACGGTTTCCCAGTTTGTCCACATGCCAGGTTATCTGTGGCTTTTCTAAAAGCTGGCTGGTTACAGTAACTTTCAATCCACCCACAAGGTAAGGTAATACGACAGCAATAGTTCGTTCTGCCTATTTGAGGCTTGCAAAGAGCAACTGAGACGTTCATCCTTCTTAAACGCTAAATGTCAAGCCTTTAATCATCCAAGCTTTCCTAACAAGTTTCTTTTATTTGTTTTTAGGGATGACAATAAAATAAAGAAACAAGATGCCCCCGCACTTTGTGATCTTCACTGTTGTAAGGATGGGCCGATAAGAAATGGCCTTATTGGGCAGAAGCCACCTTCTATCAATCCTGAGAGACTGAAAGATTTTGGTGAGGAGGATTACCTGAATGGGGATGTGAAGACCTGGGAAATGAAGATAGTGAGCCGTAATGAGGAGTTACTTAGGGATGCCCTTTCCCGCATCCCTCAGTCAAGCAGTAGGACCAGCCTGTCAAGCTATAACAAGCTGATTCGATTTGAAGATATTAGTGCAGCAGCTTTCAAAATCCAGTGCGGTGTTCAGAAAACCCCCTGCATGGTAGGGAGTTTAAATGGCTTTGCATTCTCTCAGTATTTCTTTAATTTTCTTTGTAAAAGTTGATCAGAAATGAATGAAGAATATGTGTGAATTGTAGCAGATAGATCTGTGTAAGATGACTCATGTTCATATTAGTTGTTGTTAACTGTCAGTAAGCATTTTCTTCTTACCTGTTTACACTAACCTAAATCCTCAAAGATTGCAGTGACCTGTAAACAAAGGATAAACCTAATTAGGCATAAACTTAATGCACTGTGGTATTATGCTCCTGGTGAAAAACTCTTGCTACGAGGAACCTGAATTGGAGACGGCGGACTGTCAGTGTTTGGGTAAGCAGTCTTGTGGGAGGGTCTGGTTTGGAACCAGAGTTTTGGAGAGTTTGAAGGTACAGATTTTCCTTCCTAGCCTGGCCAGCCTGGCAAGGCTGTATGTGTTTTGTAACCAGGTGGTTCTGTCATGCGTCTTCAACAAAACGAGGACGTTGAGTTGTACACACACAAACATGCACACCTATCGATCAGTCTAGGTATGAAAATGACTGAGACACTTCCACAAATGTACAAGCATTTGGTAAAGCTTAAGAGAAGTACAGTGGCAAGCTATTTAATTTGTAGTGTATTATTTCTACTGTTGGGAGCTCTTAATGAAGGCTACTGTGGGCACTCTGTGGCTAATCTCTTTTCCCTGCAGTGAGTGAAAAGAGCGTCTTTGCCAAATGGCAATTCATAGCAGCAGTGCCAAATCACTCTCTTGATGAATCCCTCCTTGTTGCTGACCCAGGGCACCCCACCAGCCTCACCAGCGGTGGATTGTCTTTCTGGCCTGCACAGGGAAAGGACCTTGGTGTCTGAGCCTCTGCTTGGGGTGAACAGTCCCTAGAGCAAAGTGGTTGGGTCTGCAAGGAGCAGCAGTTCTCCTGGTTCCCAGATGGTGCCTGCTGATCCAGAGACATCATAATTACTTGTGGTGTTTGGGTTTTTTTTTAGCTTCGAGCTCCTAAAATAAGGATAACTGTGTTTTTTGTAGCATACTACTGAAGAAGTGTGTCTCGTGACAAAGGGCACAATACAAGACTGTTTGGGGCTGTAAGGTGACACAAAAAACTTGCAGGGTACTGTTGGCTGGAATGTAGGGAGTCAAACTGGGTGCATTTTGCATTCATGTACTGCCTGTTCAGAGTGACTCTGGAGTAACCCATCCTGCCAGCTGTACCTGGATTTCCTTTCAGAGTGGAAAAGTTGGCTTGCTCAGGAAGGCGGTGGGGGGGAGTGAGCAAACACATGTGCAGCACAGGTGGTCGGGGGGCCAGGACCCGGGCGAACAGAGGGAGCGTACCAAACTGCACATTGCATCGTTTGCCACCAAAGCTCTCAGACTGTCGTGCTTGAGAGCACAGTCAGTGCTCTAGACAGACGTGTCAATCTTCTGCTTTTGTGGAGAGACTGTCCCAGGAAGAGAAGTTTTGCATTTATATTGCAGGCAGTGAGCACTGCATTTCTCTGTAATGGACAACTCTGGTCATATTTGTTAGATAGGTTTAATCTTGCTGTACAAGGGTAGGTCTATGGGCAGGGAGAGGGAGAGTGTCAGGGCTTAATTTGGAAAGCAGAACTAGCTAGCTCCATACTCTTTGATAGCCTGGATCATCCCTTCCCTGCAGCTCACGGCAGCGTGCATTTCTGCCAAACTAGTAAATCTATCTCAGCCCCATCCCCTGAGCCATGTCCTTGCTCTCAGCACATCCTAATGCAGGAAAAGGCAAGACTGCACCACCGGGTCCGTCTTCTGCTCCTGCAGGCATCCATGTAATACAAAACTTCTCGTAAACTGATCATGCTCCTGCTCACAAGTAGTTAAGCTCTCTTTGGCCAGTTCACACCATTTGTTCTCAGGCAGCTTTGTGCCTCAACTTAAATAATTCTTTTCTCCTGGGTGTCCCTGGCAGATTTATGCAACACAGTTGTATCCCCTTTCTGCATTTACTGTGCCAAGTTAAACAGGTTAACTTTCTTTAGTCTCTTTTTATGAACTATGCTTTTGGGATGATCAGAATAGTGGAAAACCTATATCCTCATTTGTTTTAGTGTGAAAATAGCCCATGACTGTTGCTATTCAAAGTAATGTTCCTGCAGAAGTCACTACTATAAGTTTCATGCACTGATTAAAAAGGGAAGTATTGAAAGCACAGGGTAGTGTCAAGAAAAACACAGATAACCTTTATTTTAATTCATTGCTGAGAGCTAAGAGCCCCTTTCAGGGATGTTTGTTTGGATTAAAAAAGTGAGCATGACGATAGCTCATTCAGTTAATTGAACAGAGAAACATTTTGCAGGGTGATTCCTAATCTGCAGGTAAGACCATGGATGGAGCATCCTGGGTCCTTATGTAGGGGTTTGCCTGGACCTGAAACATGGCATCATGAACGATTGTAACAGATGTTATAGAGGTAGTGAGTGTAGGAAAACAAGGAATTAGCATTAAATTGGGCACTTGGTTTGGTTGCTGATGTAGGAACTTTAAGGGATGTTTTGTGTTAGCTTTGTGGATGCCAAACAGAGGCTGTGCTGTGTGTTGTACATTAGACACAGTGTCTGTAGTTCTTAGATAAGATCACGGTGACAAAAGGGAAAACTTACAGGCTGCTTCAATGAGTCTTACAAGGTCACGCATCAGGTCAGTACAGCTGAAAATAGCACTGACACCTCCTTTGTTAGAAGTAATTGCTATATTTAGGCTACAGGAAAAAAAGCCTCAGTTAAAGGAGGCAGAAAAGGATAACCTAAAGAGTTAAAATGTTGAGTATCAAAATTAAAGAAAAATAATAATAACCTGAAGTACACCACCTCTGTGGTAAAGAATGACTTAATGACATATATTTTTAAATGTAGGAGACTTAGCAACTTTATAAAGTCACAGGATTTGTCTCCTTAAATCCTTTTTCTCATTGTTCAGTCTAGAGTCCAAGATTCTCTACAAAAACAAAAATGATAAAACTAGTATGGTATGTGAAGAACCAGTAAAGTAGTGTTTCTGGTCTAGTGTTCTTGTTCTGTTTTGCATAGGCATTCTCCATAGATTAGGCTGTTCAGGATAGAAACTATTATCCTATTAGTGTACTAAGCACTTTCCATTCTGTCAGTTCTGCAGCCAGATTTGCAAGGAGCAGCAAGTGGTAGCTCCTATGGCAGGATTTTCAGAAGCAAAATAGAGAATCTGGCCCCACCTATGGGTGAGGAACTTAACATATGCTTGTAAATCTTGAACCATTCATCACAACCTTGAAACATTCATCTGAAATACTTGTTTTAAGGTATACAATTAAACTAAATATCTATTTCAGATATATTTAATTTATATAGATTCACTTTGAAAGTCCCACAGTCTGAAAAATATCAGTACATATTACTACGTACACTATACACCATATGCATGACACTGCCAGATACTTTTTGAGATAAATATTTAAAATATATTGTCATGCTGTCTTTTAATCTGCCTCTCTTTGTGACTTATCATAAATGAGGGCTTGATCCCCTAAATCCCCAGGTCGTCATTTGCTTTGGCAGCCAGTGAAAGAAGTAGAGCCAATTACAAAATAGAGATGCAGTAAGCCTGGGGAAACAGAACCCACAGGCTTAACACAGCTCTATTTCATAAGTTACCTTGTTTAAAACTCTTGTTTTAGATAATATGGTAATAGGAAATTAATATGGCAATGCATGCTGTGAGTGTCTTACTGTAAAAATTGATAAAGGTTTGCCATTAAAAAAATTTTTTTAAAAAATCATGCACTTGGACACTGCATCACATGTATTATGCTTGCTATTTCCTCTCAGCTGAGGGATCCTTTCTGTTCTAAACACTGAGCATCTTCAAACAGCTGCTGCTTACATTTGCAGTCCTGGGAAATATTTTTTATTATTTCCATCATTCTTCAAATAAGAAGTGTCTTTATTAATGTCGTACTGGCCTTAGGATGCAAAATGGACAATACTCAGTAATGAA
Source organism: Platalea leucorodia (assembly GCF_965183815.1). Lineage (NCBI taxonomy): Eukaryota > Metazoa > Chordata > Aves > Pelecaniformes > Threskiornithidae > Platalea > Platalea leucorodia. The sequence goes on from NC_138826.1 coordinate 28,591,750, forward strand.
TCAGTGGCAGAAACCATAGCAGAATCATAATGGGACACAAGGAGGAATTTTCTAACTGCTTTTGTATCTATTAGGAGATGACCTTATTTTTTGGGTATTCAACATTCAGTTCTGGCAAGTGCCAAAATATCAGACCATAGGGTTTTTTTTTTTTTAAATAATTGAAAATACTTATTTTAATATCTGTATTTGAACAGTAAGACCAAACAAGTGCTATTTTTAGAATTCGTTATGGCATGGGGTATGTATTTCACTGCTGCGAGTTTGGAAATGACTTCCATAAACCAGAAGAATCTGGTAGGTAATAACACACTGTCATGTATTTCTAAAGAAACAGATGATGAAATTTACTTTTTTCGAGTTCATACACAGCAGTTGAATGCATGCCTCACCAGGGAGCTGATGGGGTGTGGAAGATTTTTCTTCATTTTAGATACATCCCCATAATAACATTTCTATACTCCAGTATTCTAGGCTATCCAAGCAGTATGGAATGGACATCTACCTAAAGAAAGAGTTCCTCCAGTACACGGGATCTGTGAAGGAACGAGGTGTACTTTACCTTCTGACATCCTTGCCTCAGGTATAACAAAATGTCAATGTTCAAAAAGAAATATATTAGTTCTGCTTCACAAAAATGGAGCAGAATTAAAGAGAATTTTACTCATAACGTCCATGGAATCACAGTGTTTCTTGCCTTTTGAACCATTGCACTGAACAACATAGATAGGTCTGCAAGTATCTGAATGTAGAATACTTTATTTATACTTGGCCAATCTGCTGGTGAAATGCTTAAAAATATTTAAAAGAAAATCTGGCAAAATGTAAACATCAACACTTTTCTGTGGCAATTAGGTGAAAATGTTTGTATGAGTACTATGGTTCTGACATGTTGAAACCACTAAACTTTTTGTGATGATGAAATTGAGTTACAATGAGTGATGAGAAGGATCTCGATCACCAATTGATTTTGTAATGAATTTCAGTATCATTACATGAATAGCTTGTTTATCATTTGCTGTAGGAGGTTATTACGTCTCTGCAGCAATCATAATTATAATTGGCATGATACAGCAACCCAGAAACAGTGTTTTTTCCTGCACTTTTGTAATGATATGAATAAATCCTTCTATTAAAGGGAAACCTGAAATGAAATAATTTCACTCAGGCGGGGAAGAGGGACCAGATATCAGCTCTGAGGGGCCAGATATCGGCTCTTCTGGGATCAGCTGGAGTTTTGCAGCTAATTCCAATGGAGCAAGAATTGAACTCGGAGAAGTGCAGGAACAGGGACTGTTCTTGTGCTGTCTTAGCTCTGTGTGTAAGTCCTGAGGTCACACCAGACATGCATATACTGTATCAAAATAACATAATATGATCAGCTAGTAGAGGAAAAGAAGGAAATCACACCATTAGAATGATCCAGGATCATATGGGACAACTTTGTGACACTATATAACATGCAATAAGCAACCCTGTTTTTTAGGATCAGCAAAGAAAGGGGGTGATCGTGGCTTCGGACAGTAACTTTTCCATGGCTGTTGCTTATCATGCCTCGGAGCTCCGTATTCCAGTGTTTGTCATCATGTCAACCAGCACGTCCCCGGCCAGAGTGAAAATGTGCCGTGAGTATGGTGCCATGGTTATATCCTATGGCACTACAGCTAAGGATTCCCAGACGCATGCAAGAAGGTTGGCGCAGGAGAATGGTTACCTCTACCTTGAAGAGTAAGTGGAAAGTCAGGCTGATTGGAAAGATTAGATTAGATACTTGAGCAGCTCTGCAAAAACAATTAGTTTCATTAAAATTTGATCACAGGTCATCAAAAGGTTCCCATTACCTGGAACATGGACAGTTACATATCTGTGAAAAGCTGAAGGCTGATCAGTGAACTGGTGTTCTAACTAGATGTTAGCACGGAAAACATGATTATCTGAAACATTCATTCAAACAGCTAATAAATCTCCATGCCCAGAGTAGTCTCCTTCGGACAGAATTTTCAGTTGTTAGAGAAGTTTTACTCGTAAATTGAATATCCCAGGTCCTCATTCATTTTTGCAGGTCCCCATGGTTTCCCATGTAACCATGGCGGGGGTAACTCTGCAAAGTCAGTTCTGAATCTTATTTGCAAATAAGGCTCCAGAAGAATTTTTCAGGAGACCAGTGATATATTTTGTCCCATGTAAGAAGGAGGAGAGAGCTCCTTCAGTATCTTGATAAAGACAATAAATTCAAGGGTTCAGTTGCCCATCCCACTATGATTTCTTGCCTTCGTCATTAGCTGTGCTACAGGAGTGAAACTTCATTCATCCCATCCTTTCTTGTGTAGTTATATAGAGACTCGCCCTGAGGAATTTGCTGTGTTTTGCTATATATGTGAGGTAACTTCTCAAGAGGGCCTTGGTCTCCACCTTGCAGGCGTTCTGTGCTCTTGTGCTGAGCCTCTCTGTGCGTGTTTAACAGTAATAAAAGCATAGCTTCCTAGTACCCGAACGTCCTGGGTCAAGTAAATCAAGTGAAGTCATTGGATATATCTGTTTGCTTATCCATTTGCCAGAAAAAGCAGAACATATAGGCATACAGAGGTCTCATATTTTTTTTCATATATCATTCTAGATTTACATCGTTACTAACTTTTAAATAAAATGCAAACCAGCTTTTAGAAATAGATCCAAGTCAATCGTGTGACTCCACAGTGGACTTTTCTTCAATGTTTTGACTCTGTTTGTCCCTATTCTGCTCATTATATTACCTTTGCCTGAAAGTGTTTTACCAGTGAGTATTTTGGCACGACTAAATGCTTCTCTTACGCTTCCAGAGTCTTCCAGAGTAATGTGAAGGTATCAGATATTGGCCCTGGATTGTGGAAAGACTTAACTCTGTAGCAATCTGTTTGGTATTTGTGAGGTTGAATGCAGTGCTTAATTCCATGAAAATTCCCATTTATTGCAAACACTAAATTCCACTTATAAATAAAGAGGAGTTTTCCTTTTGAGACTTTGCTTTTAGTTTGGACTGCAACATTTAAAATTTATGAAGCTGAGGGAAGTGATGGCAATGGAAACATGACTTCTGTCTCACCAGCTCTGTAACCACCTGATACTGGTAACAAGAGATAGGTGCTCTTCAGCCTGAAGGCTATTTGAGGGGTTTGTCAATAGCACAGGTTTTCTCCCAGTGGAAGAAAAAGCACATAATGTTCTGTCTGATGGCAGTATCCCGTTGTATCGCCTCCTCCCCTTGTGCTGGTGATTTACTCTCATATATATCTTTTTCTGCCGAACAATGTCTTTAAAGTAGTAGATTGAAGTATTATTGCGTTGACAACTGTGAACCCTGCTGAGCTGTGCCCTTCCTTCCCGCAGGGAGGATAGTGCTGTCTACCTGTCGGGCCTGGGAACCGTGGGCCTGGAGGTGTACGAGCAAGTGCCAAAGCTGGACGCAGTGATTTTCCCTGCAGGAGGCCACTGCGGCTTGCTGGCGGGGTCGGCTGCTGCACTCAAACACCTCAACCCGCATATTTCTGTAATTGTAAGTTTCCTTTCACCTATAAAGTGTTGCAGCTTGGCAGCTTTCACCACAGCTACTTTCAAAAGGCATTGGCATCTAATGATAACACTGCACTGGTATCTAGTGATACGCTGGCAGGTACTATGTATGCTGGGAACAGGGACTACCTGATCCCCTGGGCTTCACCTAGGAGATGTGCCTCTGAGAGCCTGGGAAGCCTCCTGTCCCTTGGCTGCTTGGCTGGATTTAAGAAAAAAATGTGAGAAGGCTCTTCCAAAGCAAATGAAATCCAGTTCCGTGTTTTGAAATAATTTCTTACAGGAAAAGTTTGGCCCTAAATAAGCTCCAGGATAAGTTTAGTGATAGCACAGTTATTATGCAATTTGAAATTAATTGTTAGTTTGAAGAGGAAACTTTGTGTAGCTTTTTTGGTGTCCACTTTGGTGGTGACTTCTGTTATAAATGGATCAACAAAAAAGTGACAACACTTTTCTTCCCCAGGGAGTTGAATCTGAAAGTTTCCCTGTATTGCAACAGTCCTTAAAGGCTGGCCACCCAATTGAAGACCAGGCTTGCAGCAATCATCATTTTTATGGAGGTAAGAAAATGCATTATTCTTTTGGAGGTAAAATAAAGGTTGTAACTGATTTCTCCAGTCATATTATTTTCTCGTTAATTCAGTTCAAACGTATTTTTTAAAGGAAACCTCTGAAGAGTCAGAATTTAATCCAAGCTGTAAGAGCAACTTCTGCCACATTTCCTCACTACCACCCTGGGGTACAATACTACTTCCAGTGCACGTGAAATGTTCAGGTGAATACTTAGAAATATGAGAGTATTTATCTGACCATTGTGCTCACAAGCAGCATCTTAACCAGTGAAGCCAATGGGAAAGCTCTCGTGTAAAAGACTAATTTGTGAAAAGGCAGGAAAATGCGATGCTTAAATATTTAGACTCACAAAACTGATCTCAGAACAACAGTGTTTATATATGATACAGTTGTTTCCACATCATTTGCTCGAAAAACCTCAACTGTTAAGCAGTTTAATATCCTGTTTACCTGATGTTCAACTCTCTGGAAGCTTTGGGTTAAATGGGAGTTTTATAAACAACTCTCTTGGTAAGCTCTGCCTGTCTCTGCACTCCTTTGCTAACTGTCCTGCTGTAGCCAACAAACGCAGTGCCACACTTGGTTCTTCTCTCCTTCAAGCCTCATTGAACAGTGAAAAGTGCTGGGCTGCAGGGTCACTCTCACAGTGCGACTATGCCAGTGAAGAATCATAGTTTTCTTAAAGGGGTCCAAAATGGCAAAATCTTCCTGTGTGATTTGGTCTTTCATTGCCAAATGCATTTTTGTCATATAAAAAATCAAGCAACTTAAGATCATGTAACAGCAGTTTGCTGCACTCATTAAGGGCATAAAACAGCCAGGACTCTAAAAAATGTTGAACTTGTCTAAAGCGGCCAGCTTCATATTTTTGTTTTTTGAAATCTGCAGATGTGAGCGGACTTTGCTTTGGCAGCAATTCTTTGCAGCTGACTGGGAAACTTGTGGATAAAGTTGTTGCTGTGAGGTAGGTGAAGAAAAACAGTGAAATGAATAATACTGGGTGAACGTTGCTGTATATGAAAAATATGCTGTACCACCAGGGGATGGTGGTTCTTCATGTACACTGGGGGAGAGCAGGTTGGTAGGACCTGCCATCATGCACACACTGTGAGAGCATGTTGGTGGTGGGGTGCCTTCACTTCCAAGAGGGGCACTGAAGACACTGAACCCAATCCCACATATCATAGAATCATAGAATATCTCAAGTTGGAATTGATCCATAAAGGATCATGGAGTCTGACTCCCTGCTCCTTGGAGGACTACCTAAAACTAAATCACATGACTAAGAGCGTTGTCCAGACTGATCCCTTTGGCCAAAACTTCACCTGCTGTTAGTACCTGGTCATGCTCTGGGTGTAAAACTTGTCCTTGTTGTGTTCTACAGCACTTGAAGGCAGCCTTTGACAAAACTCTTCTAAATCTTCACAGAAAGGCCAAGCTGGCAGAATATACTTACCACTAGGATTTAGCTAGCACAATGGTTCTAGCAAAAAATGCCACCCTGTCTTTCAGTTAATAACAAGACTGAGATGTACATTCACCCCCAGCAGCACAGCTTTCTGTAACACCACCTTGGGGTTGTACGTACCTGGGAGGATGGAAGGAATCCAGTTATACATAAATGTATTGTCTTCTGCTTCTGGTAGCTCTTTTGATTTGTTTTGACACAACTCTTTGGCCTTCAGGGAGGAGGACATCCTCATTTCGATGCTGAGATTGCTGGAGTATGAACGAGCCACGGTTGATGCAGAAGGGGCCATTGGACTTGCAGCATTGGTTGCAGGGAAGTTGCCTGAGTTGAAGGGTAAAAGGTACGGCAGTTATTGCAAACAGGGAACTGTGGCAAAAGCATGGGGCTGAGTGCCGTGGTCCCAGGAAACGGAGAGAAGCTACTTGTTTTATGAGTGATGAGGCAGTTCCCGCCCCTGAACGGGCAGTGGGCTTATCTGTGGCATCTACTTCAGGCTGAAGAGACTACTCACAGGTCGGAAGACCGTGTTGAAGAAGACAAATGTCAGCCTGGAGACCTGACAAATCTTGTCATTTTCCTGTATTGTCAAATGATTGGGGGGAAAAGCAGTTACACACAGCTCCACGAGGCATGGTCACATCTGCCAGGAGAGCATCCTGCTCTTGTCAGCCTGAAGCCTTCTCTCGTTCCACCTCTGGAAACCAGCCCTGTCTGTGGTGGGACAGGAGCTAGGCTGTCTTCTGCAGTCGATCAGTGACACCTGCCTCCTGGCCTCGAGAACTCCTGCCCAGATAGTCAATGGGATTACCCTTGTACTTAGCGTTAAACGTGTGTGTAAGTGCCTTCTTGCATCTGGGCTTGAGCACTCAGTACTTAAGCAGATTGAGCCTCGGCTCAGGACATAGTCCAGAATGTATTTAAACACACATGCACTCAAGACAAAATAAAATTTCCAATGCACAACATTGTACGCTAAAACACTGCTGAGGCAGTTCTTCAGAAGAGGCTGACAGTGTGCATACAGAGCAGCAACAAATTTCAATGCAGTACAGCTACAATTAAAGGGAAAATGCAAAGGTTTGGTTTTAACGAGGTCAGGTTTGACTCGAGAGAGAGAGATTATCACAGACTAACCATGTGGCTCTTCACTTGCTCTTCAAATATTTCTGCACTCATTTTGTGGGGTTGAGATGGACATAATTAATGGTTACAGAAAGCCTTGAACATACGTTGTCTAACCACTAAGAGGCTGAGACTCAGAACTTTCAGGGGAAAAAATGATGTCGCATTTTTTAAATTTGAAACATACCTAGAATTCTCCAGCTCATTATCTCTAACAAAACTAAAATCTCCAGGAAATGCAAAATGAAAACAAAGTTTGAGACCAACTAATGCAGCCAGCTTCTAGGCTCCCACTGCCTGCCCACAATTGGTACTGAGAGCCAGTAGCCCCCCTGACATGTAATACATATTTATCAAAGGGCAGTCCTAGCAGATCTTAAGCTGATATTGAATACAGTGCCTGTGATTTATGATTCCTTTGCACAGACAAGTGCTAATCAAAAATCCTATTTTTCTCCGTTTTCAGAGTGGCAGTTGTTATATGCAGTGGAAACTTGGAATTACATTTGCTGCAGCAGTGCATGGCTCGTGCCCTGACCCTCGATAACAGAGTGTGCAGATTTTCCCTTGTGCTTTCTGACTGCCCCGGAGACATTTCAAAGCTACTGGAGATTTTGGCTCGGGAAGAAGCAAGGTAAATCAGATTAATAGTAGGGAAATATAATCACAAAATAGAACAAAGCTTATTGAAGATTTGGAGATGTTTCCAAATGTTCTCTGAAGGCAAGTCTGTAAGCAACTAATTAATCAAAGGGGGTTTTATTGTTATATTTCAGAAAACTTTTATTTCCTTCATTTTTGTTCCAATGTGAAAGCACCTTTGCAGCATAGAATAAGTGTCTAATACAGAAAGCAGCAAAGATAGTTACTGTTCAAACACTTACAGAAACTATTTTACAATGACAAAGGATTGTTGTTTATCCCTTATTTGATCTAGAGTTTTGGATATCAAACAAGAACGCACGTTTGTGACATGTGAGCTCTTCACTGTTGAGGTAAGACGAGATGCAATTTCATTTTCTCTAGCAGTACTGACCTCCTCTAGTTTATTCTGTTTTCCTATATCTCTATATGACTATGTTGAAGAAGTCCAATGGACTGTGTACAGTGATTTGGGGAGTAGTGTGACAGATAATTTCTTCTGTGTTATACAGCATCTTGCCTCACCAAATGCTTAGCAGGCATATAAAATAATACAAGACCTGTTTTACCTGCTATTGCAACACTGTGGGTGAAATACTCCAGCTGTTACTATTGCAAACCTTCCTTACGTGGGTGGTGGTGTGCTGGAGGCGGTGAGCAAGCTGCAGCATCGGTCCAGAACTTGAAGAGCCAGCTGTGTAGGCTGCTTGTAATTATATGAGATCAATTTGCCTTAAATGAACACCCTTCACCCTTAAATGTGAATACCCTTACTCTTAAGGAATCCTCATTTTTAACTAGGGCCTCGGTTTTGTACCTTATCCACAGAGAGCACAGAGCAAAACCATTATTCCTTTGTTGAGTATTTGATACAGTAACAGGAAGGAGGTGTTATCAGTTAATGGCATCTCTTAAAAAGATCATTTCTTTCATGGCTTATCTCTTATTTCAACTGGTTTGGCAAAGGTGTGGTTCCACTGATTTCATGCTACTGCTGTCCGAGTCCAACCTGACTTAGTTTGTGAAATCACAGGAGAAAGTCAAGTTAGGGATCTTTGCTAAACAGGCTCAAAACTGGAATTCGGTAATTCTGTTGAGTAAGCAAGTTCTTCTATTTTGTCATTTAAATCTAATTTCTCACCTGGATGCAAAAACCAGCTCAGTATTTTCACTTGTGGCTATAAAGAACAGGTTAGATTAAAGATGACTATAGCAAAGGGCTGCAATGAAGTTTGTGAACGTCTTTCAGAACGTGATATTATCAGTTTTCTCAAGCGTCTAGGACTAAAACTACATTGTTCCGCAGTGTGCCGTAACGACAGGCCAGCCATATTGAATATTCCGCAGCCTGCCGTAAGAATAGGCCGTGGTTTGGGTAACTTGAAGATAACGTGACACTGCATGGGGCAGACAAATCCCTCTGATTCAGTGACTTAGCTCTGAAAAACCTTTTTACTGAAGGCTAGATTCGACAAACCCTGTAACTCTTCTAAGGCTTTCAATGTGATTTTTATGAAGTAAGGCTTGTAGTTTTTATTAATGTTACTAAGTAAATTAAACAAAACCCACTCTCTTAGGTTTTGATTGAGAATATTAGAACAATTTTCCATTGCTCTTAAACCTCTCCCAATGAGGCAGTTTTACCAGAATCTGTAACAAATACAGTCCCTGAATGAAAAACTGCCATGTCCTATTGTCTGCACTTTAAACACAATGTATTTTCACCCACTGTCCACTTCAAGAATCTGATGGTGTTGTACTGCAAGAGGGTTGGAGGGAGGAATTTGCATCCCTGAATAATTTAATTGGATGTTGGATTTGCATGATGGCTTTTAATCAGTCTGGGAGTGGCTGTCGGATAATTAGATGTGAAGTACAAAGTAGTGATCCAGATTTATAGACCTCAGTGACTTTGGAGGCAGCTCTATCTGGTGACACCTAAGGAATCATGAAGCTTTTGTTTGAAAACTAAAACAAGGATAATCCAAAAGGGTGAAATATTCAATTTATCTTTAGGCATCAAAATTAATTTGCTCTAACCAGATATAGAAAAATGTACATATTTTCATAGTAAAGCTAATACACATGGGGGAGGTTTTGCTTTTTTCTTTACTGCTTGTTAAGAGCCAAAGCCGTATGTCAGCAAAGCATTTTAAGCATTTGCTACTAAAGCAGACCTGCAAAGAACTTTGTATCATTTTTGTTGCTGTAAATCACAGCACATTAAATTAAGCATGCATTTAAATCTGGATCAAGAACCAAAATTATCATGGGTTGAACTGGTGGTAATAATAAGAAAGGCTTTACAGCTATACCCACTCCACTCTAATACGTACTTTCGGCTGTGGATATAGATGAAGTGTTTGACAGAACAGAGCACTAAGTGTAGTGGCTTATTTGAAACACTAAATCAGTCCTGTCAAGATTGTTGTCTCAGTATTTAATCATCCTTTTAGATTTACCCCTTCATTTCCAAAGGAGAGAAACTTGGCTTCTAGGCACTGCTTATCAAGAAGATAGTGCTTTTTTTTTTTTTTTCTTTCTAGTGAAATGCCTTGCTGGGTTAGTGTTTATTCATCTGGTGCATGCTTGGAATGCTCCATGGGAAGATCCTTGCTGATAGTCTGATTTCATGGAGTAGTACGGACTTTCTAAAATGAAGCTTTATGTTCAAACTATGCTTTTGGAAAAATAACTTTTGGAACATTTTACTGGCAAAAATAAGAAATTTTTTTTAATTAAAAAGAAAGGATTATGGCTACATTAGATTCAGCTGATTCTTAATGAAGTGCCTTGTACAGTGGGATTGGCTGGTCACGTTCTTTGGAACAATATGGGAGTTTCTTTTGGATACTGCCGGCTCATACCTCCAGTTTAGGTTCTCTTTCCTTGTTGCTAATACTGGATTTCTGTCGTCCAGAGGACTACACCCTAATTCAGTGTCTCCTGAGCAGTTAGGAAATGGCTTCCAGAGTCCCAATATTGAAATAGATAACTCTTAGCAAATCATACAACTAACCAGTCTGGTAGGCTCCACATTTTACAGCTATTGAAGCAGGTTAGATGACCAGCAATATCTAGACAGAAATAAAGATCAGAGCTAAGGAAAAAAATCATTTAGTATCACCAGCTAACTGGATATAGAGATCTAAAGGATTACACAATTCGTGGGAGGAAGCTAAAACTCGTTTCTGTGAACTTTCCCTATTCTTTATCAGTAATATTCCTCAGATTCAATGTGGGACAATTTATTGCTTAAATTGCTTCCATCTGTAAACCTCTTTATAACCATTTAAATCCCTTTAATTTCATATTTTTATTGACTCAGAGAGAAGTCAATGAGCAAAATCAATAAGCGACTTAATAAGGTAAGAACTATCTTTGCTATGAAGCCATGCAAGGCTTTGCATCAGCAGCTTGCCTGCTTAATGGATGTCTCATATTTAGACTCAGGCAACTCAGCTGAAAAAAAAAAAAAAACAAACCTTTGAGCTCATCAAGTTTTTAGAAAAACCTTCTCCTCACCACTGAAACTGCAGCATAACCAGACTGGCAGGTACAGGAGGGTCCTGGAACAGAGCAATGAGGGCCTGCAAGGTCTTGAGGTGCTCCAGCAGCTTTGCAGAGAAGCAGCTGTGGTGGCAGTTTTCCCTCTGACCTCGGTCCTGTTTGACATTATGGGGTTGTCTGGTCTGTTCACTTCAAACCTCTCAGGAGCTTAACTCTGCTGTGGTTTTAAATAACTCAGAAGAGACCAGTTGTAAAAAGAACATCCATCACATTACTTCTCTCTCTGGCTGTGCAGCAAAATACTAATTCATAAATCAAATGTTGCTTTTTCTTTATGATAACATTACACATTGTCCCAGCAGTGCTGGGTTTCCTGGCTCACTTTGTGTGGTGTAATACCTGTTTTTTCCATAGAGTTTATTCACCTCAGGCCAGAACTCATTAAATTATTTTAGTCTGCTCTGGTCAATTTGAGTAAATTCCTTTGGGCCAACTTGCATTTTATAAAAGGCTGAAGGAGAATATTTTAGATTAGAGCCCCCAGTTGCCAACATATTCCACGTTATTGTCCTGTGAAGAGAATACAGAAGAGCACGTAGCTGTCCAGCTACGAGAAGGATGCCATCATTCCTAAAGCATTTCCTGCACAACCCTGGGCAAGGCACTGTTTCCTAGCTTCAGTTCCCCACCTGCAGAATGGAGACACTTGGAGTGGGAAGTTCAACAGTACATTTCTTCTGAGGCCCTCCAAAAGAATTCGGGCATTTTCTTTAATGGCATTCCACAGCAGACTAACGCAGTACAGAATAGCCTGCCCCAGGTGTAGAAATAAGAACCTGACTCCGGGGAGGCTAAGAGTAGACCTGTTGGATTATTGTCTGATTTACGTACTGTGACAGTAAGTTGTTTGTGCTCGTGCTCACTGACCTGAATGCAAGAATATGCCAAAAAGTAAGGGCTCAGGTTGCACAATCAAGTGGCAGCTGTGGCAGCTGTTACACTCTTTCTCAAGCTTGGGGACCATCTGGCAGCTGATCCCCAAACCATACACTGAAGCGCTGTTGCCAAATAATCGGTAATGTGCAGTAACCTACACTGGGTGTTTACTGAATAATTAAAAAAATTGCCCAGTTGTTGATTTTTTTTAATGAAAAGCCTTGCTTTATTTATAGAACTGAAACCAGTGTATATAAATAAAGTTTTCACTCCTAACTCCAGTGATTTTTGTGCAAACAAACCTATACTGTCGCTGAGCCTGATGTATCACGAATATTAAGTTACGTGAATCCTCCGAGACCAACCGCTTGGAATATAGTTTCTAGGACTGAAGAAGTGGGATACAAAGGTTCAATGGATGAGTCGGGGACACAAGGAATTGCACTAGCTGGTTATGATCTATCTTCACACGGAGCCTGGAAAAGCACAAAAAACTGAAATCTTTTGCTTGAGCAATGCTACTCACGTTTTCTCTGCCCTCTAGCACTGGCTTGGCATGTCCACCCAATATCTTTATTTGCACATACAACCTACAGATACCAGGCATCAGAGAGTTGAGAGGCACGCCAAATTAATTTTTAATATCTAGGAAAATATGATCTAAAAGGCAAAGTGCCCACATATGAGACTTGCAGTTAAAGGGGAGCAGAGGTACCCACCCTGTTACCCAAATTATTCAGCACAGAACTTTGCAAATTTCCTCCTTTTGTGAAGTTATGAACTTTCTTCTCTTTGAAATGGAATTAATTCCTATGAATATTTTAATTTATGCATCTGGATTTTGGCGCTGCACAGAGTAATAACTTGCAATCAGTTTTCTCCTTTATCTTTTTTTTCAGCCTTTGTCCTGCTCCCTCAATTATTTCTAGTTATTAAATAAAACCCACAAGACATCAATAGTCAATGAAGACTGTTCTGTCTTCCATTATTGTAGGCCTGCTACAAAAAATCCCAACAGGTTAACTAAACCCTTAGGCTAGAATCAATCTTTAGATTACCTGCCACAGAGAGCAGAACTCTAAATGCAGTAAAAGATCCATCTGGCTGGTTATTTTAACAGTCTTAAAGGAACAGATTTTTTTTTTATTATTATTATTATTATATTTTAATCCAGCAAGGATATAATATGCAGGAGAAAAATGCATAAAATGTACTCATTTTTTGTTGTTGTTTTTTTGCGAGGATTTTTGATACACAGAAAAGAAAGGTCCACTGTGCAAACATGGTCCTGCAGTCAATGAGAGCTCTGCTGGATCAGAAGGCCTATGTCTAGCATTGAGGGCTTGTGGGTTTGAGACAAAGTTAAAGTTTTCTCTTGTTGTCGTGGGTTATCTTGTCTGGAGTATAAGAAACATCAGGCAATAGGTTTTGCCATTTGTTCTTAAATAAAACCAATTTGGAGCACTTACGTTTAGTTCATCAGGAAGTATGCGACCTCCTGTAGCTAGTAGTACCTAGATGACTATTCATCCTAGGTAAATATAATCCTCATATACCTCCCCATGAATATGAGGATTGCCCTGTTGGACACTCAGGTAAATCATACTTCCCAGGTGAAGCGAATAAGAGAGAGGAGTCCTGTGAAGGTAAAACTGCAGTGTAAATTGGCTTAATCTTGAGCAAGAAAGCAAATTCTTGCCTTCCTTGCTGTTTAGATCTGTAGCTGCTCTAAAGTGTAGTGTGATTCTCTGTTCAGTCCTACTGTGAGCAAATGTTCTCTCTTCCTCTATTTGAAAAGTGTAAAAAAATCAGGTAAATTTCTGGAGTTGTTTATTATCGCTGCTGTTCTTATGACTTTTATAATACACTACAGCATATTAATGGCCATATCATGTGTTGGATGCTGTGCACGCACAGAACAAAATGACAGTATTTGTCCAAACTGTTTACAAGCTCTCTGGCTCCAATCTATCCAAGTCTGTCTGGCTTCAACCATTAGCAGAAAGAAAAGGGCAGAGAGGAGGACAGTTAACTCTATAAATCAAAATGCTTTCCCATGCTTGCTCCCAGGGCAGAGCAACTGCTTGCTGCCAAATACTCAAAAGCTGAACCTGGCAAGTCCAGTCTGGTTCCAAGTGCAGCAATTGATTTGCTCAGAACAAAATAGGCATGATTGCTGTGGAAGGGGAAAGAGTTTACTTTTTTTAATTACAGACTCAGTGAGAGATGAGTATGTGCTCTTGAAGATATGACTGCAAAGCTTTAGGGATTTTTTACGAGCCATGGAATAGATAATGGGCATTTGGAACTTTGGTGCCTACATATTCTTTGATATTCGTTTGATACTTTCCCAATCTTTGTGTTCTCTCCTCTTCCCTCATTATTAATTTTCTTCTGTGACTTCCCTGAGATTAAATCCCACTTTTTCAGAGGAGAAAGAAATTGGCATCTAATTTGTGTTCCAAAGAACCAAACAAGAATAGAACTATGTTCAGGATAAGAGGCAAAGAATTACAGAAACAGATCAGAAATGTGGCTTATTTTGTGATGGATATTTAAGAAGCTATAGCCAGTTTTCTAATTAAGTGAGCTCATGGCTGTTTAGAATAACCTGTGTTTTGTCTTCTCATTCAACAGTTTTGCTAAAGGTTTATTGTTATTTTAAGCTCATACCCAGAAACATGAATTCACAAAGTTCTTATTTAGAAATGTCCTCATAAACATATTTGAGTAGAGATAATTTTATTTTTTGCCTTGCTGCTTTCTGTAAAGGCTGCAGCTCTGATAGGAACGTTATACAGAGCATCTGTCTCTAGTAGTCCACCTTAAGGTTACCATGACCAGTTTTTCCTCTATTCTCTCTGGATTTGCCTGTTACAATAAGCTCTCTGTTGTTGCACTCTGACTCATCTTGGATCCTTTCCTCGCTAGATTTCCATATTTCTGTGAGGTCCTTTTTCCACGTGGCACTTTCACCATCAGTGATAATTCCAGCAGGGTCAGCGGTGACGGCAGTTAGTAGTCTAAAACTGTGAAGTATAATTTTCCTTCTGCACCTTCGCATTGGTGCCTCACCTTTTGGTAGTGCCCAGATTTTGAAATGATGCAGTAGAGATGTGAGTGTGTAGAAAAGGGGGACTAGAGAAGAATTGAAAAACTGACATTGAAGTTATTGTCTTCAGTGGCTGCATGACAGTATTGTCAATAATACTTGTGGAGGTGAGTAAAGATTAAAAAGAAAACTATCGAGATTAGGTTTGCCTGTGTTTAGTTTGATTTAGCAGCAGAACGACCATAACAGAAAACTAGAAGTGAATGAGCAAACAAAATATCAGAGTAAAACAAGAAGGGGTGTAAGTAGATGAAACCAGCCAGAATACTGCAGAGACGATGAAGGACTGGGGATAACTCCATGAGAGAGAAGAGGAGGAGAATATAAAAAGCTTGAAGGGTGGAACAAACACTGCCCAGAAACACGGGACATGGGGTGAGGGAAGAGTCAGAGATGGGTGAGGTGGCAGCAGCACCATGTACATACCCCAGGGAACGGAAAAGAGAAGCTGCTGCTGGATGACTTCAGGGAGGCCAACAGTAGACAAGTACTTGCCCAGGAGCCAGCAGAGGATCAGTCTATCTTATTCATACTGTGAAGGCAATAAAAAGTAGGGCTGTTGGAAGGTTTTAAGACCATGCAGAAGGGCTGGAAGAGCCCCAGATGTCTGCAATGTCAGTTTTCTTACCTGCATAGACAGAGGATGTGAGGCCCAGAGTTTTCACATTGAACTGATGAATTTGCTTTTACGAGTGTATTTTAGGATTTCGTTGGAAATGCCTTTGTCTGAGATTGCTGCCATGCCATCAGGAATGTTCCTAATTCTTTTCCCAGGTCACCTGCACCGTGGAGACCAGAGACAAGATCCACACGGCCCAGCTGAGGAACGCGCTCCTGGAACGCTACCCCACAGCCGCCTGGACCGAGCGGTGATGGGCACAGCACAAGGGAAAGGGCCGAGGTCCTCTGACAAGTATTTTACAGAGCCCTAATCTTGAGGCATTCAGAACAAATATTATCTTTCAAAGCTGAACAGTTAGCAAATAGTTTCAGGATATTCATTTCCTGCTCAAAATGTAGTGAATGTCCTTGGGAATAAAGTTAAACTCAAAACTTTAGATTAGCTAAGGGAAACTTCTAGTCTCTGCTGGTGTTGGAATTCAATAATTCATTATCAGCTGGCTGTCTGGATTTTGGCTAGCATGTAGGATCCAATGGCTATCAACAAATAAATAGGGAGAAGGCATTTTTCTTTACTTCTGATTATAGACCTCTCTTAATTTTGATGCCCCTAGCTAAAGTAATGCAGCTCCTTCTGCTGGACTTCGCCATACTACCAGTATAGTAATTTTCCATTTCCAAGCCAGAAGCAGTTCTCCATTTGCTGAATCTGCCTCAGGAGATACATACATGGGTGTGTATGTGGGTTTGAAGACGCTTCTGTTCTGATCTTTGCTGTCATGTGAGGAAAAATTATGCTAATAAAATGCGATTTAAACAAAACCAAAAAACCTTTGGTAGATAAAAGCCAATATTGTATTCATTTTTTTTCCAAGGGAAACTGATCCTATTTATAAAGTAAAGTTCCAAAAGATGTTGCAGCAATAAAAAAAAAGTATTCTGAATATAATTAGACCTGATATGCAGGCCACAAATGTAATTCTTCCCTCTGCTTTTGGGGACTCAGTATAAAAAGTAGCATATAAAAGGGCTTGTGTTTCTTTATAAAAAGGGGTCTCTCCACCTATATGAATTTTGTAATTAGCATTCCACTGATCATCTTAGTCTGCCTCAAACAGACTCTATCCATCTCACCTGACAGATTAAGTACACTGTTAAGAGTGAAATATATTTAAAGACCACATGTTAATAGCCAAAGGCAGTGTCGGAAGGAGAGGAAGCCTAAGTCTTAGGCACGTGGCTAATGCAATTAACAAAGAACACATTGACCTAAATACCATTTTCTTCACTACAGGCAGAGACCAACTAATAAGGTGACAGAGTGGGATGGCAAGAAATGTAGGAGAAATTCAGGCCCACTTCTGAGTGTGTGTACAACAGTCGCCTTTCCACTTGCGCAAAATCCAGTTTGAGACCAGCTGCAGCAAAGCCAATACATACCATTCCAGTTGGTTAAATTTAACCAGGATTGACCCAAATTTTGTGTGTAGGTATTTTAGTTCGAGATCTTAATCCTGCCTCTAGCATATCAAGTTGATAATTAAGTATATAAAATAAATACAATGCATCTAGTAGTGCCCTAGCGAGCCCAGCTGAAAATCCAGCAAGGTCGGAGTGAGCGTCTCCACGGGCTGCGTGGGATCAAATCATTCCAGTTCCCACATGCAGAGCTGGGTGAGCTGTTGCTAGGTGTCCATGAAAATCAGCTTTTACTATAGCTTTCGGAGGAGAAAGATGCTGCAAGCCCATAGGGATGCTCTTTTGCTGTCATATTACAATGTATAGTTTGACCTTCCATCCTGAATCCTCCCCTGCAGCTGGGAATGGGCTTGCTAGTACCTTTCCTTTCCTGGTTCTGCAGTGGGAAACTTTTGTCTCTAAAGCACAAGCAAGAAGTCACATGTGGAAGAGGAGATGCCCTGGCGTAGGCGAAAGCTTTCTCTGCCCTCTCTTAACTCTAGTCCATCTGTAGGCGAGGAAGGGCATCATCCAGAGAGGTAGAGCAACCTAAACAGAGGTTAAAAGAATGAACTGTGCATCCAATCTTACGCAGATCTCATCTGTATTGTATCCACTACTTACAGATATCCAGCTATGTCTATAACTTAACTTGTGCCTGCAAGGTGGGACGAAGAGGGAAGTATTCTGGATGTCTCTGCAGTATTTTCCACTGGGAAATAGTCTGTTTGTTCCTTCTTATTGTGGCTCATGAAGGAGCAGGAGTAGAGAAGAGACTCTCACAAATGGTGGACAAATAATAGAAGTTCACTGATTTGGTCTGGTTTTGGAAGGACCATGTTGGTTTGCACATGGAACTAAAAATTATTGATGCCCCAATGGTTAGTTTCTTTCCCTTCTTGCCATCCAGAATGATGGGTATAGGGCTAGGTCTCCAGAACATGTCCTGTAAATCACAGCCTGTCAGACACAACTCCTTTCTTCACGGTCAGAAGAGTTTAAGAGTCTGTATAGAAATATGCGATTACAGACTACATATTGTGTACGTGCTACTTACATTGAAACAAGCAATGAGGCACATCATCAAAGAGCAGATTTGGGGAGGTAAAACCACTATGAATAAGGGTCTAATTATCCTCTCATCTCTTTTGGCAAAACTCTCAGGAAATTTTGAGGATGTTTCAGGTATCGACATGAGAAGAAAATGGGACTTCATAACCAATATTCTCAGTAATGGCCAACAGCTTCTGCTGTCCTGAGTCCTTGGTTTATTGTCCTGCATTATCCTGGACTTTATTTTTTTTAGAAGCTCAGAGTATTAGCAACTTCTTTTCTAATCAGTGGGAACTGCGTTTAGCAAGTCTTCACAAAACCGGGCCAAGAGATGTAGCAGATAGAGCAACCAAAAATCAATGCACTCAAAATCACTGTAAGATTTTTGAAAACGTGCGGGGCGGGGAGAGGAAAGTGATGTCTAGAAGTTACTCAAAATGTCAAACATGATATATACAGTTTGGGTTTATTTTTATTGTATTAAGTATAAACATAATTTGTAAATCACTCTTCAGTGGTAAACACTTTACATGTGAATATAATGATACCAGAGTTGATTTCCATTCTATATTGCTTCTATGCGAGTCCATTGGCTTTAAAGCTAAGATGAAATACTTCCAAGGGAAAAAAAAAAAAAAAATTAAACATTTAAATGAATGTACGCAATTGGAAAGAACATTGAAATATCTGTGCTGCTAACCTTTTTGCATTATGAAATATAATAGGACTACAGCATTTCAAAGACCTAATAATGGGGTTTTAATGTTTCATTTAAAGAAGTATTTTTATATGAGTGTTCTTATGTACCTTGAAAAAAAAATAACTTTAATGATTATGTAAAAATTTCACAAATTGTTAAATCAGCAAAATGTAAATCTAAGCATTGTATTTATTTGAAAAATAATTAAAATTATGCTATGCCACCTCAGCAGTGAAAGATTTGTCATTCTCTCATATGGTACTGACAGCAGCCTTGCATTAAAAATTCAGAGTTCATTTTTTTTTTCCTTTCTCTGTCAGTGACATTAAGACGAAATCCCCAACATCCGTGCACGGGGAGCTCTGGGCTGCCAGGGAGGTGAGCACAGCTGGGCAGGACTGCTGCTCTTGCCCTGTGGAGTGGGATGGGAGACTGCCAGACGGCTCAGCAGCATGGCTGGGTGAGCATCTCTCCCTACCGGCTTGGAAAGAGACTCTCTTTCACATAGTGGGCCAGGTGCAAATGCCACCTTGTTTGTACGTGGCTGTGTTCCTGGGCAATGCGTCGAGTCTGGGTGCGGAGGTATTCTGGGCTGGGCTTGTGTGGGCAAACGAAGTCCATGGTATCTGGTGAATCGGATCTCAGAGATACTCATCACAAATATTGTGAACTTTGGTAAACCAGTCCTTCAATTTCAGGGTGCAGCAGACTCCACCAGCTAAAATGCGTGTTTGTGACTCCAATGGAAGAGGACGTGCTGACTCAGGTAATTCTGCTAGAGTGAAGCTACTTAGCTTTGGGAGCAGTCCTAGGAATACAAAGTTTGTCAGGGACACAGCACAGCTTCCAAGGACTGATGCAAACAAGGCATATTTTTAATTGAAACAAAACCTCTTCCCACATTGATTCCTTAATTTCTTCAGCCAGGTCCTGTTAGCTCTGGATTAACATCTAAAGCTCTGTCTGTTTACGTAGCATGAGGAGAAGTTCATCTCCCCATGCAGGTGGCGTGTCCTCACAAGTAGCACCTTGTCATCTAGCCTACGACTTCTGGAAGATTTAGAAACATGTGTTCCTCCTTGCCACGCCAAAACGCTGTAAATGCGTTTGACACACTATATCAAACTTTTGCTAGATCCAGACCTAGGTATGTGGTTTAGTGATCAGAAAAGAAAACCGCAAGACTCCGGGGTTGGGCTGTAATTCCTGCCAGTCATTTATTTGATGGCCTTGGTTCTCCTGTTGCCTTCTTTGCTCTTTGGTTAACTGTAAGCAGTCTGCCATGTACAGGATATTGACGTTTGCCGTTTCTTTCTAGTACAAACCTTTGCTTTCATGTGCTCCCGACTTTTTGCTACATCCCGGTGGAGGGGGAATCCTGCTGAATGTTGTGCCCTCCTGAGCTGATGAATTTCCCATCGTTCAAAACCACTTCACTTATTTATTTATTTTAAATAAAGCTGCAGCAAAAATTGGTGGCTGTGGTTGGAAAACATCCTAATAAAATACGGATGTTTTGAAGACATTCAACAATGATCATACATAACGACAGGGTCCCCAAACCCATACAGCCTGTCTCTCTGAAGAAAGGAAGAGCTGGGCAAGCCCTTGAGGGGCAGAGCCAGATCAACGACACCTGAGTGCATCCACAGAAGGGATATGAGGGGCTTGCCCTGCCCCCAGGGGGGAAGGGTACGTTGGCGAGGGGTTTCAGCTGTGCTTTGGTGTTGTCTGAAAGCTCTTCTAGATGCAGGTACTCTTATTTGTTGGTTTTTTTTTTTAACTGCAAACATTTTAATCTTTCACGCTTCTGAAATTTATGGAAAAGAGTGTTGTTTGCATGTGGTTTTTCTTTTGAAAAAAAAAACCAAACTTTTAAGGAGTCTAGAGTGTGTTTAGGAGGAGATTTTAACTTGTATGGTTTCTAAACTTGGTAAATTTGTCTCCCTGTCTATTCCCTCAAGGGGCACATAAGAGGTTTTGCTTTGAGAGAACAGTCTCGAAGAACACTGATAAACGATGCAACAGTATTCCTTATACCTCTCTTTCCTCCTCTCCCCTCCTCCTTCCCAGTCATGCGCGTGCTGTAGTTGTGCTGGGAGTTGCAGGGGCCTTGTAAGGTCTAGCACAGCACGCGGGTTGTGCCGTATCACTGCCTCGCCTCTGAAGAGCAATACTGAAGGGAATGTTGAGGGGGCTTTTGTTGCTTTTGCTTTCAACAAACCATGACAATTTCTTGAGCTGTTCATGCAGGCTTTGCATACAGGCACCAGTCTGAATAAACGTGTTGCTGACAAGATAAACTGAATGTATATGCTGTTGGCCCTATGCCAAAAGTTTTCATTAGTCCTCAAATGAGTGGAGTCATTAAAAAAAACCTCTAGAAAAATCTCTTTATTTTGTATGTGGAGCTTACCTCCTGGGAGGCAGGGGAATAAAAATGTACAAGCTTGTAATTAACAGGCGAAAAAGCAAAGAATTTTTTAAACTGCGTAGCCTTGTAAATAGTGAAGTGAGACTGATGGCTTCGTTAACGAGGGCTCATATACAACAGTACTGTAATTAAAAAATGTGAGTTGATGTTCCCTTCTCTTTATTCAAACATGAGGTGTAAATACAGAAGGAACATAGAATTCGGATGCTCTCATTCATGGAACCATTATTGCACTAGTTGGTTACTTTTTTCTTTGCAAAGGTCATTTGCCTGGAAACCTTAAAATCAGTGAGCTAAAAGTTGCTTTCCATAACATGTTCCTTTAAAACCTACTGTATTTCTGTAGAAGGTCTGCAATTTCTGCCCCCCGCCCCGAGATCGTGCCAGAACGCCCACAAGCAGCAGGCTGTAGGACGTCGAAGACCTTGCCTATAGTGGTCAAACTTACTGCGAACTCTACTACGATGGTCAACAAGGCCACTCCCCCAGCTTTAACTGGGCTCTGTTGCCGTTCAGGCGACCAGCTGCCCAGCCCCAGGGCAAATTAAATGCCCTTAATGAACCCTTGGGTATTTCCAAAGGCTGGCCCAGTTGCCTTCTGTTTTGTTTAGAAAAATCTAGGTCAGCATGAAAGAGAGGCAAAGCAAGACGATGTATTGTAATTCTGAGAGAGGTTTTTCATCACTCCCGTGCAAAAATGAGCTACGGCCTTTAAGGCTTTAGAAATAGTTCTTGGGAACAGATGGGGGAGACATCTCGTTGCCTCTATTCAGACTCAACAAAGTTTCTGAGCTGATGCTGCATTTCCTGACCCAGCTTCTCATGAACAGACCTTGACCTGAGGAGTGATTTGCCAAACATGCTGAGCTGGATTACTCACCTGACTTTAAGAAGTACGTTACACTGATTTCCACGTACTCACATATATTCTGATTTAAAGGTGAAAATGGATCTGGGTAGTTTCTTTCTGTTTTCTCCTGCAACACAGTTACCAAGCAATCACAGTGTAAAAGCACTGTTGTAAGCAATGTGGTTATTTGTGACTTGTATGAAATTATTTCCTTTGATCACCAACACAGGTCAAATAAATAATGACTTATTTTTGTATATGCTTAGAAAAAAACAGGCACTGTTGTTTTACATTTTCTTGGCATCTGCTTTACATTATTAGCATAAAGCATAACCAGTTTTGCACATAGGCTTTCATAGCACGGTTTTTGGGTTTTTTTCTGATGTTTTCAATTTGAAATGGACGGCTAAACAATTTATTTCTCTTCGGTACTCTCAACAGCCTAGTAGGCAGAAATATCCATCCTGAAAAACCTTTCTTAATGTCAGCTTAGCTTTCTTGGTGGTTTACTTTCTTATTTAGTGGTGTTCTTTAATAGTAGAAGCCCTTCTGCAAGTTTCATTTGGTTTTCCTTTTGGCAGGAAGTAATATTTTGAAACTTTTTTTTTTTTTTTTTTACAGTGAAGTACTAACAGTTGCAAGTGGTTTCCTTGGGCAGGGCAAGTGGGTTGGGTGTCGATGTGGGAGGTGTTTGACACTCAGCCTAGCCTTTCAGCCGCGGCAAGAACAGAAGCGGACACTTCCGTTGCTCTCCCCTTTTGTTTAGGAAAGGGCATTTTGATTGCAGTGGAAAGAATTGCTCTACGTGATTAAGAGTAATCCTTTATTGTCGCTATTAGGGTGGCCCGGAGAAACGCTTAGGTTTCCGAAGAGCCTGTTACTAGCCATGAATGTATGTCTTTATGGGCTTAGTGAGTTGTTGACCTGGATTCATGCTTCTGCAGGCCTTATTTATAACTAATTTTTAAAACTAATAATTTTGTAAAGTATTATGGTATGTTTACCTTGCTGCGATGTTAGGGACACTATAAACAAATATTCAGAAATGGTATCTCAATATTATTTTGAATCTTGTCATTCTGCTAGTTTCTTTCTTTTCCTCAAGGCTGTTTTACCTTGAAAGCTAGTCAGCATTGCTTATCACGTGCTTCTCGGATTTTGAGTTGGGGATCTCATGGCCTTCAAAAAAATTAGAAAACAGGCATCCGTGCTGCTTGCAGCTCTGCGACAGAGGCTGAGAGTAAATATATATATATATTTTTTTTTTTTTAAACAAGTGGAAAAACTGAACTGCTGCCAAGCAAGGACAAGGAAGAGAAAATGTTTGAAGGTAGATGAATACAATGTAGTGGCATTTCTAAGAAGTTCGATAAGCAATGTCCAGCAACCTCCAAACAGAGAGCTGCTGAGATCTGTCAAGCTAAAAAAAAAAAACAAAAACAAACAAAAAAAACCAAACACAAAACCCAAAACAAAAAAAACAGAGAGGCTTTAGCATTGCCTCTCTGAAAAGAAGCCCTTCTAATTGAGTCCAACAGCAAGCTGTTAACTTCTCACAGCTGTGATTTATCTGTGGCCATTCCAGGGCCCTCACGGAAGGGCTGAGAAAGCTGTGACAGTGAGCATCGCAAGTGCTTGGTGGGCAGACTGGTGGTGGGAGGGGAAGCTAGCGTAGTAGTTCTGACCTTATTTAGAGCTCCACTAATGGAAAGTGAATAGTGGAAAACAGGAACAGACAAAAATGCTTATTAAGAAGAAAAAAGTCTTTTACCACCTTTCCTAAGTCTTTAAGTAGCCTTGGTGTTACTGTTACACCTTTTCCTCTGTACAGGAGCGTTATCATGAAAATGTTTAACCAAAGTTAAACTACGCATGTTTTAGTGCCATGGAGATGATTTTGGTTTTTTAGCGACAAGTCCCATCAATACCTTGCCCTGTTAGAAATACTAGATTTCTGTAGGACTGACTGACTCTGGAAAGCATACAGCCAGCTGATCCTGTATGTTCCAAGTGTGAATACTGATATTGGTGTAAAGATGATGCCTATATATTTTGTATAGACATTATTTCCAGGCTAAATTAAAAACAACTTCTTCACTTTTTAAAAATCTTTATTCCAGGGTCACAGACTAAGATGAAAGGTTACACAGTAAAACATAGTTTGGGCTCTTGATGTTCCTGTTGGATTTCTAGCCACTAAACATGAGTTTCTACTTCTCTACAAAATGTTAATGTTATCAGTTCACCATTTAAAAAACCAAACCACCGTTTCAAACCCTTCAGTTCTCCATGCTTTTAGTACCCACTGAAAAGCAAAAACTTTATGTACCTGTGCTTGAATAAGACTTCTCCATCAGAAGTCTTACAGCCTGTAGGTACTGCACAAGGCCCAAGTTTATTTGTTACTGCCTCATGGAGCTCTTTGTGAGAGGGAGAACAACCTTTTCTTGTCCTTTCTTCCAGAACAGTAGCACTACAGGTGGCATGGTAAAACTTCTGCCCACACCATAGTTACTATTTTAAATAGTTATTACTTTTAGAAGTGCTAAAACAAGACAGGCTCAATTCTTGTTCAAATATTCAGAAGTAAAAGACAGTATGATAAGAGGCTCACTACCCATACAGAAAGTACTCTGAGGGGTGCTTTAAGATGGTCTCTCAACCATGGATTTCAGGACATCAGCATTTGGGAAACAGTGGTATATGTTTACTCACTACATCTAATTTCATTCACAAACATAAAATTTTCAGCTAGGTTTTGGAATGCTAATAAATTTTTTTCCTTTTTTCTTGGATAATAAATTACTTTTCGAAAACACTGCCCTCAAAGCTACAGGATTACTACTTTATGCTACACTAACTGAAAGATTAAAATCTTCACTCAAAAGATGAGGTCATGCTGCATGAAATTTAAGGCACATGTATTAAGTCAAGTTCAAGTGCTTTATGTATCCAAGCTCATCACTGCACCTCAACCTGAACTGAGACTTGGTCTTTTTAATGCGCCTGCAGCAATACAGTGGTCTGTCCTTTGTGGAAGAAAATAAGTTGACAAAACAAAGTACAAAGATGAGGCAATAGCAACAAAAAGCCAGTAAAATGCCCTGTAGAGAAAATATAGGTAAATTTAAATTCCACCATTCAACAGGTGCAAGTTGCCTTGTGGCCGTAAATAACTTTCCCTGTTGTAGAAGAAAATTCCTCTGTGTAAAAAGGTAATTTATCAACCACTAGCACCAGCTGTCAGGGACTTTTCAATGACGATCAGAGTATACAATCTATGTGAAAAACTGCAGAGGAGCAACTTCTGGCTGCTTGCATAACAAATGGGATTAAACTTCAGCAGTGCCAAGACTGAAGGGCTGAATTTCTACTGAACTACCCCCAAGGCCCTGTGAATTATAACTTTCTTGTTTAGTAAGAGGAGAGTTACTTGGGTAGAAGGGCACTGTGTCATGTAGCAGGAATGTAATTTAGCTAATTACAGCACCTAGACATTTAAGTGAGGATATTTTCTGAAAAATGAGGATGAAGAATGCGAGAAGTGACTTCTTTCACTGTCTTCTAGTAGTGCTTCTTGGCTGCAGGTTTGTAAGACACCAGAAGACCAAAGGAAGCATACCCAAATAAAAGTGTCTGAATGAACCAATGAAATTGAATTGCCGGGTCAGTGATTCCTTTAGATCTGTAACATTAACAAAAGCATAAAACGTGTCAAAAAACTTACGGTTTTGCAGACTATACTGTGATACTTACAAACTAAGGTTAGATATTTCTACCCATCCTTGATACATCAGACTTGATTGGAACATTTGAAAGTAGCATCATTAATTTCAATCTACTGAGACTTATTTCCTGTACTAACTACACATACCAGTTCTTGTGATTTTAGTGGATTTTAAGTTATCCATGGAACAAAGGTTCTCCCAGAGATTTCATGCATACGATTTCTTCAAGAATATATAAATTGCAATCTCAGTCTATGCTATTTGAAATGACTTATCCTAGAAGTTTATGTACAAAGAACCAAGAAATTAGAGTAGCTTAACACTAATCTTAATACACAAGTTATATATATGGCTTGTTGACTACAGTCACTGAAGGTAGACTGTATGCTAGCAGGGCAAAGAGGCCTGACAATTACTTTGTGATGCAGGATGGAGAATGGAGAAGCACTGAATCTGTGGGTAGAAAAATACAGGTACAGGGGGCTGAAAACACCTGACTTGATTTATGAAGCAGAGACTTTCCTACATCAGTTAGTTTTAACTTAGCATATGTGAGTTTTTCTGTGTATTACAGAAAGTGTCACTTTTGCCTCCACTTCATTGCTGTTCAGAAATACGACTGAATTTTTAGAGAAAACAACCAAGTATAAACATGATAGCAAAACCAACAGATTTCACATTTCCAGTAAACAATTATGTCAAGCATAACTGTGCTTCAACTCATTAGTTTACAAGGGAGCTCCCTCTACTGACCTTTGCTAGAACAGTTAAGCTGTTAATTGTTCCACAGCCTCTACATGTACAAAATGATTGTGCGGCAAGCGTTGATTAACACAACATTTCTTAATGTTCATTCCTAAATTGTCTCACCAGCTGTGAAAACCTTTTTTTAATAATCCCAGCTGCAGTGTTTCCAAATGAGTGCAGAAACTGGTAAACTAGGGCTTAAGAAATTTACCTGCTTATACAAAGCAAGCTTACTTAAATAGACCATATGCAGAAATACAGGCCAACAGTCAATGACAGTACTACTATTGATTAATAAATTTGTATCTGCTTCCTCCCTAGTTCTTCCTCATGCCTCCTTTGTGACATTCATAAGTAGACATCACTTTTACGTCAGTAAAAAGTGTATGGCGTTTGATGCTCATAGTAAAGTACAACTGTTTAGTAATCTACAGAAGTATGTCTGAAGAGATGATGATGGGCAGGCAGTCCGTGGTCTCTTTCTTATGGGCTTTAACACTACTCTGTGAAACTTCACTACTTAACTTGATTACAATACACTCATTTGGTACATTCACTGGTAATCCAGTTCCCTCGTACTTAAAAATCACCTTAAGCCTATACAGCTATCTGCAGAATCAGAGTTAAAGTTGTAACTTTAAAGCTCCATAATTTAAAACTGAAGCCTGGTAAAAGAATTATTACTAACTCCCATTCTGAAGGCAGAAAATGTTCATCCATATTCTGTTATCTCGAGAACCATCTTAAATAGCTTTCCATGGAACAAAATCCCTTTGCCTCCAAGAGATGTTACCTGAGAAGCCTGTGACAGACAGCTGTGAACTGAACTAAATGAAGTAAAAAACCATCATTTTTACAGTGGCAAGCAGACTGTCCATCTACTCTGTAGAGTATGAAAACCTATCTACACTCAGAAGAATTACTACAAACAAAATTCAAATGAACAGAAGGATGATGCGTTTGGACTGCATACCTTTCCAAATAATTTGTTATCTTAACAGAAGACTTAGTTGACCTTACTTTTATAGTCTGATTAGTCAAAGTATTTTATCACACAAACCTGCAGATACAAGTAGATCTTAAATAGTCCCAAATAGAGGTGTCCAACTGTATTCTCACAATACAGATGCAATCATTTAAGCAGGTAATTAGCAGTCTCAAAATTCTGATGAGGTAAAATCTGATGAAGTTATAACACCTGAAGTTATTTCTACACTATCTATTGTTCCCTCCGCTTCCTAAAGCGCAATGTTACCCAGTGAACAGCGAGTTCAGAGGCAGACAGACAAGCTCTGGCAAACCTTGCTGCTGCCAGTTCTGCAAGCTGCCATCCCTTGCTTTTGCCACCTTGTATAACAATAACCACTACCAGAATTTGCAGTAACCTCTTGTGGAGGATAGCAAACTATTACTGCAGCAAGGATTTTATCAGTATCCTCTGAACTAATATTGCCGCTGAGAATCAAATCAGTCTGTAGCTTACTTCACTTGTATCAGAAATCCTTTTCAGAGAATCTACTTGGGGTGAGGGGAGGGAACAACTTACTGGCATAACTTAACACCGTAGAAGGCTTCTACTATGTGAATCAACCAGGATACCCAGAACCTAATAAAAAGAAAACATTATTTATTTTGTTGAAAATTAGGGAGAATACTGTTATATCCAAGATGCATTATGCAGAAAATGTAAAACTGGAAGCATAGAAGTGACATCTCACTTCAACCTAGAAAGTGAGGTGTGTTTCTTAGATAAGAAAAAAACCCCATGCATAGTCTTAAGAGAAACTGAAGTCCACTGAGGAAGTCAGAGGAACTGTAACTCATGCAATATGCCTGGACCTGCCATTTCAAGTATCCACTGCATGTTTCCAAAACTTTCAGCACTTAAGCCAAAAAGCTGGATGCTTAGTAAAAGCAATACAAGTTAATCTTAGTGAAGCGTGCAAAATCCATCCTTTTACTTACACTGTATTTTTAGTGGTCCTAATGAGTTACTGAAGTTTTTATAGACTTAGTTCTATGAAAACAACCGTGTGTATAGATTCAGAATATATAATATGACTTCATTAATCAAACTTGGTCTACAAATTTTCATATAGAAGCTTTTTTTTTAAAAAAAAAGCAGTTACACAGGATATTCAGTTAGGATCAATTCAATACCTTGCTAAAGCAAAAGATGCCCTAAGCAAAGATGAAGGCTGATCTTCTACATGATGCATGGTAAAATGAACAAGAAAGTCTTGCTGCCTTCCTGCCTTTACAGGAAGTCAGGAAGTGGGAGACCCGGTTACAGGGTTTCCACCCCTTTTGTTAATTAAAATAACAAAAACTAAGTTTTGTAACCCAGTAAAACTTAGTACTACGCAGTTTCTTCAGCAGGTTCTCACGTGGACAGGATAAGTTAGTAGCAGGGTAGAAAATGTTCTTTAATTGAAGCTGGAAAAAAGTGACTCCTAAAGAAAGAATTAGACTACTCGAGTAACAATTTGACAAAAGAGCCACTTTTAGGAGGTGTCAGAAATATAAGTCCACATACAGACTAATAACTGTCTCCAAAAGTAGTATCTTAAATTTTTTTCCTTTCTCACTATAACGACACAGATGCCAAATTCCAAGCTGAATTTTTAAACTTTCCTACTGGTCTTAGCCTGTCTAGTCTTCTACATACTTATTACCTCACACCCTTAATTGTAATGAGCTTGAAAGAAGAGCTCTTTAAATGTAATTAACAACTGGGTTACAGGAAAGCTTGTTAACACAGACTAAGCAGAAGAGTCAGAGAGAGGCAATAGGAGAGATGCAAAATAATTATACGGTCAAATATAACTTACCCATAGCATACCCATTGGTGGTAGTTTTCCACTAAATAATTAAGGAAGCTACCAAATATTCCCAAGTGACTATAAGGTATAGTTGAAGGCCAAAGCGTTATCCACTTAAATAAAAAAAAAAATTAGTTAGCTTACTTCAAGGTAGAATTACTATCAATTTAACCTTCAGATTAGCTTTCTTTTCGTTCCCCCCCACTCCCCGTGTCTGTTGAACATGGTTTAGGGCTCATCTATTCATAGTGCTTCAACTCTTTCATTCCATTAACCTTGCCCAAGACCCACATTCTTCAACAAGACCACTAGCCTTCTAAAGCACACTTAATTAAGAAGATTCAAACCTATGAAATTTCTTTTCCTTGACATGCAAGGTGCCAAGTTTAAGGCTGCCATCTGTGTACCAAGAGTGCATCTGCACGTTAAGTGGCATTTAAGTTGTAAGCTCATTACCCACTACACACAGCAGCAGCAAAAAATACATCGTCTCTGTCCTGAGGAAGTTAATCTGATGGAACTGACCTGAAGAATTCAAACAAGGACTAGACTGAGAAGGAAGAGTAACTGTTTATCTATAACTAGGGGATCAGTCTTTTTTCTTTTGTCCCTTAAAAAGAAAATGTCAGATTTGCTTCTATTTTGAACAGGGCACAGAAGATAATTGAGCACGAAGCCCAAGACCAAAGATGCACGCAGTGTTCAGGTGTCTTTCCTGTCACCGAGTTGTCCGCAGCGCTTATCACTGTCTACCTTTATTTTAACAAGCTGTGGAGGAGAAGCAGGGAGTCGGTGAGCTGCGCACATTAGAGTCCACCGGGGATGTAAGGTAAACACTAAGCTAGGCTAAAGTCCATGCCAGCTTATCTTTTCTCTGGTATCAATGCTGCAGTTTCTAAGAATACGTAAATTTGGCTATGCCAAGGATGTGGCAAGATGATGGATTTAAACAGGGGATCTGCTTAAAGCCCATTCCGCTTCTTGAAACGGTCCAAAAGCTGTTTTGTGAGCTGTTCGGCCTGCCTTGACCGTCATTTTTTCAGTGGTGGTTCTGATGCGTAGAAAATCCATGCAAACAGGAGAAAAACTACAACATGTGGAAGTCAACGGATGACCTTCATAAACTTGTCAGATATATCAAAATTGCCATTAATCTCCCCACTCCAGCAATCTGCCCTATCTCAGCTGAAGTCCATTTTTAGAAATTAAGACAACACAGTGACTGAACTCGTCTGTTTTCCAACAACGCTACCAGTTAATATAGTCTGTAACTAAAGCCATCACTTGTCAATGCACCTTATTTACGGGCATAACTGATAGCTGTCCTAGAGCAAGTTTTATCGCTATTTCAATTTTGTGAATGCTGAAGACGCTTCCACAGGCTACCCGCCCTGCGAACTCGCACAAGCTGCTGTAGTCACAGCCAGAGATGCCGTACGCCTTCCGTCCCACAGCCGTGCTTCCCTTTGGAATCCCATTCAAGTACTTTATTTTTTTTCTCCGCGCTTCCTTCGTGGATGTCTCCGGCTCCCTCGCCACCTGACCTGGCCAAACCAGCACCTTTAGTTTCCTTTTTCTCCCGGCTCATTTCGGAAAGCGGCCTTTCCGCGGGCGCCGGGGCTGTCCGGAGGCCTGCTCCACAAACCCGGCAGCTTCCGAGCCGCCTGCCAGCCCCCGACCCGGCCCCGCAGCTCCGTCGCTGCAGCCCCGAGGGTGACGGGAGGCCGCTGCGGGCCCGCGCGGCCCCGCCCCGCGCCCACCCGCCGCTCCTTACGCCGAGGCAGATCATGCCGAAGGTGATGGCTATCATCCAGATGAGCCGGGAGCGCTGGAAGTGGCAGCTGCCATCGCGGAGCCGCTCCGCGTCCGTCGCCCCCGCCATCCCGCCGCGGCCGCCGCTCTGCGGGCCGCGCCCCGCCCCTGCGCCTAAGGCTGCGCGCGGCGGGGCGGGGCCGGGGCGGGGGCAGCGGCCCCGCCCACACCTGGGCGCGCGGGCTGGCCGCGGGCGGCGGCCGCGGGCGGCGGCGGTTGGTCAGGAACTGGGCCGCGCGTGCCGTAACCGTAGGCGGCTGGCGGCGTCACCCGCCGTGAGCGGGAGGCGGCGGGCTGGGGCGGCGGGGCGCCCCGGGCACGGCGGCCATTAGCGGGGGCAGCGGCGCCCCGTCACTTCCTTCCGGTGGGGCGTGCCCGCGGCCGCCGCTCCCCGCCGCGGAATGCGGCCGGTGCCGCCGGCCCTCCGAGGGTCGCGCCGGGCAGGAAGGCGGCCGCCGGCCTGCCCCTGCAGCGGGAGCGGCAGGGCTGCGGCTTACGGAGGGCGGTTATGAAACTCGAGACGAAACCCGGGGTGAGCTTCTCAGCTCAACTCTTGACAAGCTACCCGCAGCAGCCCGTTCGGGGGGTGGAGAAAAAGCAGGGCATGTAGGAAACCAGCCGATTGCAGCGAATGTGCGGCGTGCCCCCCGCGCTCGGGGCACCGCGCCCTCCCCGGACCCCTCCGGCCGGGCCGTCGGGGCGCTGCCGTGGCTCCGCGCTCCGCCCCCGGCCGCCCCTCGCGTCCCAGCTGGGGGGGAGCGGCGCCCGTAGCCAGACCGACACTGCGCCCTCGCGGCAGAAAGCGCCAACGGCCGCGGAGGGAGGGCACGGCGGTGGAAGGGCGTACTGCCGGGCGGCCGCCGGGCCCCAGCAGCTCCCGGCGCTGCCCCGGGTACAAACGTGCACGGTATCGCTGGCACAGCCCGCCTGCAGGCTGCACGCTAGCGGTAGTTCTCGCTGCTGGGCTAAAATAAACGGGTAGTGACACTTCTGTCACTGAGCAGTTCAGTCTTTGGGAGGACGGGGAATCCAAAGGGCTGTGGAGCCCTGGGAAGGCCTCCTGGAGGTCCAGAAGGTCTCAGCTGAGCTGGGGAAGCCCAAGCCTAGGCACATCATGCCCTTAGATGACCCTCAACCTAAGGCAAAACTAAAAGAGGAGCTAGAAGGGTCTAAATTAATTTCTCCTGTGTTTAAGAGATTTAACTGGTTATAAAGCATGTTGAGCTCCATGCTTTGTATTCAATAAATTATTTGAAACACTCCTGGTAAAAAATACATATAAATATGCATATATACAATGCTATATTATATATGTATATATATGAGACTCTCCTAGAATAGTACATAATACCTTCCCTTTTGAAAACTACTGATTTAATGCATATTAAATCCAGCATTTTCTACTCTATGCCATTCTGGGACTTTGGACTCGGTGATGAGCTTGTCCAAAGCAGTCACTAGGGCCTTGGGAAAGGTGCCCACAGATAGAAATGTTGGGGGGGGGGGGGTGTCTCATGCTTTCCTTAGAGCTTTGCTACCTGTTTGCTTGACAGTGACTTTGACCTTTGGTAGAGGATAAAGAGTGAGAAATGTTGACTGTGCTGTTCTCTCTCCTTGCCCGAAGGCTAAATACAGCTGCTCTTTTAACTGCGTGTTAATGAGGTGCCTGTAAAGCTGTTTTCTTCAACAACTAATGCAGCAAGGCCTGGCATTTTCCCAGCATGAGCCCTGTGTTGCAGAAAAGGGTCGCTATAGAGGAGCTGGACTTTGCATGTGTTTGGGTTAGTTCTGTTCTGTCCAGAGGCTGTTGTTTCCCTGTCTCCGTATTTCATTCCCAGCTATTCCTGCCCAAAGCACTATGCTTTTTTTGCTGAGGTGTTCTGTGGAGATTACAGGAGAGTTTGGTAAGAAATCCCTGCAGTGGTAAAACTGTTGCTGGGAGGCCACCTATAAAAACCATCGAGGCTGGCTACACGGAATAGCACCTCCATGATACAGTTGCCTGGGTTGCTTTGCTGATGCAGGGGAAAAGTGTGCGTGGCTCCACCTACAGCGTCTTGGTATCTGGAAGAAATTTCTA
This sequence comes from Platalea leucorodia, assembly GCF_965183815.1. Taxonomy (NCBI): domain Eukaryota; kingdom Metazoa; phylum Chordata; class Aves; order Pelecaniformes; family Threskiornithidae; genus Platalea; species Platalea leucorodia. The sequence goes on from NC_138826.1 coordinate 28,624,970, forward strand.
AAATTCGACATATTTTTTGTAGCCCATTACTTAATTTCTTGCTCTTTGGAACATTCTATGCAAATTGTTCCTGCCTGCCTGCAAATCCATGTCGAAAGGTTGTGATCCTGAGGAGGCCCGAGCTTTGCGGCAGAAGCGCCTAGGACTGCCCCAGGCAAGGAGCTCTGCCCACACCCCAAGAAGAACTTCTGGGGGCACAATTAAAGCGGTTTTATTAGAGCGTAAACAAAAAGCAACGGACTTTGCAGAAGGGTGGCTGTGGTGCTGCGCGGAGCTGACTGGAGAGGGCACTCCAGTCCGCGGGAAAGAAGCGGGCTGTAGCCGAAAGGGGGTGGGAGGCGAAGGGTGCTGCCGCCCCGGCCAGGGCGTGCGTGACCCGCAGCTGGGGCCCGGCCGGCAAACCTCCCCCTTCCTCCTGCCCCTTGCAGGGGGACACGCGTCTCTGTGGACATTTGCGTTGTGAGACTGGCTTTGGTGGCCAAAAGCGGCCAGGTGAGGTCAGAGACGATGTCATGTTATCCTTTCTGCCACGCTCCAGTGAAGACTGCCCACGCTGTGTCATCTTGGGCAGAGGAGGGGTAGCTGGCTTGCTCGTCTTTCTCTTTCACCAACAATAATTGATTTGCCTTTATATTAAGTGATATTCTTCCTGGCCTGGATAGACCATGATCACAAAACCAGCTAGCCCAGCATGGGGCCCAGCAGAAGGGGCCAGTCTTCACGTATGACAGCAGCCCCCACTCGCTGCCGGCCCTGTTGACACAGGTAGCTCTACCAGCCCTGGGCATCTCCACGGCCTCGGACTTGAAAGTGAGATAGTTAATGAAGACAACTCCCTGCTCAGACCTTTTCTAATCCAGGGCAGTGTCTTTGACCTGACTTTTTAAAAAAAGGCTGTTTCTCTTGAGAGAGAGGAATCTTTGGACTATTTAAGAAGGTGAATATAGTTCCAGTTTTTAGAACTTAAAGCCAGAAGTCCCATAGTGTCGTCTAGTCTGGCCAGCACAAGCCATTAAATATTACCTTGTTTCTCTGAATTGAGCTCAGTAACTTTCACTTACTTAAAGCATATTTCTCAAGGGGCATTTTATCTTGCTTTGAAGACGGCAAATGACAGAGAATCCGCTGCTTTCAATGATTAGTCTTTCTTGTGTTTCTTACGTGTTGTTAGTATGTACCTAACAACTAATTTCAAGGCAGTCATTTTCCAGAGTCCAGCCGAAAAGCTTGCTCTATCGTGTTTTGCAAAATGTCTGCATTTATGCCTTCATATTGTGGGTCAATAGGTTACTTGCCTTTGTGGCCACAACACTGGAAATGTTATTTGTCAGTGAATTTCATTTATTGACAAGTATAATCTAAATTAGAAACTACAAATCCCAAGCAGTTATGTGAATTATTGAAAAAAATGCAGAACCAATTTACTTTGCCAAGTTTATAGGAAATAAAACTATTTCTGCATGCTTTACTTCACCAACCACAACTTCTGAGATTTCTACTTTTTTCCTTTCCTCTTTTCTTAATCAGTGCCACAAAGTGACTGAATGAAGACCTGGCACGCTGTTACGAGTTGGCAGCCCTCAATAGCATACTACACACCAAAATATCACCAAGGCTGAGTGCGGGCAGCCAGCTCGGGCAGCTCTGGCCATGCTTACTAGAAGGCAGATTTAGATTTATAGTTTGGAACATGTATCTCTGCCGTGACAGGATTAACACCGCTCCATGTTCTTTCTCAGGCCTTTCCTATGCTAGAGAACATGCAGATATTGGTAGCTAGCAATCGTCACAGCTGCCATCACGGTGACAGGGCTCTGTAAGCATTTGAAGAAGATGAGCTAATCTAGCTCTACCCTGAAATTTCAGGCTGCACAGATTGCTAAATTGAGTCTATTTCTATCGTAGTCAAGGCCATGGAAAAGAGAGAGAAAGCATAATCTTAAAAACAAGCTGGAAAGGAAAAAAAGCCTGCTGCCTCATAATTGTGTACAAACGTTTTTTTCTTTCACTTGCATTACTTGGTTTAGATTTCAAATTAGGCTGGCAATTAAAGCCACGAGTACTTTTTAAGAATCTAAGACCAAGAGAGATGTTCTTTATGAGATCAACAGGTACGGTTACTAACCATACAGTAACATGAAAATGGGACGTATGATCCTCTTTGAGGATTTCAAAGACAACTACATTAGTTTTTAAAAAAGTTTTTTCACTGAAGTTGTGTCTGTAGGGTCCTGAGGCCTCCGTAGTGACTGGGTATGTAAACTGAGATGGGTTCGTTCTGCTGGAAACAATGAAATGGACCTGTGCATTCTTCCTGCCTAATCTCCGAGGCATAGCTGGCTCATTTCACACACTGTTTGTATCAGTATATCACTCTCTTAGATTTTCAAATACTAAAGTTTCTGTTGTACCTAGTAGTGAAGAAAACTTGTTCCCCCTTCAGTTCAGAAACATTTGCTATCTCTAACTTAGAGATATTGACTATCTCACTTTCATCGGGAAGTACAAAGGGTATTTGCCAGGTAGTCTGCCTCTTTTGTTTGGTGTTCTTGGTAGATGCCAGAGACTAGATAGAGACATGTTAGCTCTTCTGTGTCTTTTAAAATTCTTTAAAAAAAAAAAGAAAAAGGGGGCGGGGAGGATTAGTCTAATTCAGACCAACCTTTATGGCGTGAGTCATCCTACTGGAGTCAGTGATGTGACTTGTGTAAACAGCGATTTTCTGTATAAGCAAGGATTAAGGGATTGGGCTCCTTTTAGGAAGTTACTTGGAAATGAACTGCAGCCAACTTTAAACTGGATTTGAAGCTGGTATAAAAGAGATGAGATGCATTCAGTGAAAGTTACTTAAAGAGATGGAATTATCAATAAAACATTTTTTAATCAGAGTTAAATGACACAATGCTGTAATGAAACTGCCACCAGCAATGTCTGATTCCTAATGTAACTAGTCAATATGTGACTGTTCCTCTGTCATTTTTAATTTTTAATAGGGAGTTAAAAATTATTTCACTTTAGTCTTTTAGTTCTGAGACTAGAGAAGCTAAGGAAAAGTATGCTCTTTAAAAATATTTCATGTTGCAGTTTGACAAGCATTACAGTTTTGAGGTTAATGGTCAAGCTTTTCAGCAGATTGCCACACTTAGAAAAAAATTTAAGGAGTAATGAGACATGCATGAGAAGAAACAATGGGGTGTAGTAACTGCTTGTTGTTGTAATGAATATTCTTTGTGACTTGGAAGTAAATAAACCTTTGCACATATCTCTGCTGTATCCTTCTCACAGGTAAATCGATTCCTTGGATGTTTGATAAAACTAATTCTCTTCTATCACATTTTTAGCACAATTGGGAGCATAATTCAAGTCTTCGAAATTGTCAGCTATAAAGATCCCAGCCAAATACTTTATTCTTTGCAAAGATTAAGAACTAAGTAATACCTATAAGCAACAAGGTATGAATTTCTTGCTGATTTTACTACAAATTCAGTTTGTGCATTTTAGACATGAATTTATGTCAGAGTTCTTTATGCTCATGCTAACACTATCACTGTGGGTTTTTTTCTGTTATTAAAAAGGAACAGAAAGGTGAAACAGACTTTTTTATCATGATGCGCTTCAGCCAACATTGCATTAATAAGCCCTTCTAGTCAGCCAAAGCTCACCAGTTTGAAGTCCAGGTTGCACAGAGAGCTTCAGTTTTGATCACAGTTGTGCATTTTACAGTTCCGTATTTGTTTTTATTGGTGTCTGCTGGAAGTCAGTAACTTTAGTCCTACTAAAATACTTTGTGAACATCTCTGATGGTTTTCTTTAATTGTGTGAGGTAGCTTTAAGAAAATTAAAGAGTAACAAGTAACATGCATTTGAAATCTCAGTTTATAAAGGTTGGATTTATGCTACAAATATTTGGTGGAATTTTTTAAATTGGATATATGCTACAGGTATCTGACAGGATTTTTTCAAAGGTATGTGGGGAAAAAAAAAAATTATGTCATTTGGGGAGGCTGTTTAGTAATACTGAATGTACCTTGCAAGGATAACTTACATGTAACCAGACAGCCTTGTTCATATTGGTCACGTTGGAAAAGCCTGAGTAGTTTAGACTATTCAAAACTGTGTTACATACAGATAAGGGTCCATGCCTCTGCATACCAGCATCCTACAGCATTATAGATTGAGTGGTTAAAACAGGCCAAAGGAGCAAGTCTCCAGTAAACCATCAGCATTTTGATGCCTTGTTCTGTCCCTTAACCACTTGATGACAGTGCATGTCTATTTTAATACAGAGTATTTGGTGTCTGTTATCACTTCTTGTTTCTCTCTGAAGGAATTCCTAACTCTTTATTTCTGCTTCCTGTTTTGAAAGACACCACCTTAGGTTGCCAAGTTCTTCACATGCATGGTAGTAAACACAGGAGTGCAGTGTTGGGAAAAAGGAATGGTTTCCAATTAGTTCACTGTTCTCGAGGGTCTATTGGGACCCGCTAATGCATCTTTATCGTGTTTCTCAGTTAACGAACAAGTCATGTCAATTGACAGTTTTCTAGCTCTGAGTATTTTTTTTTTTCCCTACATGTCTGGAATAGGAATATTGTGATGGAAAAGCTAACTGCAGTACAAAATAGCCACGGCAGATCTAGCAAAGAAGTGGGGTCCCTAGCAGATGGGTGAGATGGGTGGGAAGCACATTTCAGTACAACCACATGGGTGGGGACGTTATTTGGGAGATGAGAAGGAATAGGGGAGGTTAGAGCGATAGTTCTTTGAACAGGGAGGAGAAGACTCCAGACAACTTGTCTCCAGTCCCAGCAGACTAGCCTTAAGGCCAAATTCACTCATCTTTAGGCGACTAGTTATCGTAATCAAGTTCGCAGACTATGATGTTGCGATTTGTAGTATTTCTATAGTATCACATGGGTGTGTTTGTATTCTGCCAGCACCAGAAAAAGATATAGTTCTTGTCCTAAAACATCTGCAGTTCAGAGGTCTGATCCTCTCAGGTGCTAAGAGTCCACAAGTGTTTCTGGAGCTGATCAGTCCTAGGGCATCTGCCAGTTACACAAACAGCATGGGTGAGGACGATGACAGTCAGTCTCTTACAAAGGAAAGGAGACAGGGAAGGAAGACGGCAGGGGACACGAGGGAAAGGATTACCATAAAGTAATGCAGACTGTGAACCTGACTGTAGTGGGCATGAAGTACTACTGCATTTAAATGAAATGGTATTTTTCTCAGGGGTGCTGGAGCAAGCGAGGGCTTTCCAGACTGAACTGCACTCAGTAATCCTCCAGGGGCCCAGGCTGGATTTCAGGAGGATATTTTCTACACAATTTTTTGATGTTTCTTAAGGCAGGATTTTAGTGAGTGCAGGTTTGCTACCACATGGGTTCCTGTGCGGCTTTTCTATTCAGTGTTCAAAGGGGTACAAGAATACTGATCATCTATGCGTTGGGCTTATTACAAGTGGAAATCCTACTCCAGCCTATTCCTGCACTAGTGCGGACTCTGCTGATTTGCCCTTCCCTGTGGTCATCCTAACTCTTTACAGGCTCAGGCTCAGCCTGTCCAAACTCTAGACCACTGTGCTGGGTGTCTCTGTGAGGTGGATCTGTCCCACGGAAGAGAGATTTCCCTCCACCAGAGCAGGAGATGTTGTATTGTGTGAGCGTGGGAGCACTAATCACTACCTTCCCAGCAAGTCCATGCTATCCTGCGTCCATCTCCCAAGACTTTTATTCTATTGCCCACAAGAAAAATGAATGGTGTTGGGCACAACTGGGCTACCATTTAGTAAAAGACACAAAGTTTGCAAATGTTTTGGCTTCAGTTTTACCTAGGGTCTTATTTCCTTTAAAAGTTAAGGTGGTCTTCTCTTTGAACGGGATGACAATTTCTTTCAAGATTGTCACAGGACTCAAAAACTCACCAGTAGGCAACACAGTGACAGTACAAGTAAGGAACCATTCTCAGGTTCAGACAATAGATGACCATTACAACTCAGAAATGAGATCCTGGGGTTTGATAGATAGTTCTTTGGGGGGGGGGGGGGGGGGGGGAAGCAAAACAAACATTAGGACTTATTAGGAAAACAATGGAGAAAAAAATCATTATCATCATAATAATACTTAAAACACCATGATTCATCTACATCTTAAATCCTGAGAGTCAGTCTAGTCTTCTTATCTCAGGAAGAATACAGCAGAACTGGAAAAAGTTCTGAAAAGGGCAACATGAATGATCAAAGGCACAGAGCAGTTACTGTAGGGTGGCTAATCGTGGATCAGCTACTGTAAGTAAGATGGGATTTTTTCAGTCTGGAAAAGAGGTGGCTGAAGGGGGAGAGTGATGGGGTTTGATGAAAAAATGGGCAGCGTGAACTGCTGGAACCAGCGAAGGCCATTCCACATTCTTGTGTGGGAGGCAGCAAGAACCAAATGATTCTAGCAGGCAACATGCTAAGAACAAATAAAAGTAAGTGTTATTACATGTAACATGTAGTTAAGCTGTGGAAGTCCTAGTCAGAGGATGCTTTGGAAGCTAAAGTTTTAGACAGGTTCAAAAAAACAACTGGATAAATTCACAGAGTAGAAACATATTGTGTTTTCTGTATACCTAGAAACTCTCATCCACCTCTGGAAGTCTCTGGGCTGAAAATAACAGAGGTCATCATCATCATTGCTAGGTAAAAGTACCAGTACGTTGCTGACCGAGCTGGTTATAGATACCTACCTTCCCTAGACAGGTATCCATTTCTGGCCATTGCTGAAGAGTTAAATAGCAGGCTAGACAGACATTTGGTCTTAGCAAGTATGGCCCCTTTTGTACGGTTGCCCCAAATTTCAGATACTTACAATCAGTGCCATGAATTATTTTAAGGGTTAAATATAAGAGAAACTTAAGTGTGAGATTATTCAAAAGTTATGTGAAACTGGTCTAATGCCTTTTTCACCTTGAAATCTATTGTTTTAATGGGAACTGAGTCAGAGCAAGACTTAATGGTTTGTGTTGTTTTCAGCAATATTGCTTTCTTCCACCTTCAAGTGTTAGAAACAACATTTATTTCAGGTAGGAAAAAAGGCTAGAGCAATGCTTTGGCATAATAAAGGTGTTTACTGTAAGGGAAGGCTCAGTGGTGCTGGTGACAGAGCTCTCCCAAGAGCCAGTTCTGGACTGCAAAACGAATGCTCTTAGAAAGCAAAGATTATCATAAGTTTTGCCCTCTTTTTGCTCCAGGTGCAAAATATATCTCCATCCTGCTTGCCCTGACACATCGTGGAAGCGTGCATGTCTGGCCACTGAATTATTTTCAAAACAAGACAAACTTCTGTAAATGCTTCTTTCCTGAAGAGCAGGTGAGAGCACAACCATCAGTTGGCTGCTCATGTTCTTTGGAGGGTTCCTGGGTGCATCTGGCTATGCCAGTACTGCCCATAGGGAGAAATCTTTGTGGAAGAGAATCCACGTTGTTTTGCTGAATTCCACAGTTTTCCATTTGAATATGAAATCTCCTTGCAATTCTCCAGGGTTGCTTTGTAGCATTTTTATTTCAGTGATGTAAGAGCTGCCTTTTACTGCCAAGCCCGTAATTAAAGCAGTGTTGACTGGTAAGTAATGGGCTGCAAAAGGTGTACCAAAAGATAATTAAAGATGCACTCCAGATAAGCAGGGCATGAGCATCCTTTTTATGAGGTGTTAATGTCTGAAGACCAACTAGTGAAATTGATCTTGCCTCCTTCAGGATGAAAGTTCTGCTTAAACATCAATAGCATTGTACTGCCTTAGAAAATGTTTGATGTAGGGATTTCTAGAGGGCTGTGCTTGTCCTAAGACTCCCCAGGCAGGCGCCTGGTGACGGAGCCCATGCTGCACTGGGTGATTTGGCATCCCACTCACGCTAGCATGATTTTGGGGTCGCCTTTGCATCTCTTAACACTAGGGCTGCTCCGGAGGGAGAGAGGACAGGAGCTCCTAATGCCCTGGTCTGGACCAGGATAGATGCAAACCTTTTATGAGAGCTATTTTAAGGAGCACTGTGGCTAGTCCTTGTCTAACAACTGTGTTGTCTCTCCTAAATGTCCTTTACATACATATCCTTCATTTTTGTTGTATTTTCAGCATATTCCACATGTGATTTGGATTCCTCTGTAGATGCACTTACATGACGACTCTGGCATAAAGGAACATTGGCAGGGGACACAGTGGGTTTTGACATTTGGACCCTACTGAAATATATAGCAAAATTCCATGGATTTTGGTGGGAGCCTGAAGACAATCTATGAACTGAACAGATGCTGTTTTTGTTAAGCATGCTGCTGCTTTGGGTATTCCTGCCTCTTTCCCCACACTCTTCCCGTCCCCTATTTGTGAAATGAATCAAAAATACAGGTGGTGGTGGGGAATACTGTTTTCCTGATACAGTTTAGAGAAGAGATGTGGGAGGTCACAAACACTTGTTTTGATTATGACTGACATGCAACAGCATGATGATGCCGAGGGAACATGGGCAGCAAGGGCTGGTCAGTGTTGTTGCCTGGATTAGGGTATGGTCAAACTGTAGCTGTAGCAGAAATTAGCTGTTACGTTAGGCAAAGTCCATACGTCTCGGCAGAAGAGGGGGAAGAGGAGGGGGAGGCAAAGATTGCCATCTTCTTTCCTGGAATCTCACTTAAAAACAAAACTCGCAATCTAAGCCTCTATCAATTAGCATTGCAAAGAAAATCTCTGAAAATGAAGGGTGTAAAGAGGCTGCCTGGCAGAGTGCCTGAAACAATAACTCCGGGAAGTGTGAACTGCTCTCTCCATAGCCAGAGGATGTTAACAAAAGCCTGGTCTATTTGACCTAGCTAGTAGTGATGGACAGTCACTGTTAGCAAGTAGTGCAAGTCGGTGCAAGCCTTTGCTGACTCCTCCTTATCTCTTCTGCACCGGCTGTGGCTATAAGGTATATATGTGTGTGTTGGAGGGGGTGGTTTCCCTCTCCTTTTGAGATCAGTATTGCAGGCTCCCTCCAGGGTCAGCTTTGTGTTGCAGTTATTCCTATGAGATGATGTTTTCTGCCATGAAAATTGGAAATGCAGAGAGAAAAATGGCAGCATTTGTTCTAGCCTTCCCCGTGGCCAGACTGAATGAGTAAGCTTTCTCTGTACCCTACAAACACCCTTGGTATCCTTGATGCAGTTTATTATGCACCCTATGGACAGTTGTCCTGGAATTGCAGAGAGATGGAAAAGGTCAGATGCAATTCCACACTTTCTTGTGCCAGTTTAAATCAGGGCTCCCCAACTCTCTTTTACCCTCTGCTCCTGTGCATCCCCATCCCATGCTGGTCCTTGAACTAAGCTCTCCAAAAACTAACCTGGCCCAAAAAAAGTGATCAGTTTTTGGAAGGCGTAGCTCTGTGAGTTGGCTCATTTTCTAGTCAAGTGTGCACTGGAGGTGGCACGTGCAGGGCTGTGTGTGAATCCATATGTGTGTGAATCCATATGTGGCTGTGTGTGAATCCATATGGGGGCCTAAAGGCTGGTGGAATTGCACCCTGCATGCTTAGAGCAAGGAGTAGCTGAAGCTGGATTTGCTGTAGAGAAGACTTGTCAATAAAACTGTGCCACCAAGCTTTATATGTCTGCTTACTGTGTCTGAGCCTTCACCCACCCCTCCCTACATATGTATCAGAGTATTAAAAGTGAACTACAACAGAAGGACTAGCAGCACGCCTTGACTGTACCTGGAACTGCTGAACCACTTGCCACCTGGCTGCTTTTTTTTTCCCTTTTCCCCCATGCAAATTCTTGCTTAAATACAAATGTATTGTTTACATGTCAAGGAAAAACTCTAAACCATCCTGAAGCTCTGGGGGAGAAAAGAAATCTTGTGGGATGTATCTGTGCTACGACAGTCCAGGCTTATGGGAATGATACAGTAGAAGAAAGGGGAGGAGTACTGAGAAAATGCTTCAAGCTGTTGTTTCCAGATGTTTTGGACTACATGCTGCAGTCATCCCTCAGAAATTCTCACTGCCTTCATATATACTTCTGCTTGAGAACATTATTTAGGTAAAGTGGTTTCTGAGGGCGTTTACCTTGCCTTACGGACAGAGCTGCTAAAGGAAACCGAGTACTGGACTCACAGGGGCTGACTGTCGCCCCTGTCTGGGAGGGCATTCACTTTCGTCGTGAACCACTGTGGTGGTGTGTGTAATGTTGAAACCCTTGCCCAGCTCAACCCAAAAGTGTCTGCTTGAGTGGCAGACGCACTGGTCCCTGCAGAATGCAAACAGCATGTAACAGCTTGCCGGCTTTGTCCCTGTACCCTTTAGCTTCAGAACAAGCTGGAGTGGGTCCCAAGACTGAAAAATGAATGGGGACATGTTGAGATGACAAACACATGAAGTAATGATGCCGTTGTTCTTGAACACCTTCAGCGTTAGCCATTAATGGCCTCATTTGACAAATTATTACATTAACTAATTGATTTGCTGCTGTTCTAATCCTGTTCTAACATCCAATCCTTTTCGGCATTGCAACTGTTGCTCCCTGTAAGTCCTTATGTCACTCTTGGCTCTCTTAAATAATATTTCTGGCCTCTCTTTTCGATTAATATGTTGGTCATGATTTCACCTTGGGCTGAAAGCACAGACCTTGCTTGTTCTGTACATGACTTGGATGAGTAGAGCTGTCTGGAGGAAAAAAACAGCAGCCCTAGGAAAGGAAAAGGTTGGGCTGAGCTCTTGGGCACACGCTCGGGAGGGAGACTGCTCCTTCTCCCCCAGGCGACCGCAGAGCGTGCTGCGGGAGGCTTCGTCCTTCACTGTGAAGGGTGGGTTTTGGTGCAATGTCTAGTAAAGCCACCAGTGTTTCATTTACTGCAGTTGAGTCAAGGAGAAATGTCCCATGGATGGGAATAGGAGCGGGGTAACTAAACGGGGAAGCCGAGGACTTGTCACCCGGGCGCAGTAAGAGCTGGGATGGTTTCCCTTCGGGAGAAGGGCGATGTGGAGGCCTCCCCGCACCCGGGGGAGCCCCGGGTTTCCACCAGAGCCCCAGGCCCGTGGTGCAGAGAGAAGGGGACCCTTCCCAGAGGGCCGAACCAAAGGCGAAAGATAAGTTCATTAAATTATCCACTCTCCATTTGAATTAAAGAAAGGTGGATGGGTTTGTGGCGGCGGCGGGGGCTTCGCTGGGAGACGCTCTGGCTCCTTGGCTGGGGCGAGCCCTCATTGTGTGTATTTTGGTGATGGGATGACAATGGAGGTGTGGGAGACAGCTCTGAGTCACCCGCGGAGGCCCGGCGGCCCCGGCCCCATTGGCGGGGCCGGGCCGGGCGGGTGGGGGTCGCCGAGGGCCGGGGCGGAGGGCTCATAAGGCAGGGAGCGGCCTGGGCCGCCCCACCGCCCGCAGACCTCGGCCCGCATGGAGCTCGCCAGCCTGCCCCCCAGCCCCGGCCCCACCGGTAAGCCTCCCCGCGGTGCGGCCGGGGCAGGGCGGGCGGGTGGCGCTGGCGGCGGCAGCGGGGCAGGGCTCGGCTCGGCGCGGCGCCCCCTGACCGCCGCTCCCCTCTCCCCGCAGGCGAGGCCCGGGCGCGCCCCGCCGTCCCCAGCGCGGGGCGGGAGGGCGGCCGGCGGAAGCGCACCACCTTCAGCAAGGCCCAGCTGGAGCTGCTGGTCCGCGCCTTCGAGAAGGACCCCTACCCCGGCATCGCCCTGCGGGAGCAGCTCTCCGGCCTCACCGACATCCCCGAGTCCAGGATCCAGGTGAGCGGGGCGGGAGGGGCGGCGGGGCGCCTTCCCCCGGCCGGGCCGCGGCGCGGCGGGGGCGGGCGCTGAGTCTCTGCTGGCCCCGCAGGTGTGGTTTCAGAACAGGAGAGCCCGGCAGCTGAACCGCAAGAAGAGCGAAGCCGCCGCCTACCCCAAGCCGGCCTGCGGCAAGCAAAAGCCGAGCCGCTGTGGGGGCGGCTGCCAGGAGAGGTCCCGGACGGCGCAGGGGCTTTGGCCGGACCGGAGCCTCCTCCATCCGCCGCCCGGCCTGCCAGGAGGAAACCAGAGTTGCTCGGGTCAGCCGTCGCCCTGCTCGGGGCAGCCGTACTCGAGGCTCGATGCTCATTTCAGGAGCCTGGATAACGCTTTTGGAGCCCTGGGTCAGACCCCAGCTCACTTCGGTTTGGACTGTGTGGGAAAAGGGGTCCCGCTGGGTGCGGGGAGCGTGGGCAGTCCCCCCCAGCTCTCGCTCCCTGTGCAGCAGGCGCAGGAGTATCCGTACCTGAAGAAACCTTTACCCGAAAGCTACTACTCAGATGCAGATGTTTTCCAGTCTTGTATAGAAGATCACCAGTACCTGGCAGCTAAAGAGAACATGTATAGGAGGCCTGTCTTAAACTACTTGAATGCTAACCAGGGCCTGGGCGATGAGAACTACTTGTATATCAAGTCCAACGCTTCTCCCTTTGGGAAGGGCTCCACTTTCGGTTATGGTGAAGGGGAATCGAAGCCTGAGCTCGAGCAGATGAGGCACAGCCCACCGCTGGTTGCGGCTAGTCACGCTAGTCCTCCTTTGGTACTTCCAAAACATGACGGGGGGTATCAAGGGACGCTTGCTGCTCCGGCCCCGTCGTATGGGCAGCAGCTGCTGGAGACAGTAAGTGACTGTGACCCTCATTGGCTGGGCGTGAGAAATGAAATTTTGGGAACTGGGTTAGATTCGCTATTTGAGAATGAGCAAAATGGGGAGCAAGGTGGGCCAAAAAGTTACCTTTTTGCTTTCGGTGGCCAGAGTTCAACCTGTCATTTGGGTCACACATGAAACTGAGAGTGGGTCTGCTTGCCCAGTGAAAAATGAATGTGTGTTTTTGTTCGATTGGCGGCGTTGTCCAAAGTGGCTAGAGGTTTTGCAGGTCTAAGTGTGGAGTGCTTGCTCCGAGTTCTGTGCGCTGTCTGGAAGGGGAAGGAAGGTGAGCGAAGTTAGCAAGGGCTACGGGGGAATACCCTGCCGCACGTGCGCTGCCTCCCCGCCCCGTCCTACGGGAGCTGTCACCAAGGCGCCTGCAGTGTTCCTGCACGCGTTTGGTTGTCGGCAGCCTCACGTTAACTTGCACGTACGGACGGATCCTCTTCACAAATACGTCAGTACTGAAGGTTTACTCTTTCTGTGCTCAGACTGTGCTGGGTTAATTCTGCCAGGAGGCTTGGGACTATGGCATTGGGTTTGTGGCCTTACCGCACTGAGTTTTGTTTCTGTTCTGGTCAGAATTCACCTACTTTAACTTAAGATATTTGTAGAAAAGAGACTTATTTATAGCTTTTAGTGGAGAAAGCATTAACACGAGAGGGAAAAGCAGCCTTGGTGGTGGCAGGGGACGGCTCACTGGGTGTGTTTGCATTTTAGGTGTGCTCCTGATAAAGAACACTGCTGGTCTTTTCCTAGATACTTAATGTATAGTGTTTTCACTTAAAAATGACCACATGTGTAGCCTTTTAAAAGGCAATATTTTTGTGACGTCCTTTTGTATCATTTTTTCAAATTGTCTTTTTTTTCAAATTCTAGTTTTCTATTTGCCAAATGAAGGGGTTTTTTACCTGGGTGATAATGAACTTGTAGAACTGCACTCACAGAAAAACAAATTAATTGTGTTTCATCTTTGCATTCGCACATTGAGCCTATTTTTAGACTTCTCAGGATCCATGGCCGTCTGGAAGACCACTGTGATCATGGAAGTATTCTTCATGTGTATCTCTGGAGAGCTGCCGTGGTTGTGTATTAAAGCAATGTTGGGCCTAGGATGCTGAAAACTATTCATGCAAATCCTTTTTTGTGTTTAAAATGTGGCTCTGGAATATTTTAAGTATGCCTAGATTTTAATACATATGTTATTAATTTAATTACTTTGTTTATAGAACAAAAGAAACATAATAAAAATAAAACTTAAACACAGACCATTATTTTATTAATAAAGTTGGTATCTCTGTGAAGAAGCTGTCTATTGAGATGTGTACACAAGAAGTCCAGAAAATTAGTCCTGACTTTTGTCTGTAATTTTTAGCTGTGGCTGTGAAGAAGTTATTTAATTTTTCTGCCTTGACCTGAAGGATTGGAACACACTCATGTATTACGGAAGAACCATAGCTTCAGATAATAGCTGCAAGGCACTTTGAACACAGAAAGTTGTATCTGAGAGCTAAGTACAAGGTGATGATATTATTTATGATTGTATATATGACTCCTTTAGTAAAGTTTTTTAAAACTGTGCATTAAGACTTATTTATTTATTTACATATACTCTTTCCCTCATAAGACCTACTTAATAAGAAGTGAGACTTGTCCTAGGTACAGACAGAGCAAGAATAATAATTTTACCCATGAAAAAGACAAGAAACTGGTGTTCAAAAGCATATAGCAAATCAGCCTTGCTTCATAAAGAAAGAGTGAGTTAAAGAGGAAGAGGAAAAAGGACAGCGCAAAGAATAGCATGCCCCACTAAACCAACAAGGCTGTGGGCTTTTGGTTCCTCCCTGGAGTCAGTGGCCACCCGGCAGGCAGCACCGGGTCTCCCCATGGCACCCTGCCTGCTGGCCTCAATGCACGGTAACCAGCACTCTCTTATCTAATAGGGTCTGAGGTAAATAATTGGGGGGTCATTGCTACGGACTCTTAGAGAGTCAGAGTGAGCCTGGTCTCTGCAGCGCCTCCAGCTGTTTTCCCCTCTCCCTCCGTAGACATCCTGTTCGGTCAAAGCTGCACCAAGGCAGCTGTGTTTGGCGTTCGGGGCTGAGCTGTCACTCCTGGCTGCTCTAATAATACCAGGCATTATAAGCTCTTCATCTGGTCTAGAGAACACACTTCCCTTATTAGCAAACCCACGTTTCCAACACTGAAATACTCTTGAGTACTCATGAGCAAGTCTAAGAGAAACTAAATCACTCTCCCATCAGAGCTACCTACTGCTCAGGGTAAAGCTTTTCTGTAAGTTACTGGTTTTCTTTATTTTGTTACAAGTTGTTTGTAACAGACCTACCTAGCATGTATTTCACAAGTAAGAACAATCTGTACAGAGCGTTCTCTTGTGATGTTTCTGTAAACTTTTACTCCTTGCTGTGAGGTGGAGAATGCCTGAACACAAACTACCTGCTTATTCAACATGTAGAAGGTACTTTCACAGCGATGGTATTAGTGGCTTCCTCTGGACTTGCATGCCAAAAGCATCTCTGCTGTCGTACGAGTAGGTGATGCTGAGGAAGAGGTGGGGCAGGAACCAAGCGTGTTCAGTATTGGACTACTTCTACCGCTTGTAAAATGTTCTTGTTTATAGGAGAAAGGAGGATTTTGCATGCTGAATATTGAAAACTGTATTTTCTTCCACGTAACTTGTCAAAGAGAGATAATGAGGACCCGAATTCACCAATGTGGTTTATAATAAGCCTAGGCCTGCCCCACTGCTCGGCGTCTTGAGTTCCTCATGTTGTGGGAGCCTGCAAAGAGCATTCATAGGGTCATAGAATCGTTCCTGTCTTCTCAGCCAGCTCCTCCAGCAGCAGGACCAGAGCGACAGCCACGGCCCCTGCGGCCGCCACTCCTCGCTGGAAGCCGCCCGCCCGGGCGGGATCTGGCAGGATCTGGCCAGCATCGCAGAGACAGCAGTTCATGACCTGCACACCTCTTTAGCAGCCCTGCTCCTCGCTGTTTCTTGGCATAAGGCAAATTACCCCGGAGAAGAGGGCTCTCCATTTAATCAAGCCTGGCCTGTACCTATAAATAACTTCAGGAGGACTCGCCTTGAGGCGTAGGCACAGGCGGGAGATAAACAACTACTCACTTCTCACCTCGCATACCTGGACTCCTGCATGCCCAGTCATGTCCTTATGGGGCGGTGGGCTCGATATCTCAAAAAAGCCCCCACCTAAGTACCTTTCGTCCCCATTCGTAGCACTGGAAAGCCCTTTGTAGGTTTTTACCCTCTGACTTGTTTGCCCCCCCACTGCCCTTGGTAAGGATTTATTTTTTCAAAGGAGATCTTTTCCACGTTGATTTCTGGGGCCGCGGCAGCCAGCGCGTAGGGGGACAGCCCCGAACGCGGCGCGGCAGCAGGCGGGAACCCCCGAGCGGCCGCCGAGCCGCCGTCAGCCGTCGGGGGGGCCGCACGCCTCCTCGGCCCCGGGTGCTGTGGGGAACGCACGGCCGGACAGCCACCGCCAGCCTTCGCAGCGCTGGCGGGAAGGCAGTTATCCACGAACGGGTGCCGGCCCGCCGCGCCGCGCCCGGCCCCGCTCAGGGCGCAGAGGGGCCCGCGCCCCGTCGGGCTGCCGCCGTGTGTGCCGGCAATAGGGCTCCGCCGCAGCCGCTTCTCCCGGAACTCCAGACGCAGCCGCTGTTTCCGGGGGGCCGCCATTGCGGGCCGGGCGGTGCGGGCCCACGCGGAGCGTGCGGCGCGGCGCGGCGGGGCAGGTAGGTGGTGGCCGCGGCGGCGGCGGGGAGCAGCCCCGCGGGATGGCCCTCCGCCGCCGCCTCGGGGGGCCTGGGGCCGGCCCGCGGCGTGCCCGGCAGCCCCCTGCCTCGGGTGGCGTTGGAAATCGGTTTTCTCTGGAGGAAAGCAGCGGCCCTCCCCCTGCGCCGGCCCGCACCGCCGGGAGCAGGCGGCCGGCCCGCCCGGAGACCCGCGGCCCGCCCGGAGACCCGCGGCCCGCCGGGCACGGAGCGCGGCCTAGGCCGAGCCCTGCGGCCGTGGCGGCCCCGGCCAGTGCGCACGGCCGGGGGTCAGCCAGGAGTGCTGCTTGGCGCTGGGTGGGCTGCGGCGCCTTTCATGTGCGGCCAGGCAGCATATAAACTAGCTGTTCTTTCAGGTGGTTAAGTAATGTTTATCACGGTGCTGCTGTTCTTTCACAGGTTTGCTGTATACGTATGCTATATGTGCTAACTGCATTTTCTTCCTATGTGAGGCGTGCACAGTATCACACAGAAGCAATCTATGTCATATTGATTGTAAACTATTGCTGAAAAAGTAAGATGGAGGAAAAAGAGAAGAAAAAGCATCGTGCAAAGCATAGTGGGCCAAAGGCAGAGAAGAAAAGGAAACGTTATCTCAATGACCTGGGAATAGGAGATGAGGAGAATGCACGGAAGAGAAACCCCAAAGCCTTTACGGTCCAGTCTGCTGTGCGGATGGCCAGAACTTTCCATAGGTAAGAAATGGGAATTGGTTATAGAGCATGCAAGGTCGGCTGGATGGATAGGTGTTGGCTGGAGTTTCCTTGTTACTTTATGTAGAAATATGCATAGTGTAATTTTCACTGGTGTGCTCACATAGCTTTCATCATTCACCACGTTGTGTTTTAGTTCATGCGCGTGTCAGCAGTGTGATGCTTTCTGCATCTGTGTTACATGGTACAGCTGTGTTAATGGAAAAAAATATGTATAGCCTCTTAAACTTGGTGGGAGTTCCACATACATATTAGTATCTGGGCTCTTGATGAATCTTTGTGTCCAAGCTTTTGCAAATACTGAAGACTTTCAAAGAATAAATGTTGTTGTTTTTTAAGTTCTTGTATTTATTCGTTACAAATTTCTTCTCAGAACTCAGGATTTGAAGACTAAAAAACATCACATTCCTGTGGTTGACCGTACTCCTTTGGAGCCGCCTCCTGTGGTGGTGGTTGTAGTCGGACCTCCCAAGGTTGGGAAGAGCACCTTAATAAAGTGTCTTATTAAGAACTTCACAAGGCAAAAGCTGGTTGAAATCCGGGGTCCTGTTACAATTGTTTCAGGTGAGAGCAAAGATATGAGAAATGGAAATGCTTATTTTGCACTTCGTATTTGGCTTGCTTTTGGAGCTAGGATGCGTTCATGTTCTCATAATTTTTGGTCATTTTTAAGAAATCATTTGGATGTGTTATCAGGCATACTTATTAACAGTAAAAGAATAGTGAGATTTAGGGTTTTAGGGGACTTGTCCCTTTAAACTTGTTTTCCACCCTGCTGGGATCCCAATTCTATTTGGGTTTTGTTTGGTTGGTTGGTTTTTTATCCTTTCTGGCTTTTTTTCTAGTTTCTTCCATTGCCCTAACTTTTCCCAGGTTTTCCTTTTCCACTGGGTTCTGTTTTACTTCTTGAACTGTTTTTCTCTGGCTTCATCCTAAACTCTACACACATTTCCCATGCTTTCAGGTTCCCTGTCCTGTAATCCTGTCTTTGTGTCCCTTTCTTTCTTAAGCCAAGAATTAATTTGCCAAGCCATTTCCGGTTATGTTTCTCCACCTCACCCCCTGGTCAGTTCCTTTTCCTTCTTGTTAAGGTTTTCAGTCCCACTTTCCACTTGTCTTCGTCTGTTCCCTTCATACTTTTCCCTGAATATTACCAGGGGGTCATTGAGGTTCTAGGGGGAGCACAACCCACAGCAGCTCAAGGAACCAGTTTGTAAGGGAGGTCTTGCTTGGATGCAGAGAACTGTATGTTTGGTGCACGTAGACTCTTCAGAGACTTTAACTAATGAATTTCCATTTTTCAAGGAATAATTGACAAATATTGGAAAGAAAAAACGGAAAGGAAAATTGATGTGTTAAATTGGATTTCCTAATTGGTCTGCTGGGACTCAAGGGTTGAATTTTGCTAATGATAACCTGAAGAAAAAAAAACATGATACCTGTTGTCTATAGTTGTTTAAAGTTGTTGTTCCTGTTGTCTAAAGTTCAGTTAGCTAACTCAAGTTAGTCAAGCCAAGTTAACAGCGGGTACTTTTTTCTCATTTGGATGCATGTTACAAAATTTTTTGATTTGTAAATCTACTCTTTTTTTAAAGGCTAGAATAGACTGTATTTTTCCTAATAATATCACAACAATAAAAATATGTGGTAAAATAAAATCCACAGTACTAATGCTGGGGCACCAAAGATAAAAGAAGCAAGGATTTTTTTTTTTTCCCAAAGTAGAAAAAAAAAACCCAGCATCGTTTTTGGAAAAGACCGAACAACTCCTTTAAAAACATGTACTCTATCTGATAATTTTATACCAAAAAAGTTAAAATTTAGCAGAATTATAAACATTTGAAAACAGGCACTTCTACAATGGTGCATGTTGGATGATCAACTTGGAGACAAGAATTTGAGTCTCAGATACTCTTTGGGAACTTCAGGAATGTGACCTGGAAAGAAAACAGTGGACTAATTAGTTTGCTCCCTCTGTTTCAGTTTTTGATTCTTAATTCTGTTTGCAGGTAAAAAACGCAGGCTAACTATTATTGAATGTGGATGTGACATTAACACAATGATTGACCTGGCTAAAGTTGCTGATTTGGTAAGTTAACAATGGCACGTGATTTCTACTATAATTTATATTGAAAATACTACTTTTGACTGGACTGCACCCATGTCTGATTTCTCTGCCCATTGCTATCGAAGGCAAAACTGTCTTTGGTTTCAGAGAGAACAAGACTAAGCTTGACAATAAACCTGATGTTCTGGAACAACCCCTAGGACTTTCCTTATCCTGGGGGTGGGGAGAAATAAAGTGTGTGTGTGGTGGTGGAGAGGATGTGGAAGAAGGGAAATGCAACTGAACTTCATTGCTAATGCAACTGGTAAACTTTTAATGGAAGATCTTGTAACAAGCATAGGTGATAAAGTGACTTTTCATTAAGGGATTTGGTCAAACCATGTCAAATCTGAAAATAGTTTTTAGTGAAAACGTTTTCAACGAATGTATAAAGTAAAATATGTATTAGTTTACTATTTGGTTTTATTTGATGCACTCTGATGTCTCCATCTTTGAAGATCGCTGTGTAGTAATACAATTGATTTCAGTGGCGTGCGGTCACCATTGTAATTTACTTGTAACTTTTGCTTCAGTGGGTTGCATCAACTGATCTTGGGACCCAATGCACGATCTGTTTGTCTATTTAGAATTTGACTTTACATGTGGATTTGGAGTATATTATTCATAGCTGATTAGGGTTTGGGATCCTTATCTAAATATTAACTATCTAAATAAATGCGTGCACTAATCCAGATATTGTCCTACTTGCATGTTTTCCACTTGAGGAAGGAAGATGTATTAAAAAATACAAATTTTTTCTGTTAGTAGATGTGATGGATGTTTGAGATTCTGCATGCACGTGGTGATGCAGAGAATCTGTTTGGTTTTACTGTTAGGAGGCCGAGAATACATAATTGCTTGCAGATCTCTGTCATCAGTTCCCTTGTGTTTTAAGTTCTTAACTGCTCAGGTCCTAATACAACTTTGCTTCCATTTTCATGTGACTGTTGGGTGCTGTTTTCCTGTGTCATTGAATTTAATGAGGTGTAACAGTAATTGCAACGTGTGAAGTAAGTTTGTCTCATTTTACCAAAAGGCTTGGCCTTAAAGGCATTAGTACATCTAGGACACAGATATAAAAAATTCATTAATTTTCTCAGACATTCTTTCCATATCGGAAGATAGTAAATTTTGCATATTTTAAATTCACCAACTAAACACCTGTTCAGACCTTAGTATGATACTGTACGTTATTGCATTCATAGAGCAGCCTTATTCTTCTGTAGTTTTCTCGGAGGCAACAAGCAAATCAAATCTACATAAAGGAGATTTGATTGACTGGAAGAAGAGATTTGATTTCCTAAGCCCCACTAACTTCTAAAGCAGCTAAGATCTCTACTTTAATTAAAAAGCCAAAGTTGATTTTCAGGTTGTATGAAAATAAAGAACAAAACTTTTTGCATGGTTTTGGTTCCCAAGAAGCTTATGACTTTAAAGGTGTGGTCTTTGAAATTAGCTCATGTGGGCACTGTGGTATTGTTATAGTGAAATGCTGATGTTGTGTTTTCAGGTTCTAATGCTCATTGATGCCAGCTTTGGATTTGAGATGGAAACATTTGAATTCCTGAACATTTGTCAGGTACATGGCTTTCCTAAAATGATGGGAGTTCTTACCCATCTGGATACATTCAAGAACAACAAACAATTAAAGAAGACTAAAAAGAAGTTAAAGCACAGATTCTGGACTGAAGTGTATCCGGTATGACATTCAACATTCATTTTTCCATGTGTTTTGCATTGTGGAAGCTAAATTAAAAGTGGGGCAATACTTAAGCATTTATTATGTTCTTACATCTTTTAAATAATACTGTAAATGGACAATGCTGATGTTGTAGCAGATTATGTAATCTTTCTTCTGTTTGTTAAAATACTTGTGTAATTATTCTCTATCCCAGTGTGACTAGCTACTAAACATGTGATATGAGTAAAAAGGTATGTTAAGCAGGTGCTATACTTGTAGGTCTGAGAAACAAATTAACCTTTGTAGGAGTTTTTCTGGATGTGAATTGTTTTCACCTAAGATTTAGGGGGCAGTTTTCATGTTGAAGTAAACTAGTTAGTTTGATCTTTTGGAACCAATTGTAACCTGCAATTTCCAATTATGATTTGCAAATTAGAATTGCATTACCTTTTTTTAGTTTTGTAGGTATTAGATTGATGTTTAATGTTTTTATGTCTTTTTAATGTGTTTAGGGTGCTAAGCTGTTTTATCTGTCTGGGATGGTTCATGGAGAATATCAAAAGCAGGAAATTCACAATTTGGGGCGTTTTATCTCAGTTATGAAATTCCGACCTCTTACTTGGCAAACGTCTCACCCGTATGTTCTCGCAGACAGGTGCGTGCTTTTCTCTATGTTCTTCAATCTCAGCATAGATAGCACCTTGCTGTTTAAAAAAAATGATAATATTAGAGCCGGTCAGCTCTATGTGCACATGAGTATTTAGTGTTATCTAGATGGCTTTGGGGAAATGACAGCATACTCTTCTGGTTTGTGCCAATGACTTCAGCCATTCAGTTTTCACTTGCATCGGAACAAGTAGATAGGCCTTTGGTATATTGTAAATCCTTTTGAAATACAGAAAAAAACATAATCCTGCTTGTTGGTGATTACGTTGAATTTCTGTGGAAAAGAAACAGCATTCCAGCAACTTAACAATAGCTGGTGAATTAGTCCTCTGAGTTCCCTGGGTGGAAGTGCCGATGTGCTGGAGAGTAGGAAGGCCCTGCAGAGGGACCTGGACAGGCTGGATTGATGGGCTGGGGCCAACTGTATGAGGTTCAACAAGGCTGAGTGCTGGGTCCTGCACTTGGGTCACAACAACCCCATGCCATGCTACAGGCTTGGGGAGGAGTGGCTGGAGAGCTGCCTGGCGGAAACGGACCTGGGGGTGTTGGTTGACAGCCACCTGAACATGAGCCAGCAGCGTGCTCAGGTGGCCAAGAGGGCCAATGGCATCCTGGCTTGTATCAGGAATAGTGTGGCCAGCAGGACCAGGGAGGTGATCGTGCCCCTGTACTCGGCACTGGTGAGGCTGCACCTCGAGTACTGTGTTCAGTTTTGGGCCCCTCACTACAAGAAGGATGCTGAGGTGCTGGAGCGTGTCCAAAGAAGGGCAAGGAAGCTGGTGAAGGGTCTAGAGCACAAGTCTTGTGAGGAGTGGCTGAGGGAGCTGGGGTTGTTTAGTCTGGAGAAGAGGAGGCTGAGGGGAGACCTTATCGCTCTCAACAACTACCTGAAAGGAGGTTGTAGTGAGGTGGGGGTCGGTCTCTTCTCCCAAGTAACAAGCGATAGGACAAGAGGAAACAGCCTCAGTTGTGCCAGGGGAGGTTTAGGTTGGATATTAGGAAAAACTTCTTCACTGAAAGGGTAGTCAGGCACTGGAACAGGCTGCCCAGGGAAGTGGTTGAGTCTCCATCCCTGGAGGTATTTAAAAGACAGGTAGATGAGGTGCTCGAGGACATGGCTTAGTGGTGGACTTGGCAGTGCTAGGTTAACAGTTGGACTCGATGATCTTAAGGATCTTTTCCAACCTTAACGAGTCTATGATTCTATTCTATGAACATCCCGTCTGCTCCATCTCCACATGTAGTATTTGATTCGCAGTGTCTTTGGAACATGAAAGTAATATTGATGGTGGCTGTGCCTATCTGAGAAATTACCTCGTCTTTCATATTTTATTGTCAGAATGCTTACAGTTATGACTAAACTCCCACAAGAATCCAAGGTGCCTAGAACAACTCTCTTTCAAAGCTCTAATTCTTTAGAAAAATTGTCAGAGAAGTAGGTAAGCATCGTGCAAAGTCCTGCAAAATACACAAAGCAAAGAGAGGGAAAATGAGAAAAAATATTCTGTAGTCTTTCAGTAACATTGTCTTAGGTTGCTATAACTGTTACTATTATTTGGGTTGTTGGGTCAGTTTTAAGCTGATCTGTAGCCAGAACGCATGTCCCATCCTCCTGTGCGTTTGTGTTGTCTGCCTCGTGCAGTATAGAAAGGAGCTCTGGAAGGACTTTTCCCCTCATCTGCTTGAAAACAGCCAATCTTTCCTTCTCTCCTTTCCTGTGGTAGTTTTTGTGTTGCTCACCACCATTATTGGGTAAAAGAAGGTATTGTGTGGCTGCAGGGAAATGCATCTTTCAGCTGTCTTAGGGTGGTTATTCTGTTTTCTGTTTAATGGCAAAATTGATTTGAGGAGGGTTGTGTGTGGAAAGCATATAAACAGTACTTAAAATGTGCTAAGCAAGCAGTACGTGTTTAGCGAAATGCCAATAAGTCTTCTGGAAATATATTGTTGAACATGATTATACAAGTTTCAAAACACAATTTTAAGATATTTTTGAAAGATCTTTTTTTCCCATGGATTTTTTTTCTTACATTAATTCTATTTTGATTATTAGAGTCTGCAGAGCATGCAGTAGCAGCAGTGATGCTGCCATTCTCTTTTCTTGAATTACATTTTTTTCAAAAGTTACTATTAGGACTGCTGGATATTCTAACTTCTTTTTTTTAACATTGGGTAGAATGGAAGAGTTGACAAACCCAGAAGATGTTCGAATCAATCCCAAATGTGACAGGAAGATATCACTTTATGGATACTTGAGAGGAGCGCACCTGAAAAACAAGAGTCAAATTCATATGCCAGGTAATTTATCAGATTCTTAAAACTGTTGTTGTACTGATCTATGAATAACAACATAGCTGTTGCTGTTTTTATTGTGGAATGATTTGTATCTTTAAACTGCATGTTGTAAAATAGATTGTTGACCTTTCTAAATACATGTTACGCTTTTGGAAATTATTTTTCATAATATACATTTTTGTAAAAATGGATCCTTGTAAATAGTTTTGCTTTTAATTGTGCAATTTTGTTGCAGTGTTAAACACAATATTGGCAGTCTCTGAAGTTTTTCAAAGGTATATTGCTTTAAAAGGTGCTTGAAGTGCAAAACATATCAGCCCTAATAGTGAAAAGTAAATTTGGCTTATGTAAAATTTCTCATATTCATTGAATAAATGTAATATTTTAAGTGAATTATTTAAAAGCTTAAATTCAGAAATAATAACTTTACAGACCTACTCAGAAAAGTAAGTTGCTAGTTTTCTTATTTAAAACCAAGCAAACAAACCCAAAGCTTTGCAGTATTCTGATGAACTTAAGTATGCTTCCCTGAGGTCAGTGGTAAGGCAGAAGAATTGGATGTTCGATACAGAGCTCGCTGTTGATGAATCACTGAATGCTGAATTTTTTTTTTTTTTAATCTCTTCATGGTGAATTGTACAAATTTCAGAATCAAAACTTTGTGAAAACCTTATTGCTTCCCTTGTCTGTCACCCCAGGTGTAGGAGACTTTACTGTGAGTGATGTGAGTTTCCTACCAGACCCCTGTGCTCTACCTGAACAGCAGAAGAAGCGTTCTTTAAATGAGAAAGAGAAACTAGTGTATGCCCCTCTTTCAGGAGTTGGGGGCATTGTATATGATAAAGATGCTGTTTATATTGACCTTGGTGGAAGCCATGCTCATGAAAAAGAAGAGGTAAGGGAATGCTGTCGGTGATTTGATTTCTCTTGCACAATGTAGTTTTTATCCTTAGAGTCAAAATAAGTGTTTAAAAATAAGCTGCCTTAAAATAATCAATCCTTATACATCCATAGTGGGTAATTTCTTTTTCTCCTCTAGTGATTTCAGAGGAGGGATATTTTTATTATCTCTGTGTAAAATATTGTGCAAAACTTTTGAAGGGTCAGTTAAAAATAAGTACCTAAATCTGGTTTCATAAATTTCCAAACGTTGACTTAAGATTTATAAAAACTCCTGGTACTGGATATTATCACTCTTATTTTGCAGGGCAGGATGATTGTGGGAGAACACTTACAGGATTTGACTTGTCAAAGGAAGAGGTGGAAAACATTTGCATACAAATAGATTGAATTGAGCTGTTTTCCCCTGTAATGTGCTAAATGTTAAATACATTTGGGTCTATGGTAATGTGTGCTTCCCGATACTTACTGTAGTGGTTGCATACTGTGAAGGAGGCCCTCTTTAATTTTTCTTGGGTTAATATTGTATGCATTCTTGAAATGTGAAGAGGGGAAGGGAGACCTTGCTATTCTGAGAAAATGTTTATTTAAAATGCTTTGGAATTTTTTCTTGCATATGCATATTTCTACTGTTTTAGGCAGATTAATGACTGTTAGCTGTTCATTAGACATTTGTTTATTCATTTTAATTGAAAAGTAAAAAAATTTTGGCTTTCCAGGAGGAAGTGAGACCAAATCACGAACTAGTTCAGAGCCTCATCTCCACACATTCAGCCATTGATGTTAAGATGGCGTCAAGCAAGGTCTCTCTCTTCATGGACTCCAGACCCTTAGGTTCAGAAGATGTAGGAGAAGAGTAAGTTTTGAATGCTGAGCAGTGTTTGAGCATGAATGAATCTCTAATTTCAGGCTCTGATTTAGGAAAAATTCTCAATAGAGCATAGTTAGTAGAATGGCTTATTGTCCAGTTCTTCCTCTTCTGATACTACTTGTATGTCACGTGTATTTTGAGGTAGGAATAACTGGTACTGGAAAAGTTTTGCAACCAGTATGGTCCTGCCTTCCAGGAATTCCTTGCTGATATAGCCCTAAGTAACATATTTCTGTTTTTCTTCAGAGTTTTGTAGAATGGCAGTCATAATCTTCAGTAAAATTCATTGCATAACCTATTTTAATTCCATGGAAAATGAAGAAATGTCTTGGAATTGTTATGGCTATAACATAGGGCGTATTCTTGAATTAAGAGGCGTTCTGTACTTCAAGAACTCCATTGTCTTTTTAATATTCTCCATAACCTTGCTCTGTTTTAAAAAAAAAAAAAAAATAAAAAAAATTAAGATATTAACACGAAGCTTCATTGTTTCATTAAAATTTCCTTGTACTTCAGGTTTGTGATGCCAAAAGAAGAGAGAGAGATTGATTCGAAGACTGGAAGAGTACGTCGGAAGGCATTATTTGAAGAAGAAGAGAAGGAAGATGATGATGCAGTAAGTGATGAGGAAGATGACCAAGAAGAAGCAATGTCTGAGGATGGAAGTGATGGCGATGATGAAGATGATGCTGAGGAAGAAAGTGACAGAGAGCTATTAGGGGAAGAGATGGCTCTTCGGAGAGCCAAACGTCTGAAAACAGAGGTGGCTAAAGAAGAAGCTGTGAATGAACTGCCAGCATTTGCAGACAGTGATGATGATCTTGAGATGAGTTCTGAAGAAGAAGGAAAAACTGCTCCTGAAGAGAATGAGATGGAGGAAGATGAGGAGGAGGAGGAGCAAAGGACTGATGAAAATGAAAGCTCAGATAGTGAATTTGAGGCTGCAAGCAAAAGACCAGCTCAATCTAAGCATCGTGAAATAAGTAGTGAAGATACAGAAATGAGATCACAAATCTCAGATCACAGTCTGAAAAGAAAAGCAGTGGTCACTACAGATTCGGGAAACTGCACAGCAGAAGAGGCATCAGAATCTGAGGTTGAAGACTCTTCCCTTGATGAGGGCGATGATGAAGAAGGATCACATGATGAATTAGAGGTTGAACAGTCAAATAGGAAGGGATTTTGGCACACTCAAGCAAAGAAAGCTGATAGTATTAGCCAGACTAAACTTAAAGCTGTGGAAGCTGAGGATGATGATGTGGAGAATCTACTGAGAGAGGAAGAGGAGTATGAAGAAAAAATAGATTTTTCTGCTGACACAACAGGTAGACTATAAATGTTAAAAAATTTTACTGTCCATTTTTAATTGGGTTCATTGTTAAAGGATATTACAATTAGTAAATATTATATAATGTTGCCCCTTCAAAATATATATATATAGTCGTTAAGTGGCAAACTTCAAGTTACATTGTTAAAGGATATTACAATTAGTAAATATTACATAATGTTGCCCCTTCAAAAAAAAAAAAAATATATATAGTCGTTAAGTGGCAAACTTCAAGTTAGGAAGCCTGGGATTATCTGCTCTTAAGCCTTTGATTTGCAATGTAGTAGGCAGGTCTTGGGTTTCTTTCCTCTAAAATGTAGGTGATTCATTTTATAAACTTAATTGATTCTGCATGCATTTCTCTCTAATCTTTATGGCTACGTGTGTAAAACAAATTATGATGCTCTATTGCATTTAGAAAGAATAAAACATTCTTGGGGAAACATTACTAAAATGTATTTACTCACTGAGCACTGGAACAGGTTGCCCAGAAAAGTTGTGGGATCTCTATCCTTGGAGATAATCAAAAGCCATCTGGACATGGTGCTGGGCAACCTGCTCTAGCTGACCCTGCTTGAGCAGTGGGGCTGGACAAGATGACCTCCAGAAGTCCCTTCCAACCTCAACCATTCTGCAGGTCTGTGAAGAAGACATGTATCATCATGAAAATAATAAAATCTGTTAATATTACTAATAATACCTTAAAATTTTGTCCTAAAGTAGGACTCATCAGAAAAAAAATCAGTGATGTAATTTGTTAGCCACAATTTATGTTTCTGTGTATATGTGGAATATGAAAAAAAGAAACCGTGGGTTGTGTCTACACTTCTTAGGCCTGCTGTGGTCATGTCCTTATTTAAATTATTTGTGTAGCTCCTAACTCTTGTTCTTTTTTTCGAAGTAGAATGCAATTTTTTTCCCTTTTCAGGTGCACTTAAGTGGAAAGAGGACCTTACACAGAAGGCAGCTCAGACCTTTCTAAGACAGCAAAGTTCAACCCCCAATCTTCGTAAACTCGTATACGGAACAGGTATAAATCTGTTTGGAAACTTGTACTGTCTTAATGTGTGGTAGCTTTTTAGCTGTTACTAAGTTTGCAAGTCTGAATCTTTGAGCACTGTCTTTTGGTGGGAGGCTTGAGGAGAGTTAACTGACTTTTTTTAATTGCTGATACTCATTTTCACTAATATTTGTAATAAAGACAGTTTTTACTTTTCCAATAAAAAGCATTTTTAGCTCGTTTTCCAGACTACTTGATTGTTACTGATGTTTTCTGGTACAACTGTTTCCCTCCCAAACATTTAAAGTTTGTTCATTTATATAATTATCTGGTAAGTATTATGCAAATCCATTGTGGTAATTGATGTGTTTCATAAAGGGATGTCGATTGTTGGCTGTTTTCAGGAATTTCTGTTCCAGTGACTGAGTGGAATATTCTCTTAGATGTGACTTAATATTATGTCTGTCATAAGGGTGTTTGTCAAGAGAAAAAAAAAAAGCTAGCTGGCTTAAAAGGAAGAGAAAATTACTATTTATGTAATTTGTCCTGTTTAATTCAGAACTTTTCCAGTGGTTTTCTGAGTGTACAAACCTCATCATGCAGAACCTCTGTAGAACACAATGAGAATTTGGCTTTTGTAAACCTTCGACAGTGCAGGAGTGGGAAGATTTGCTGACAGATTTTCAAGTCCGGTATTCTTGATTTACAGACTAGCTTAATGTCATTTCTATTCACAGATTATTTTGGTATTGTTTCTACTTACGATAATGAATGAACATGCTGTGTTTACTTATTGGGCAATGTTTTTTCAGATGATTCCTGTTACGCAAATAGAACCAGATTTCAGGTTGTTCAAAGAAATTTGAACTGTGTGGAATTTGTGAAAGGAATTACATGTTTCCATATGGAACAACTGTACAGCTGAAGTTCACTGTGATTACAGTGTATAGTATCTCCCTGGTTGCTGCTCACCTTATTTTGTCCTTGTGAGGGTATTAATTTAACTCTTACACTGGATCAGTGTACCTTTTTCTTGAGTCATATATTTAAAACTATTTTTAGTTTGCATCTTATTTTTCCTCAAACTACTGCAGGTATTGTGAAACATAAGGCAGAAGAGAGGTTGTTAATGAATGTAATCCATGTACTGTGGGGGAAATAATCACAGCTTGTACGTTTCATGTAGCTGTCGAGGATGAGGACCATGAGAGGGAGGATGCAGGTGATGAACTTGGAGGTTTGTTTCATGTCAGCCGTCCAGACAAAGCATCCAAACAGAAGGCTAATGCTCTTGACTGCTCCAAATTCCTGATAGAAAAGCCGCAAGACTGGAATTTAGAAGAGGTAATACCATTAGATAATCGCTTCTGCATATCCTGTACTGGTTATGTCCTGGCTGTGTCTCATAAAGTACTACTGAGCTGTCATTTAAACAGACCTAGGGGAGCTACGGCCAGAGTGTCATATCTTCTACTCGCTGCTGTTAGAAGTATTTACTAGCTAACAGATTCCAAGGTCTGTTCTTACAGGAATGGAAAGTTAGAATAAGTCAATGTAATGCGTGGCTCTCTTAAGTAATTGGTGGATCATAGTTTGCTATTTGTTTACTGAAAAGTAAAAAGCAGGGGAATCATGAGTGAAAATATGATGTAGGGCAGAGACCTTGTTAGTGTAAAGACCTTTGGGAAAGAGTTGAGTTTGCTTCACATTCCTGCTTTTGCTGAGGCGTTGTGTAGTTTTGGTAATGATGTCTTGATGTGGAGCTGTGTGTGAGAATATCAGATTATCTCTGAGGTGGTATCTTTGATGGAGGAGCGGGGAACATACTGGAGAATGTTTCTGTTGATGACAAGCTGTAACTACCAAGCAGTGACACTTATTTTGCAGGTTATGAGCAGTATTCGAGACTGCTTTGTTACTGGAAAGTGGGAAGATGATAAAGATGCAGCAAAGTTGTTGGAGGAAGATGGTATGTGTAAGACGTCTAAAAATGATTAATGTATACAGCATTATTAAGAAAAGTATGACTTTGTAGTTCTGTCTGTAGAATGTTTTGCATTAGTGATACTTGCAATTTTTTTCAAACTATTACGTAAAGTATTATACAGATAATATAATTAAACATTGCTGTAAGTCTCTGTACAAACAGTAGGCAAGTAGCGCATTCTGAAAATTTACTCTCTGAAAAACAGGATATATAATTTAAATGAGGAAATGGAGTCCTTAGTCAACACTTGGCTGTGCCAACTTTGAGTTAGGTACCCGAGTTTAGCTATTCATCCTTTACATATGGTTTATTCTTGTGCAAAGTCTCGGTGGAAATAAGCAGAAATTCTTTTTTAATGGGAAGGCAAACTGATCATTCACATTTGGCAGAAAAGTGAGATCTATCTTCATATGTTTTGGAGGTGTTGTTTTTGTTTGTTTTTTTAATTAGAAAATATTTAGAAAATTTTAATAACATGACTATCATATGCAGTGCAAAATGGATGTGGTTTGACAGGCTTCTGTAAGCATGTTTTTTTTTAACTTAATTGTCTGCTATATTTAATTTTTTTATTAATTTTACTTTTTTAAATTAAAGATTGGAGCTCGATTGATCTGCTGGTGTCTTGTGTCATCAGAGTGCTAACTAATGTGTTGTGTCGTCCTTTGGAATGATCTAAACTTTACGTTTTTGAAATCATAAGGGTATTGAAAGGAAAAAGGAGGAGCCACTGGAGTTCAGCTGAGAATTTTCAGCTGAAACTATTATAGAGAGGGCAGAACAGACTTACAAAGATGGGAAGAAAAAATATTTGGGCTGAAACTAATCTACAAAGCAGTACTAAGAAATACACAGTACTGAAAATACGAGAAATTGTGTGGAACAATACAACAGAATGGTTAACTGCAATATAAAAGAAAGGTTAACTGTCAGATATCTTGGGTGCTTATTGTTGCAGAAGAACTGTATGGAGATTTTGAAGACCTTGAAACTGGTGTTGTGCACAAAGGAAAGCGGACTGCTGAAGGAGATGAGGTCTGACCTCTGTTTTTATGTTCTTTAGCAACATACATGTGTATGAGTTTCTAATCAAGTGATAGGCATCCTATGTCATAAATTTAGTTTTCATGAATCAGTAGGAAAGAAATCAGTGGGAACAAGGAAGAAAAGGTATATGTATTACAGACTTTGGAACCTACAAATACCTAGAACAGCATGTTTTTAGTCTCAAACAGAATTGTTGTTTAAAGTTAATTATGTAGGAGAAGTCACCTCACTTAACAGTAGGTGTCAGGCTTAATCAAGAGCTGGAGGATCTGGAGGTATGAGAGAAGTATTTTAAAACCAAGTGTGATGATTATAACTGTTTGTACTATGTCACTTCAATCTGATGCAAGAAGATTACAGAGCTCTGTTTAAACACAACAAATTGTGGAAACTGACACAGTTTTCCTAGTCATTCCTCATATCTGCATAAAAGAGGCTGGTGGAAGCAATTTTATGCTGTGACTTGGATATCTTCCAAGAACAGAGCTGTAGTTGTTTGCGACTATACAGATTGAAAAATCAAAGTGTTTTTTTTGGACTGAGCAACTTGATGGTTTTGCGTTTCATTGTAAAACTGAGGTAACGGCATCATTTTGGCAGTTTTCAAATGGTCCTATGAACAAATTTCCTTCTTTCTGGCCTCTAGAGCGCTGCCTTCCAGTGCAGTATTACTCAATGCTATCAACAATTACTTCTTTTTTCCTCTTTTATTATGTGTGTTTATTTTAGCTTTCGAATAACAGATAGGTCAATTCTAGGGTCTGTTCCCTGACATATAAATGTTAAGAAGTTTTCTCAGTGAAAAAGGATATGATTAGATCATTAAACGTTTTGGTCATCGCTGAAGTTACATCTTCTTGTATGAATAACTTACCAATTTCTGTCTAAAATTGAAATATTTTTGGAGTGTCCTAAT